>NC_088602.1:175538336-175845041 GCF_036013475.1 Columba livia
AATGTATTGCAGTAGTCTTCTCTTTTCATATTTCTTCATATTCACTTAAAAAATGCTAGCCTATATTTACATGGATAATGAGTTATTATCGTTACAAATGCACTCTGTCATTAGGCTAGTAGCTGCCAACTACCACTTGCATTTCTCTATGACTCTGCTTTCAAAAACTCTTCTAATGGAGAGCTCTAACTACACTTTAAAACCCAGGAAAAAAAAATAATAGTATTGAGTCAGTGAGACCCAAATTACTGAATTCAGAACTCTATCTCACTTTTTGAGTCTCCAAAGGAAAAAGTGGGATAACAGTCCCACTAAGTCAAAACAGGTTCTGAGATCCCGGGTTATTCACTGCTCTGCAGTAGCTCTTTTAGTTGTTTACTATATGAAAAACTGATGTTGATCAGTTTGTAAAGTTTCGGGAAAATAAGCACCAGAGAGTTCTGGCAGGAATGACACTCTTTTCACTATCTACACACGTGTATTCATGGAAAAGACTACAACCAACAGCTTTTCCTGATGCCATTCCTTCTCCACCCTTTATTCATCTTCCAGCTTCCAACACTGCCCTTCCAGTTTCTCATGGCCATTCTCTCCAAGCCATCAGAGCAACCTGGCAGCTACCTGAGTGTGCTGATCCTTATTTTCTGCTCATGTCTTTTGGAAGCATGCCCGCCATTTGTTTAGCAGTGAGCAAGAACAGGCAGCTTTCTAAAAAAGACAGTTGCTGTAGCAAGAAGAAAAAGTAAACCATTGTAAGCGTTCAGCTGTACACAGGCTGTGGAGCAATGTTAAACTGCACCATTTGTGGCTTTTGTTTGAGTAGAGTTTCACAAGGGCCTGAGAAGGGGACTAGAATTACTACTGAAAGGCGTAGCATGAAAAATTAGAATAACAGGTGCATGTTATAGTAGTATTAACCAGCAACACCTGTAACTGATAGACCAGAGTACGGGACTTCTAATAAATGGACACTGCCCCTCTATATACTTATATGCTGGAAAATGTCTTTCTAAAATCTGTAATAAATGACTATAGCATGGAAGGCATGCTGGCACCTTTCCAGTCACAGAGTTCTTACCCTCATTTCAGACTTTGCCCAAAGGACCTGCATTAGATAAGCAAAAGATTAGGGTGGATGCAAGTGGACAGAATCTGAATGGGGATGGAAAACAGACTGCTTGTGTGTCTGGAACAGCATTGCTGTGGAAGCAGCTGTGGTTCCCACACACTAGCAAAGAGTATGAAGGCTGAAAATGCATCGAGAAAATGAGGGAGAGGGATCTTCTGAGGATGGAGCATGGGAGAGAATCTGTGCAAGGGAGACAATGTGAATGCATGATTAGAAAGACCAGTATGAAACAAGAAATAGAGGTGGAACAATCCCAAGGGTAATTTCACTTGAGAGTAAGCGGGTGTGAGGGTATGTGTCTGGAAGCAGTCTCTGCACTAGCGTTCAGAAGGATGAGGAAGGAGGAAGCAATGCAAAGCTGTATTAAAACTGAATAGAGCAGCAGTATAGGATACTTCGGAGTAATTCCATTAAAATGCAGGATTTTCTCCCGCAGAGGTTTAGCTGCCTGTCACACTGCATATCATTCTACATCAGGCTTCCAAGTAAGTACAAATTAATCTCTGCATATTTTCAAGAACATTGGTTTGGTCATTTTAGAAGTTGGAAGCCAGTAGTAGTGTGAGAGCTGTTTTGTAGATGAAAACTAGCTGGTTTATGTTTATAAAACCGGTCCATAATGATGATTAGCCTCTTCTAAAACCATTTTTGTAATAGCAGTGGGGAAGTTTAATATTTTCAAATTGGCTACTAAACATATATAATATTTTCATATATAAAAAATGTTGTGGGTGAATCTGTTGCATATAAAGGCAAAGGAAAAACCGCATTGGCCTGAGTCAAGAACTGCAGGCAGATACTGTTCAGACTTTCACATACAGCTGTCAGTGCATCCAAGTTCTTATCTGCAACACTTCAATGTGAGTCTTTGGCAAAGTCCTTGCAAATGGTGACACCTGACACAATGGTTCTGCTCTTGACTCTCTTCTCCCTTGAGTATTCCCACTGCCATCAGTCAATCCAGTCAGCCTGCTCAGCACCATAAGAGTCAAAATAATAAACATATTCCTTCCTCTAGAACACAATAAAAAAATCTCAGCTAACAGAGCTGTAAAAAGTATGGATACTTAGAACCAAGCAATGTCAACTTATTTGATTTTTATTATGGTTCTAAAAGATTTTTGCCTACCACTTCTTCCCTCAGCTATTTCACTCTGTCATTTGTGGTAAACACCTGCTCCTTTCTCTGGGTGGCTATGCCCACACCACAATGATGAAGCCACCAGTAGAAGAACAACCACGGGGACTCTGAACAAATTTTAATGCAATTAAAACTGATACCTGAGAAGGCAAAATTAGGCATTGCCATTGACTATTGCCAATGTGCGCTATCCTTCCTAGTATTTTGCATTATTTTTCTCACATACCCCAATATACACTCAGCTAGACCATATCAGATATTCCTCTGTGCTAGAGTCATAGATTGTGCTACTGTATTGTGAAGAGTAGAGTTTGCAAGACCAGACAGGGGTGTTCATTTGAGCTCAGATCTTCCAGGGAACACACATGGCTTGTAGCACCACCCCTGGCACAAGGTGGTGCAGTCACAGATGGCCACCTTGGCACTCATATGGCATGGAAAGATCCCTTTGTGGCCACCTTCATAGCCTTTTTGGTGTTTCTCAGGCATCCTTATGAGATCTCAGCTCATCAGTTAATGAAACCCATAGTCTAATTCACATACCTAACACAAAATTATGCAACTCTCACATGGTTCTCAGGTGAAAGAACTGCCCCCAGACTCAGGCTCTGCAGTTAATCAGAAGTGATGCAGGTACCAACATACTGTATTGACATTGAAAAACAAATCCAGCAACCTGCAAATGCTGGTGTTTATACTGACTGAAAACCTAGCCATGTCCCTCATTTTTGTTACACCTATAAATCATATGATTATGTCTGGAGTTGATGGAAAATGTTGCAGTGATGTATCCTGATACTGTGAATAAGTTTTCAGGAAAAAAAATCATTTCAGTAAAAGTTTTAACATCTTATCCCTGCTCTTGATGGAAACAGACATTAAAACATTGGAGTTTCCTGCTGAATGGATTTTTCCTTCTCCAATCTATATGACACATTTCCATTTTAGAATGTCAAGTATTTTATTTCATTTTATAAATTTGAATTGGTAAGTTAAAGACTATTCATTCAATACTATTCAAGACTATTCCCTCTCACTCTGAGACATGCAATAAACCTCGGTGATGTACTAGTTGTAGGTTCTGCTCTTCCTTATAGTCCTTGTTGTCTGCTGTCCACAGGTGTACCAGACATCCAAAGAGGCATCCAACTCAGACAGACAGAGATGCTATCAGCCTGACATTAGTAAATGCTAGTTCAGACCCCTTGATATGTTTCCATCTAAATCAATCTTTCTCAAGAAAGTCAGACCTCATCTTACAATATTTTTAACCTGTAGTTAAAAATATATTTAGGTTCTTTCTGGGTCCTGCTACACACAGCCCATGACACTTTGCTCAAATTGTATAAACTCAGTTTCTGCACCTATAACATTAGGATTTTACCTATTTGTGAGATATAGGTTACAACTAAATTGTCTGTTGGGGGCTGTGGTTTCCAGTAAAACAAAGTCTTACTCCAGATTTGGCATACTGTACCCAGATAGCTCAGTACAGATGTCATAAAACATTACTAGCTTTATTAAGATTTCCCCAAGGCATGACAGAATGACTTCAATACTTGAAAGTGCCATCACATGATTATTTAAGCTATCTGTGAAAAATAGAAGCTATTCAAGTCCTTCTTAGTGCTTTTATTGGTCAGTGGCAACGATAGGTTCAGAAAGCCTCTGTTGACGCTGTAACATGGCACCTGAGTGCTACCAGTGCTTCACAAATTGCCCTATAAAAGAGGGCAATTTTAGTAGGTGTGATTTTGCTAAACTTTCAGCATGTGCATGTGCTAGGGTAGCTTGTCAGGCTAATAAAATCGCACTGAATTGAATTAAAACTGAACACTGACTGACCTGCAAGAAGTGTGCACACCAGCTATCTGGTGCTTCCTGTAGCTTAATAGCTAGATGCATGATCCAACACACAATAAAGTATTTTTCCAGCTTCTCAAAGCTGACAATGTGAAGCAAAATGCAATGCAATGCAGCCTCAGGTCACAAGACCACTGCTAGAGATTGAAACCAAGGAAAAAATTATCCTACAGGTGTGATCTGGCTCTTATTTCTTCAGAAGATATCTGATGTCCAATTACAGTAACACCCCTTTCAGAGTCTGATTATACGGTTGCCATTCCACACTCTCCAATTCACAACAGTTCTTGAAGCTCAAGAAGCTCAAGGAACAAGTTCTCCTGTATTTGACATGAAAAAAACCATATTTTATTTCTGATTTGATCTGAGTCATTTGTTCCAAGCAAAGAAGTTTAGGAAACGATCCCTTCAGCAGACACATCTTCCTCTCCTTGCTCAAAAGGAGATGTCTGCCATGGCAGTTTCACTGCACAGATGTTCCCTCATATGTGCTCTTACTCCATCTGTACCTAGGACTTCCAGCAAACACTGTTAACTAAAGCAGCAATGTACAGAAAGGGAGAACAACAGTCATTCCTACGAACAGCTCTTACATACAAGAGGAGTTTCCTACCCTGTAAATCTTGGCAATCTGCAGACAAGGTCAGAAAGAAGAAGGGAACTCAAAATTCACATTTTCACCCACAAATCCCTCTCTCCAAAACCAACAGTTCCAGGAAAACATGCAGCAAAATTTCACTAACCTTTCTCCTCAACTCTTGGGGTGAGCTTTCCGTGTGAGGAGGCTGTACGACTTCTTGATAATGCCAGAGTATATACCAGAGCCCCAGTTTTGGTACCAAGTGCTCAAAAGACAAGTGGAAGATACATCTAACCACACAAATAGCAGGACAGAGATCTACCGGCTACAGTTGAGGCAGGTCAGGAATATACATGAGTCTTTCCAAAGCTAATTCAAACATGGTTTTGTTAATTCAGTTCAAAGTTGAATTGTTTTGGACAACACCACATAACAAAGCTTTCTGCTAAAATTGCCAAATTTAGACCAAACCAGAATCCTTTCGGAAAGTTACCATCATTAAAGAAGATGTGAGTATGAAGAACAATGATTCAAGAGGAAAGTAAGATATCATTGGATGGTAACTAAAATTTAAAGGTTACTTCAGGCCTTCAGAAACCCAGCACTCCTACACATTTTGAAGATAACCTGTTCAGCTCTAAGACTGTCCATTTTTTTTTTCAACTGGCATTCCACTATGTCCCAGTGTTGACTTCTGACTATATTTGTTGTGATCAAAACTATAGTTGTTTACAATGGAAGAGAGCACTCAGTGGTGCCAAAGAAGGATTTGGATCTCCCCAGATACAAAGCCAAGACTCCCTCGCCATCTCTCTGCAGGTACACACCAGTACAGAATCATACCTGAGACCTTCTGAGTCCAGGAAACTGCGTCAGCTGGTGGCACCAGTTACCTCAGAGCTAGCTACAAGAAGTCCTTTCTTGCAGGATAGTCTGCCACCCTGAAATTGCATTCTAGCCCTAAAAGGTTGTCTTAAATTACGAGCCATAATGAACTACAAAGCATCAGGTTTTATTCTCTGCACAAACTATACATCTTTTAAACCGTAAACTATAACAGGGGATGTTCTTGTTATCATGTTTACCTCACTTGGAATACTTTGCTATGTTCTTCAGTGTGAGGTGTTGGTGAAGTCTCAAGTGCCACAGTCAATACTTCCTTTTATGAGAAAATATTTTCTTGGGCTGATTTTCAGTTTGCCATCTTTCACTAGAAATGCCTCTAGTAATAGATGGCTCCCACTCAAATCCAATATTATATTTAGTTATTTTTTATTAGAAACTCTCTTATTTGTCTTCTGAGTGGATCATTTCAAGTCCTTTCAGTCTTATTTCAGTCTTCTCATGCTCCAGCCCTTCCACCACATCTCTGTAATGGCAGTCTCCTTTTGTAAATGGCATGACTAGAACCACATGCAATATTCTCATAGAAGAAAATAAAGTTGTTGATATTTCTAATGGTATTAAACATTTTCTGTATTGTCCTGCAGACCATTCTTTACTCAGCCTACACAGTCCCCACCTCGAAGACTTTATGGCCTAATTAAAAACAAGCCCTTTCCCTGTCAAGCACACATGGAAGGTAGGAAGGAAAAATGTGATGTTCAAGCAAAGTCATTAAGATGACAAATTCTAATGTTATGTTAGTTCTGTAATTTTCTTTAACAGAATTGCTTTATTTATACTGGAAATGCTTAGGGAATGATTCTCCATCACCTTTGTACCGTAATAGGGCAGCTGGGCATTCCCTGATGTAGGAAATCCCTGCACAAAATAAGGCAGTGTAGGAGGCCTTCATAGGTGGCCAAGGCGGAAAGGAGCAAGTGGCATAGGATAGGCCCTTGGGAACTGTTCTAACTAGTGTAATTTAGAGCATTCCTGCTCTCAGTTATGCCAGGGGCCACTTTGGCATCAAGTCAACCTAGAATCCAGGGAGATGAAAAATGGCTTAGAGCCACCTTCCCCCTCCCTATACCCTGGGCCTGCACCATGTGTGGTTTGGCTGGCTCCGAGGATGTGGCCCCTACATTTTTAAATAGAGCATTTTAAGTTGAAGTTGAAAAGTGAAGGAGAACGGAATATGGAGAGTAAAAGGAGTAGAAATGTGCTAAAGGGAGAGATTTTAAAAAAAGGAAAAAAAAAAAAAAAAAGGAGGGAAACAGAATGGGTGGTATTTGTAAGTGTGAAGCAGAGCTCATTTTTAGCAAACTGAAGAAGCACTGAGGAGGTCTGGGTTCACTTCCCAGCTATGCCAGAGGCTTTTGAATGTCCAGACTAGTCTATTAGGGTCACTTTCAAGGTGACTATTGAGCTTTGTTGACCATCTATGCTAAATATGTTTAGCTTATTTCCTGAGAACTAACCAGCACCGTCACAGTCTGAGGTCAGAAGTGCCTTTTAGCCCTAATTATCTCTAATAGGGACATGTCTGGAAAGAAAGACACTACTGTCTTGAGAATATCCACAAGACACATGCATGGGATAGCTTTGGTGCAAGACTGTGTGCACGGTACTCAGGAAAAGATGCTCTGCACTGTAGCGTCTCCTCTGTCGTGTGACATCGGACATCCCACTGTATCACACCATGGTAACGGAGAGCTCAGGTCCCACTGTAAGTCTGCATTTAGTGTAGACATGGGAGGGAGTAGGAAGTGCTTTTACAGCTGGGGGACTCTGAGCTTTCACCTCAAAATGTGCACATTCATCAAGGTTTACTTGGAGTCTCTCTTTGACTTGGTTTCTCACCTGGGATTACTACTTCCTTGCCAGCTGTAGTGTGTGTGGTAAGGATGAACTGAGACAGAAAATGAGGTATATCCGAACTCAATAGCAACAAGGAAAATGGGAAAAAAACCCCAAACTGATGGAACTTCAACCCCAATTTTAAGGTTATTTTGACAAATAGACAAAGGGCAGGTGTCACTAGTGTTATAATTCAGAATGTATCCAAGTATTAAAATGTTGCTAAAACTTTCAAATTCTTAGACTTAAAAGGTGGGTGATCTTACTGGAACCTTACAATATCCATGACACTCAGCTTGTGCCACACTCGGCACCACCCTGTGCCAATCAGCCCTCTTGTGCCCCTTCCTCTCCTTTCTTTCAAGCTTTCTTGATATTAGTCATGCACCTTTTCCACCTTAATGATGGGGCAGAGAAGATGTCCTTTCTCTTCCCTATTTGAGCTAAGGTGTTTCTCCTTACTCTCTGCAAAGTGCTAGAGCAGGAATGCTGGGCATGTGATTGGAGGTAGGTGGGTTCAAAGATTAATTTCCAGCACCTTCAGCATGCCTTGTCCTGCATCCTTTACCATAGGATTAAGGCTCGCTGGGATAAATCCTCCTCTTCCAGCAAGAGTCTTACAAAGGAGGAATGGAAGAAGGGAAAAGGAGAAAGAGAGCTAGAGAGGAAGTTTCTTTCCCACTTACAGCCCCTGAAATCTTACTGGCCATGTCTAAAATGTTTAATAGTGTCACACTAGTGGTAGGTGGTGGGATCTGTTTCTGCAGTGAGTTTGTAGAAGATCCATATGGCATGCCCACCACTACTGCTTGTCCTGTGTAATGGTGGGAGATGATGTTCAGCAGCCGTGAATGTGTTTCTTACCACCTTACCATGTTCCTAAATATTCCTTACTCAGAGATCCTCAAACTCCAAGTTTGAAGTGGTCACCAAACCCCAACCTCTTGCACCTTTCCCCAAACACTTCACAGCTCAGTGGAACACTACCTCAAACTTCCCCTGGGCTCAAGGCCCCTTCAAATCCCGCACAATTCTCTGTATCAACCCAGCCTAGGGCATTCTGTCTCCTAAGTATGATCCTCCAGACTGCACCAAGATGTTCCACTGTGTGCCTCTATGTTGCTGCTGTTGCTTTGCTTGCCTCTCCCCCTGTGCTCTGTTACCACCCTCTCATTAGATACCACACAGGACTAAGCCCATCCCTTGTCTAGTTCTCCCTGTAGCAAAACAAAGCAGAAAGAAGGAGAAAAAAAATTTTAAAAAAGGCGCCCCAGTTCCCACTGGGGCAGAGATTTTAAAACACAGAGAGCAATTATGAAAAGGTTGCCCAGATGGGACCCAGAGGGCGGGTGAGGGGAAGGAGAGCTGTCATCCAAGGGGAAAAAAATCAGATGTATGGTAGCCCTATTCCTATAATACGATTCCTATTCCATGTGCAAATGTACAATGCAACGATAGTTCTCTTAGCCAGCATGGGCTGGGTTAATTGGATGTAAGGAATTTTTTTAAAAATAACCCATTCATTTGATAAAAATCCAGTCCCAGTGATCACATCAAGTACAAATATTTCACTAAGAGGCTTGTTCCTAATTGACTGAGGTTCCTGGCTACTTTTAACTCTCTAGCACACAACACTGAAAAAAAAAACCAACCCTATTGAGAATATAGTTACAGTGTAAAACAATTGGCAAATGCTTTTAGTATTTTCAGGTTTTCTTTGTATTTAAACAGAGCTGAATAACTTTTTATTTTTTTTATTTTTTTTCTGAAATAGCTCTTGAAAAATTCACTCTGGGAAAGAAAACACAGAAAATTACAATGTAAAGTGTGAATAACTGGAAGGCTGCAATCAGCTGAATGGAAATGGGCTTTGTAATGTCCTAGCACAAGCACAGAGTGCTGCTATAAGCTCCACCTGTATATGTGGCCACACATAGTATGTAACCATTTTACTGCTGCAACACTTGAAGCTGACCATTTCTGACTGCACAAGTGGTTGAAAGGTTATTATATATGTGGAGACTGTTATTACTTCTTAAAAATAATAGTATCTTTAATTAAGTACTTATCACAAAAACTCTGAGAATGCCTAAACCCTGTTCGTAGCATAACACAACTGACACCTAAGGTACTAGAGATGCCAAACTGACTTGCAGTTACCTTTCCACCAAATTTGGAAATTTCTAATTTTGCACATTTAGCTAAGAGAAAAAAAATAGTATGCCACAAAATGTATGCAAATGTTTAATCAAGGCATATCAGTAAGCATTATAAAGAAACAAAATCATTGATCACATAAGGTTAAATTAAACTTTCTCACAGTACTAAAAAGTTCAAGAGATAGTGATAGGTGGTGGGGGGTGTATCTAGAGCTGATTGTGTGCAGTTTTCTGATGTCTTATCCTGAATATTTCATTTAGAAAATGTCACGAACCATAGTTAAAAATAGTTAGATGCTTTCTCTAGTCTATCAAAATGATGTTATAATACAATGTACTTCACTGCAAGAGAACATTTCCATGACTTCAGATATCTCTTCCTAGATGTAGTTTTCACATGTTGGCAGATATGATGGAAGTCCCGGCCACAGCTGGCTCTGAATGGCAGATGTCCACAGCATGGTTATGTATTGTCTTGGCATCATTCGTGCTCCCCCCTCCCACCACTGCTAAAACTGCATGCCAGAGTAGATTGCTTTGTACTACGCACTACGGAGAACAACCCTCAGCTGCTGCCAAGCAGCTATTTTTTTTTCTTCTATAGTAATTTACACTGTAAACTGTATAGCCCTAAAATCGACCTAGAGAGAGGAAAAAAGGGAAAAAAAAAAAAAAAGAGACGAACGACGATTCTATATATAACTGGAATGCAGCTATTCAGAGAAGACAGGAGAGACAGAAAAAGTGCAGTCAAGACCTTGTGTGTTTGACTTGGGCACATTAACGCCCCCAACTCTTTTCCCTCACTCTCTCCTTCTCACTCTTTCCACAAAGTCTGCATTTTATTTATCGATTGGTTGTACTTTAGAGAACGGAGGGCTCTTTCCCTCACCCCCAGCCCATGCAACCCTCGCTCCTGAAGGAGGAGGAGTAAGAGGGGGAGGAGGCAAAATGGGTGCATTACGAGCTGATTGTGCTCTTGCCCCGACCTCCAACAGCCTGATCTGCCTTTGAAGTTTTCCACCCCTCGACTTGAAGTGAGATCGATTACAGAAGAACAACAGGGACAAAGAATCTGCTGCTTTACGTGCAGCCACTTTCCCACGATCGGGGCAGCCAGCTCGACAGCAGCAAGAGATCACCACTTTCCCTATGCTCCTCCTTGCCACCATTCAGAAAACACGCAGCCCCCGCCCCAAGCCCTCCGCCTTGCCTAGGAAAACCGGGGAGGAAGCGGGGGGGGGAAGAAGGTTACAAAAATGAGTCCTGTTGTTTAAGGGCGAGGGGACTAAGGGGCGACGAACACGGTCTCGAGGTCTAAAAGGAAACATGAAAAAACCCTGATGCAGAGTATTCGGGGGAGGCGGGGGGGGGGGGGGGTGGGAGTGCGGCACATTTAACGCGCTGATAAATCAAAAAACACGGCTAAGTGGCAAGTTGAGTGCAGATGCAAAGCAAGCACCTCCTGCCCGGGTTGCCGCTCCGTTCGGGGCTCCGCTCCGCGCGCGGCGGCACACGGAGGGTGTCATGATGTCCGCCCGGCGGAACCGGGCACCTGCGCCGGGGACAGGGCAGCAGCCAGAGCCGCCCCCGGGAGCGGTACAAACCTTTTACCTTTGTGTCTGGTAAACATCATTGTGCGTGTGTGTGTCACTGCCGCTGAGACAGCCTATAAACCGGGAGGGGAAGGAAGGCGGGGGCACCGAGGGAGTTAAAAGGGCAAAAAATCGTAAATGCCCTACCGAGGCGAGTGGAGCCGGCTCCTTCCAGCCCAGGGCCGGAGATCCTACACCTTGCCTCGGCCCGCGGGGATCCCCCTCCACGGGCACCGTAAAGGACCGCCGTCCCCTGGCACCGTGAGGGACCCCCTCGTCCCCGAAGCTCCCCCAGCCAGCCTCTCGGCCCTCATGTCGGTTCCCCCTTTACCCGCCACCCGCCGGGGCTGGAGCCTCCCGGCCACCGAAACCCGTCGCCTCGCCCAGCCCGAGAAGCGTCAGGGCAGCGCTGACCGCCCTCCCCCGCCTCAGGGGACAGCGGGACCTGCCGGCCCGGCCGGCGCGGGGGGCGGCGGGCACCGGTCACGGGAACGGGGTAGGACACTTCTTCCTTCCCCGGCCCCCCCTGAGCGGGGAGAGCTGTTGCTGAAACTCGGTTTGAACCCATCGCACGCCGGCTGGCTTTTTCCAATAACAAGAAAAAGCGGTTAATGTGTCACTGGGCATCCAGTCCATTCATAAAAAGAAAAAAAAAAAAAAGGAAAAAGGGAAACGGCGGCCCGGCGCAGGGACCCCCAAAGAAGGCGGCTGCGGAGGGGGGTTTCCTCCCCTTCCCCGCCCGGCCGGGCTCCTCCTCCCCAGACTGCGCGGCGTCGGGGCGGCGAGCGAACGGGACGAGGACAATCAATAGCCCTGGTCACAAATTACTGCAGGAAGTGTTAGCTGCGCACCAGCTCCTAAACAAGATCGATTGCCTTCCACCACCGCAGACTCAGAGAGGGTACCCCCTCCCTCCCCTGCCGGGCCGGGGGATTCCGCCCCGCTCAGGGAACGCGATGGGGGCGGCGGCGGGGCCGAGCGGCCGCGGTGTCACACACATACTCTCCTGGGGGAGGACCGGGCCCGCGCCCAGGTGGCGAGGGGGGAGGCCCCCCTTCCGCCCGGAGGGCCCCGGGCTGGGTCGGAAGCCACCCGCGCCCCCGGCTTCGTGGACGGTGACTAAGGCCCCGTCCGCCCCGCGGCTTGTTCCGCGGGGGCGGGCCGCCGACCCCCCCGGGCCGCACCCGTGGTGCCGCCGCTGACTGACACAGGAAGCACTGACTCAGCGCCCCGCCGGCGGGGGATGCCCCGGGCCCGCCGCCCTTCGCCCTGGCTGGGCGGAGAAGCGGCGGAGCTGCCCTGACCGTGCGGGCCGCTGCGGTGCCGTGCTCCCCGCCGCCCCGCTCCCGGTCTCCCGGCGCGTCTGACCGAGGTGCCGGCACCAGAAAGGCGGCAGCGCCGGAGGTGTTCGTGAAAGGAACCGGGATTGGGGCGACGGCGAGATAAATATATAACGAGCCGTGTTGGTGCCGCAGGCAGCGGTGCAGGCGGTCGGACAGCGATTTCCGTGAATGCTCCAGTCCTGCAAAACCCTTCAGTTGCTACTTCCAGCTATTTTACCAGGCAACAGAGATTCGGACGGCCGTGTGCCGATCCTGTAGGGAACGGGCTTCCTGAGCTCTCCCTGCTGCTCCTGATGCTGCTCCCCGAGCACTTGGAGCACATGGTGATGGCTTGAGGAAAAAGCTGCAATTAAAATAGCAACTGTATACCTTCTGGTTGTAAAAATACTCTTTTTACATGGTGGGAAATTCTTTGTTCGCTTTTAGGGTTTGGGTTTTTTTTGTTGACTGTTTCAACATTTGAAATGTTAAGGCAGGTTTAATTTGGTAATGTATCTATTACTGAGAACAGTAGTTTCATGTCGATAATTACATTAGCAAGGTAAATAAGAGTCCTGCTTTAAATATGTGCATTTATGTAAGCATAATTACACCTCCACTGTACATGTATACACTCGTACATCTCTGTATATGTCATGACAGGTAACCAAGTTGCACACAAAATTCATTGTTATGTTGGTTTAGATGAAGATTCATTCTCCTTATGGAGATTAAATTGCAAGTAAGGTATAATATACAATATGTATTATATACATATATTACTGAAGGTAGAAGTACCATAATTTAAAATAATCAATTTGTGAAGTCAGGCATACAGTTTAGAAAATACCTAAGTTAAGGGTGCCAGCTTAATCCAAATGCGTCTTCCATCTGGGTGGTGGTCTTTTAATTAAACACTTAACGTGCTGTGTTTTCTACTGCACCTTCTTTCAATGAATAGGGTATTTTTTTGCTAAGCGCTTCAATAGCTTTTTAAATCTTCTTAAGTCTGTGACTTCCTGTATTGATAACTACATGCTATTCAAACCTCACACATGAGATTTTTCTGTTATTCTTTCATCATAATATCTTATTGTTAGGTGTATATTAATAAAATCATCTATGCAACATCCTTATGGACTGAGATTTCTGACTGATACTGAACCATCCCAAGACCCAAAGTGCAACTAATTCACCTTAGTGCTCAAAAATTTGTATCCTTGTCCCTCAATGAGATTCCTCATTCTCTTCAGAAGAAGATTCAGAATTTGTCCTCAGTGCTTTTGTGCTCTAGAGATGTGTGGTGTACATCAGCGCAATTCAGGGACTAGTATTAATTTACCAGTAGTAATATCACAGCAGAACATTGCTTGGCATAGATTAACCACCCAAGGTAGCACCCTAGCCAGCCTGAAGCAAGTTCTACAGCCTACGCTGAGCTGCTTGCTGCTGTGTGCCTCCTGCCAACACTACCTCACTTAAGGTAGCTCAGCCATCTATAAGAGCTTTGCTCATGATGTAAACATATGTCTTGCCTTCATTCTCAATTCTTTTCACACACTATTCCTCTTCTCTGTGGCTAATGTAGCTGTTTCACTTGACCAACTTTCCTATTGCTGCTTCTTCATTTATTCTGCAGCTATTTTTTCAAAATGACACATACACAAAAATATAATAAAAATATTTTTTTCTCATTTTAATAGCAGTGGGGTCATTTTAGATTGATGGAGAAAGCTTGGGCCAAAAAATACAAACACACCTATTATCTGTTTTGCATCATGAGGTTGACATCCCTGACCTCTGTCATTAGTTTCCACACAGATAAATATACACATGGTAATACATACAGTAATCAGGAAAAACAAAGCTGATAAAGCCTACTTTAAAAAAAGTGATATTAAAGGCATTAAATGTACAGAACTTTACTACAAGTCTTGAACTTGCTGTCACCACAGCACCATTAGTCTACATCCTTAATGTATGTCCCTTAACATACATCTGTACTCAATGTACCTTGTAATTACCTCATTATGGTTAACTACTGCTGACCCCTGTGTGGAACATGTTACCATACAGAGTAACTGTGAAATAGCTAGGGAAAAGCAAGGGGAGGTTTTTCAGAACTATCTTACAATTCCGTTTACATGGTCTGTGCCACAGAGTTCCATTACCACAGACTTTTCTTCCATATTTAAGTCAATGCTATTCCATAAATATTTAATCAACGAACCAAAGAAACAGCTATAACATGACAAATCAGAAGAATTTATCATAATACAAGGACCAGGTGGTGATCAGGTGTGGTCCTACAACTCAAAATTAAGTCCCTGCAATAATACATCAGAACCGTATTTACTTGCTCAGAGTTCTTTACAGCACTGTTATAAGACATGATTAGCAAAGGGTGCTTTACCACAGAGACACCACTTTCTGCTTTTCTCCCACCCCGACTCACCCCAAATCCCACAGCAGTGCTGCTGTGCACAGTCCTTGGGGAAGGATAACTTATTCCTGCCTCAGTTCCTGTATCCTACAGCCAAAGTTCCAACTCCTCACTTTACCCATAGCACTGACAGAGGGAGCTGAAAACTCAGGCACTGTTAACAATGGACTACAATTATTCACACCACACCCCCAGGAATTCCTCCAGCTCCTACACAAAAAACATAATTATGCACTCCTGTCTTCTATAAATATGGGTTAGTTTTTGTGTGCAAAATTCCTTCATCCCTGCAGCCTCCAAAATTAATTATCCACCTCTCCTTCTCCTCCAAACACAATTTGACTACCAGCATTCATTAGTTGAGCAGCTATCTTAGCTACAACTATTTCTGCAGCTCTTCTTATCACATGCCTCCTGTTATCACAGCCCCTCTCTTGTGAAGTGGTGAGCAGGAGAGTAGGGCACCTGGAAAGCAAAGCCCTGGGCACCTGGTCCTTCGAAGGAGTGCAGCTGGAGCACCTCCTTTTGCCAGGAGGCAGGTGGGAGAAAGGGAACAACCAGCTAGGGGAGCTGCTCCTACAGATCCACTTTATCCCTCCAAAACCTTAAGAGGGTCTGAAATTCTCCAGCCTATGAGGAAAGCCATTAGAGCCGGCAACTCTGCTAATGGTTCTCAGTTGCTCGGTTTTCACTCTCTTGGCTTCTGTAATGCCATTGTTTCCCCTTGTTCGCTGGTTGCCAGGGAGATTTCCAAGCCAGACAACACCTGAATTTCTAATGCTAAAAGAAAAATATCATTTTGGAGTTTCTTTATGCATCATAAAGAAGCACCGAAGGCCACATGCCACTCAGACAAGCTGTGGTGCTGGCAGCTGGCGAGCCAAGGCAATGCCGGCTCTGATCAGCAGCAGCCTCCCCATGGGAAGGCTTCCCAGGTTGCCCACTGCTCCTGCCCCACTGCACCACCACCGCTTGGGGGAAGAGAGAAACCAAGGAACATTCCAACCCCTGCTCTTATGGAGACAAATCTCCTTCCTTCTCCTGCAAAAAATGGTTCTCTCTCTGGCTCTCCTGTCCTTCACTTCCACAAAATGGCACCAGCCTGGTTTTGATCCCGGTAATGCCAGAGAAAACTGGGGACAAAAGGTCTCTACAGGTGTAAAACAACTTTGGCTGCTTGGAAAGATATGGGAACTAAACCTGGGCCAAATTTAGGAGCTGGGAGCCAGGGCAGCCCCCTTTTCAGCCCCATGCTCCCTTCCCAGCAGCTGCTGGGAGCAGAGGCCAGAACACAGCCTCCTGGAGAAGAGAGTCAGGTTCACCTGGAGGAATGGGAAGGTGTGGGCTGGGTTGGACCAGCATCAGTCACCAGGAATTTCTACATTGAGGAAAAGCTGAGAGTTCTCAACAGCATCACGTAGCACATGATTTCTGTGCCGCATTTCTTTTTTACAAGAGATTTCCAGAGGAGGTCACCGTTACTTTGCTTACTATAAATTTGTGGATGGTGGTAGGGCCATTATTGTCATATGTGCATCCTGGGGAAGGGGAGGAGGTGTTGAAACATAAAGGCAGGCTCAAAGAAAAGGCCCTAAATGACCACATTGTAAAATTTTCCATCTCACAACTTTCTTGGAGTCTGACCCCTGATGTTTTTATTTGCTGGGAGGGCAGTTAGCAGTTCTGAGCATGGTGTTTGAAATAAACAATTTGGTACCTGCAGCAGCAGTTCCCAAACAAAGTCATGACCAGAAGTGGGGTCACAGAAGTTACAAGTGGGGTCAGGAGCCTGACAGAAATGAAATAGTTTGCAGCAGCATCTAGGGTCGGGAGCCCATCAGAAGTGAAACTGCAATGTTTAGTATTTGCCCATCTCCACTACTTACATATTTTTTCTGAAGCTCCAGCTCCCAGAGCCCAATAATCTTCTATTTTTATGCAGAGATTAGGGAGCACAAGATCCCTTTCTATGTTGTGGAAAAAAATAGCAAACAGGAAAATGTGGAAGAAATGTGTCCTAATGACTTGAAAGAAATCACCCAGGGTAGAAAGGTTGTGTTGGTTTTGGTTTTGTTTAATTTTTAATGACATGATGTTTCTTAATACATTCAGTACTGACAACCAGTGCTTAGCGTTTCTACCATGTGGAAATGCTCCTCCCAGGACAGGTACCACCTTGCACTTTGTAACCTGCACAACTTTGACACCTCTTAATACATTACTCTGTCCGCTTTCAAGATTAAAGCTCAAATGTTCTAGGGTTACAACACATCCATTTTTATTACTGTAAATAATTCACTGCAGAGACAAAAACCTTGTCTCTGCAGTCTCAAGGGTGACATGGCACATATTTATTGCAGTACTTTTCTAAATCATAATGAAAATCAAATGAATTTGTCTTCATTTTTTCTGCTGCAAAGGGAAGGAGACACATATCTATATCTGAAGGAAGAGGTGATGTCTGGAAGAAAGAAGTTAGTGAATTAGTGACAAAGGGACTTGGGTCATCTTATGCCATTAGTTTCTTTATCAAACTGAACCTCTTTGGCCTTTGGTTTCTTCATGTGCCAAATGGGAATAATTTATGCTTTACCTGACAGCAACTCTGAAATAATTAGAGTTTGTAAATGCTTTCAAAATCCCATGTGGGAGGTGGAATATCAAAAGAATACAATATATTGATGGTGTCTGAAAGTATAGATGCAGAAAATAATTGCGTTATTCTACTACTAACTATTTTGTGTTAGAACTTTTACCGATAAAATACAATCTTTGTATCAAATTATATGGTTTGGTAGTAATTTTTTTCAGCTCTCTTCCCATTTTTCAAGGGATACTGTATGTCTAGTTTTGCCCCAGAGCAAATGCTTATGGCTGAATGATGAAATCCTTGAAAACAGAACTTTTAAATGGAAACTATGAAACAGTATGAGCTACCATAGCATCTCCATATATGTAACGTTTTGTGATGTGTGTGTATGTGGGTATTTCCTTAGAGTCCAGAATGACTAGTTATTATGCCCAAAATAGCCTTTGTACTTTATTATTTATTTTTTTTCTCAACAGTCACACTGAGTCTTTGCAGTCAAAATTTCCTAGCCAGTCATGCAATCGAGAACAGATCAGCTGTGTTCACATTGCCAAACACAGCTTGTACCACAAAGGCTCTTCAGCTTAGCTACTTCTCAGAACTTCCTAAAAACAGCTTCATAAAGGAGGCTTTAGGTAGATGTTTTGGCCATTACTAAGCCCACACTTCGCAGTCATCTGACCTGCCCATCCCTGGAAAGCTGACCATGGAGGGCTTATCTGGTTATCTGATTGCCTTTGGGGCTGAAAGGGGAGTCCTCCAGATGCTAAGACTTGTCATGACCCATCATTACTCTGCCAAGTGGGCTGTGCAAACCTCCCTCTCCATCCAAAACAAGCAACCTACCAATCCCCAAAGCAAGAACTCCTACTTCTCCATGTTGCTCTGGCAAAAAGTGGTGCTTTGGCCCCACTTTCTTTTGAGCTGCTGGGGCTTGCTTTCCCCATGTGTCAGGCTGGGAAGGCTGCTAGTGAGGCTTTGGCAGAGACACCGAGCATGGCTCCAGCCTCTTGAAAGCTGATGATTTTCTCTGGGGAGCTGCAGAGGAAACTGGCGTGTGCCCCATCACCAGGAGCCAGGAACTGGGAGCCGGGCAGGCAACACCGTGCCCATCCACATCCAGGAGGTGCCTCCAGGCAGAGCAAAGGGAGACCAGAGCTGCTGAGAAAACCAGCTTTCTTTGTGCCTTTCTTTTGGTGATAGTAGATGTATAGGAATTAGACAGCCAGACAGCGAAAGGCCAGCCTTGCTCGGCTTTACCGCAGGGAGTTGGCGTCCCAATCAATACAGCCCCCTGAACAAGAAAAGAGCGGTTTGCTAATTATTAGACTTTCCACAAACAGTATTTATTTGCCTTGAAACAAACCTCATTCCATTCAAAATCCCAAACTGCTTGAACTTTTTCTTTTTTTTTGGTAAAGAAAATTATAATAATAAAACCCAAAATGGATATTATTCCTATTTGGAAGTGAATGGTTCTAGAAGTCACCTTTCAAACAAAGAAAACACTGACTTGTTATACAGAATTAACTGGAAAAAGTTACTGATAGTCCCGGTGGCCATTCAGGGGTGTGGGTGGGTGAGGGGGATGTTTAAATATAGAAATAGCCATAACTATCATGACTTCTAAAATTAAAAAGAAAAATGAGCACAAACAAAAATTTACAGTGTCAGTGAAATTAATTCACTGGAAAGTGAGGATAATCCATGCTCATAAAAAGCAGAAAATAACTTCACACAGTTGACAGTTTTATTATAGGAACATAGGAAAATGGTGACAGAAAATGATATTTTGATACCGATTGTTTTATTTGTGCCTCTTTCTGCGTGTTTTCTTTTCACAGGTCTGAGCTTTTAATATACCTTGACTGTCAAGTAATAAGCAAATGGAATGGTGTGAATTAATTATCTCTTTCATTTAAATGTACATTTTAATTAAGTTTATTGGTGGGAGAATTGACATCTTGAAAAGTTCTTTACATTTAAGAGATGTTAAAATAACAAAATCGCTGAAGCTTAAAGAACATCAAGTAGGAATGGCATTTGTTTTCCTTAACTGACTGGGAGGCATAGAAGACTTATCCCATTGATTTTTAAAAGACCCGAAAAATAAAAGAAATTAAAATAGTTACAGAATTCCACTTTAAACATTTAAAATAGAATTTTGTTAAGCACTGAGTTTGTAATTAAAAGCAAAAAACCAAAGTGGTAGCTGTAATTAAAGTGTATTCCCTAAGGGTAATTACAGCTTTCTATACCTAAAAGAAGAAAACTTTTAAAGAAGAGTTAATGGAAGGAATGGTTTATTATTTTTGAGGGTGGAAGGAGCCTTGGTTGCTGATTATAATTTTATTTTTATTTGGTTTTAAATAGAACCCTGTAAATATTTTTCACACCTATAGCTAAACTGGTAACATGGAGATATTTTCTAGCTTTACAAAAGATCAAAAAGATTGACTTTTCCTCTAGCACAGCTTCATCATTAGTAAAAACAAAACAAAACAGAAAGCTGTTATTTCACCAGCTTGGGTTTGGTAAGTGCCTGTTGTGTGTCACAGCAGAGAGAGGGAAAAGGTCAAAGTTTAGGTTGAGCTGGCTGCTTTGCAGGGTCTCTGAATGCTGCACACAGGGCTTGAGCCGCCTGTTCCTTGTGCGCCCCTCGGCTCGGCCGCCTTGTGCCTGATCCCACTCCCTTAGCCCTGCCAGTAGAGGAGAGGGGAACAGGTTTGGCCCCAGGGTAAGCGGGACTTTGTGCCACAGTGGGAATTTGCCAGGAGAGAAAATATGTTGCTGGGGATGGGGTGGGTGGGGGGCAGTGTGGAAGGGAAACAAAATTGGAGGGAAATGAGTTCTTGCAAATTAAAAGTTCAGTGTCTTAAACTTTAATAAAAAAAATACACTTTCTCTAGTTACAGAGAAGAAAACACACCAACACAGCGGATAGCAGGGGAGCTATGGAAATAAGGATTGAACCATTAAAAGGAGAGGAGGAGACAGAAAGAGGGGAATATAAGAAAGCCTCCAAAGATTTCCTTTTTTCAAGAGGAGAGCAAAAGGTGGTGACAGACATGAGCACAGCATCTGCTCCCATGTGCTTCATAATCCACTCCCAGGATCTGGGTTTCCTGAGTTTCTCATTTTGAGCCATTTGGGGCCAGAGGGGGTGTGTGGGGAAGGGGGGGCAGCAGAGCTGCTGCTGCAGGCTACCCAAATGGTGCCTGCTTGGGGCTGTGGTGACATCCCTCCGCACTGACATCTGTGGAGGTGTGCGGGTCCCAACCATGGGGCCAAAAGGCAAATTACAGCAGCTGCTCCTCAGGAGGGCTCTGCCCAGCTGGCACACACCTACCAGATGCGTGCTGGACCATGATTCTCACAAAAGCCATTTGCAGCCACCACAGAAGAGGGGAAAGGTATAGAAGTCTCACGTGCTTGAGACAGCAGGGCACCATATTCTGGTCCCCATCTCTAGGAGCATTTACTTATTTTCAGTCAACTGGCTAGTGGATAACATATAAAATCATAGAATAGTTTGGGTTGGAAGGGCCCTTCAAAGGTCATCTAGTCCAACCCCCCTGCAATGAGCAGGGACATCTTCAACTAGATCAGGTTGCTCAGAGCCCCATCCAGCCTGGCCTTGAATGTTTCCAGGGATGGGGCATCTACCACCTCTCTGGGCAACCTGGGACAGTGTTTCACCACCCTCACTGGAAAAAATTTCTGCCTTAAGTCTGGCCTGAATGTCCCGTCTTTTAGTTTAAAACCATTACCCCTTGCCATATCAGAGCTGACCCCAGTGTGTATCCAGGAGTCTGCCCTTCCAGCAGTGAGAAAGCCCAAGTCTTTCCCTGGTGGCTACTGATCTGGACTAGGCTGCAGGCTGCGTGGAAGGAGGTGGGTGTAAGGCCCCTCTCACAGTGAGGAACCTAACTCTCCTAGCCTGGGTAAAGGATCTAACCTCCACTCTGTTCACCATAATTGGCATATTGGCACCATGGGTTAGTAACCAGCCTCCTGGAGAGAAGCTGAGGCCTCCAGCTGAAGGGAAGCTTTCCTTGTGTTGCTGGAAAAGCAGGAGGGGAGAGCAGCCTCCACAGGGTTATGTAGCTCTGTGCTGGCCTCAGGCAGGTCCCCCTGGGGCTGATGGCCTGTGTGGGGTCCCCAGGGGAGACACTGGGGAGCAGAGGCAGTGCCAGGCACTGGGCTCGAGACCTGTATTGAGTTGCACTCTGGAGTCAGGGGCTTGGAGGCATGGAAACAAAACACTGCATCATGCAACTCTCAGGTGCCTTTTTTTATTTTTGGATCTGGACCCATGTGTGCAATTTTGAAAAGGCTTTTGAAGTGGGTTCACTTGCATTTTAATCAACAGATTTTTAAACAAACCTTTGTACTTTGTATCCATGGTGAAAAATTATTAAATTCACACTAGTTAGTTGTGATTACATGTAGGTCTGACCATGATTACCTAAACTGAACATGATGTAAGGCTGCTAGAAGTTGCTCCTGCAAGTAAAACTTTAGCTTCTCATTTGATCAGTTGCTGTTTATCTTGCTGATAATGACGACTTGGTATCAGCAGAAAGTGTGCAACTCTTAATTTCTATTTTTGTAAGACAAATGCCCGCTTCAGCTGAGCTATAGGGCAGGAAAGTAGCTGGTTTGCAATGCTCTTGACGGCACAGACAATTTCTTCTGTGTCCGGTATTGTTTAAGTACAAAAATTAAACTCGTTGACTTAGTAAACAGGGTCTGTGTGAGGGTTTTAGTCATTTACATTAGTGGTAAGGTGCAGATGGAGACTCATTGCCTTGGATGTGGGGTGGAGTCAAGCAAAGACTAAGGCACAAGTTCTTCTCCTGACCTTGGCAGGTTTTGAACCTCAGGGACCTCAGGCCTCTTTTCTTGTCCCTGAAACCAATTCTGCCAGTGTAGACATCTTTAGGTTGCATTGCAAGTGTTGTTATATGATTATACATTAATTAAATGGGCTTTTCATTACTTGTCCTGTACCTGTTTTGTACACATAAGCAATGGACTTGAACCTGTCACCTTTAACATCATTGTGTGTCAGGATTTGGATTTGTAATGTCTCAAATGGCTCCTCTTTTAGTAACAGCAGTGGCACCTGTAATGATTTTAGCTTCAAGGGACCCCCCAAATAAAATTTTGTTGCAGATTAGCCTGTGCATATGCACAAGCACAAATATAAAGCGGAGGAGGGCAATGTCTAGTCATCTGCATCAGCAGGACCTGCTCTTCAGAGGAGAAACCAAAAGACTGCATTTTAATTGCAGTCATTCCCTTTGCTAGAGATGGAAAGGGAGAAGGAGATGTGGGCTCTTGTAGGGCTACATTAGAAACCTGCAAAAAATGTACATTGAACACCTCTGAATGTGAGTCTCATACTTCTTGCTTTTAGGATTTTTAAATCCAGTTCAGTGAGCTTCGTCCATGAAGTTAATTTAAATGAATCCACAAAGTTTCAGTACTGTGTTTAAAGAGTTAAGACATCTTGCTTTTCCTTATTTTCAAATGCTTACTATAAATCTGTGTCACGGTCCACACCTTGGACAGGCAAGCAGCTGGTGTGCAGGGAGAGGCCGTGTTGAACCTGAACTCACTCTGCAAAGCAGTTACAGCACCTGAGAGCAGGATCTCAGCTCTCCTGAAGCCTGGTCTGCAGCAAACTGATCAAATACCACCTCAGCTTCTGGCACCCATGGCTGTGCTGAAGCACATTTGCCCCTCAGGTTTGCCAGTACAATCACACAACAGCTCCAAGTCTCTGTCTTGACAGAGACTATAATTTTTAAGTCTTTTGCACTCTTCTTGCATGACGTATGGCAAATAGTTTAACCTTTTCTTGCTCCATTTTCCTTATCTACCAAGTGGGGATAACACTCACCTCTGAGGACTGTAGGAGACTAAATTCATTAGTGATGGCAGGATGCTCTGAGGTATATGGGTGGCAAGTCCCATCTAAGTCCAAAGCACATTTAAAATCGAAGAAATCTTTGATTCCATCTCCAGCTGTTTGCCGTGGCTTCTCTAACTCATATAAAATGTCGCCATAGAGGCTGTAAAAGCTGCTGCCTGTAGCCCTTGCTTTTGTCACCAGTCTCCTTTCTTCATTGCATAGCTCACAGTTACGCCTTTTCCTCAAGCAGCTTTCCTCTAGCAAAGCACAGCTTTCTCTTCCACTCCTCTACACATTAATAAACAATGCCTTTCATATGCTTGCATGTGAGTTTTCTGAATTTTGGTTTTAGTTTTAACATAACAGTTTTAAATTGAATAGATGCCTTTTGTTAAACCATTATTACTTTTTTTTTGCATTTTACCATAATCCTGAAGTGGTTTCAAAAGGCATTTCAAGTACAATAAAAATCCAGAAGGATTCAACAGTTTCATTCACCTTCCTAAAACATTAGGACATATGACAGTCATGTTATTTTCCACTATGTTTGTTAGTAAGAAAAGATAATTATTCTTTAAAGAAGATAAAGTAAAAAAATCACAATATTTATAGGGCATGAGTTTTCCTTTTATTTTTGTAAACACACTTTCCAACAGAGCTCAATCTACTTGTAATTACTCAACACTACAGAATCTCTCCTTGGGCAGAAGATTAGATAATAAAGTGTCTACGACAAGCACCAATCTTTAAAAGAGCCAGAGAAACAGCACCTAAGATATCAGTAAGAGCAAAAATTCTACTTGAAAGAATACATTGGTGTTTCTATTTACTAACTTATCAGCTTTGCTTAAATTAACTATGACTGAAGTATGCTCTGCCCTTTTCCTCAATTAACTTTTCATTCATTCACCAATTCATTGGGCCTCACCCTGGAATGAGACCCTTCATTCTTCAAAGAGCCGGGGTGACCTGCTACAGTTACCAACTAATCAGAGAAACAAAAAAAAGGCTGAAATTAAACCCCAAGGAAGCCAGGCTATCTTGGAATTCACTTGCAAGAATAAACATTGTCACTTACAACAAGCAGATCTGCAGATATTTAACAAACCCCAGGGTGCTCTATACAGTGAAGATTTCCACATTTGATTGCCATCTTCTCCACCAGGGGAGTTTTCTTAGGACTTTATCTAGTCAAGAAGTTAGCTGGTGTGTTAGACAAAAGAAACTTTCAGTACACTTATAAGGGTTTAGACAACCCTCTATGTCCCTATCCATTGCAGTCAGCTCTGATGTTTTGATTCATAAAAATCACATTAAAATAATAATTCAAACAAAACTAGGAGTCATAATCTATGTGTATGATGGATCAACTTATGTGTGACCTTTATGTTTCATAAGAAAAAAAGAATCACACTTAAAATTTATTGTGGTTAATAAGCCCTGCAATAACTTAGCATTAATTATCCTTTTACAGAAAATATTTTTTCAGATGTCTTTTCAGTAGCAAGAATAGGGTTTGTGCACTGACTGAATGCTTAGAGCTACATTGATACCAGCATTATGGATATGCTTACAAAATAAAAATGTGGCTCTAGAGTCAGAAGGCTGGTGAGATTTAAGAAGAAAATGATTTGATCTGCTGGGCTGCTGCAATGTCCCAGTGCTGTTGACTATGGTTTTTATTTTAGGCAGCAGAATGTTGAGTTCAGTTTAGATGATGCAGAGCTGTCTGAAAGGTGCCTGTTGAAAACAGTCTGTCAAAGAAAGATCTCAAAGGAGTACAATTATCAACAAACAATTTTGGCTAAAGTAAACTTCCTAATATAGTGTTTCATGTTGCGTGCCTTTGAAAGCTGTTCCTGATGTGTTCTCCTTGGAGGTGCAAGGTGTAAATGGTAAATACATTCTCATAACTACTGTGTTCATACAAGAAAGGAGATAGAACAAGGGAGCAGGAAACTTGAAACAAAATGTGCTAACCATGCATGACATATGTCGTGAAGAATGAAAACGGGACAAAAGGAGTGGTCAGATCAATGAATTTCATGCCAGAATCGTCACAACACACCTAAACTGTGTGCATCGCCAGCGATTACTTTGACCCCCTTTAATGGTAAGACATTTCTCTCTATTGCCTTTGCTGTATTTTGGAGAAGGCGTGGAAGATTAATTCTTCAGTAAATCAGAAGACAGAGATGGAGAAAATTGACAGGCTTCCTTAGACAGAAAGGTTTGTGTGCCCCAGCCTGTTCTGGGATGTTTAGGTACACATTAAGAGAAAAGTCCACAGTGTGAGGAAATGTGATTGCTTGTGTAAGTGTGTGGTAGCTTTTGTTTTAAGACTTTGCCTTTACAGGACAAAACCAATCCATCTATCTATCTGTCTATAATCTACCCACTTACCTCCCTGCCTGTGTATAACACTGTTAAGAACGAAAGCAATGTTCTTACAAGTTCTGTAGGATGAGCTAGTGCCTTTTACTTTGTGGTGTTTTGTTGTTGTTTTTTAAAACCAACCAATATGGCTAAAACAAAAGAGATAAGCAGTGGGATACAAAGAGTCTCCTTCAAGTCAGATGGCTGCTGGCGGTGGACTGAGCCCTGCCGGCAGCCCTTGTCTGCAGTGGGTTGCCTAAACTCTCCAGCAGAACAGGGGAGTGTGGAACAGATGGTGGGAAGTGTGAAGCAGACAGAGATGGTGGGTTCTTTGGTCAGCACAATTGGATCTGAAAGCAGATGTCTGCCCACCACCTTCGCCGCCCAGAGAAAATGAAAAATACAGCAGCACTGGGACTGAGGCAGATTACTTACCTTCCATTTTAGCACAGCTTGGGTAGACACAATAAGATTTCAAATGGCTGTTTGACAGTGAGCTTTGTTCCTTAAAACACAACACAGGCCAGGAAGGGAAATGAAAAGGGCTTCTTGTACCCTCTTGCTCCCCAGCACAGCAGTGTAGGACCAGATCTCATGTGCAGGTCTAACTCTGCTCCCACTAATTTAATAGTCTATACTGTAGTGGCAGTACTAAAAAGCCCCAGGGGAACAAATAAGGACTACTGTGCTGAGTAAGAGTTTGCACAGGCTGCATACTTTTTATGATGTATGTCTACATTTGGGAGGAAGAGTTACAGGCTGGTTGCCTCAGCACAGGCAGAAAACATGTTTCAGACTGCACATTTTCACGGCTGACTTGCAAACTGGTTTCAAGAGTGTACTAGCACAGACGTATTAAGCACACTATTGTTTGAGCTCTTTATCCTTTCTTGTTTAAAATTTTATGAAAGACTTAAAATTGCTGTATTTTTATTTCAATTAACCTAGTTACCCTGTGTTTCTCCATACAGGTTGCAGAAAACACTATTTTATGAGCAGTTCAAACTATGCATGAAGAGTCTGTTAACAAATACATAGTGCCAAATTCTTAGATACACAGGACCACTGCAGTAAAAACAAAGGGATTGCATGGGTGGGAGTAAGAATAGATTTTGCAAGGAATGCGGATTCCCAAAGGAAGTGGTAACTTTCACAAACTCTTGAAAACCCATTTTCCATACTCGCCACTCTTACCACCTTCTTATAGACTAGGCTGTTCTGTAAAACCTGTAGTTTTCCGGCCTGCTGTGCTGTGCTATTATGGCTGAACAAGTGGGGTGAAAAACAGGCCTGTGAATTTTTCACAGTGCAGCACACACCAACACAAAGTCTTGCCTTGGTTTCAAATTTCTTTACCAATCCAAAACCCAGACAAGCTTTATTGAAAGGTTTGTTAAGGTTCATGAACCGCAGGATGAGTTTGGGGGTGTGCCAAGAAAAAGAAAGGTCTGGAAGAGCGAGTAGAAACTGGGAGCAGATCTACTTTGGGCTCTGCCACGGGCTTGCTGTGGGTTTCGGGCAGGTCATCCTCCTTCTCTCCCACCTCTCCAGTGCCATGGTGTAACTGTCTGTGTCTCAGGAGTGTTGCGAGAACGAATGGCTGAGCAGCCCTTTAAATAGGTGCAGTCTTACACTAGGACCAGAGTGGACTATGGGGACTGACCTCCAGCTTGAGTAACTGTGCAAAGCCCTCACCAGAAACTGCAACCCTGTCAGTCTGCGCTATAGGGCCCTTCCCACTAGACCCATTGCAGCAAAGCTCCAGCAGAGACCCAGCTGGAGAGTCCTTTTCCTCATTTGCAGAAGTAATCCTGAAGACAATACATGACATTTTCCTGAAGACAATTTATTTTACTTCTAACATACACCTTCTCATGGATTTTGTCAGCATGCCTGTGGCCACTAGTCCACTTCCTCTAAGGCAAAAGAAATAATTGTAAAATGCAGTTTATCAAGTGGGACATTGGAAGGAGAGAGCTTTGGGCTCACCATGAAGAAATAGGCACAGGGGGCAGCTCTGCTCCCATGTTCATGGGCAGACCAGTGTGTGTATGTGCATGGGGGGAGGTTCCCATAAGTCTTGCTATAGCTCCTTACAAATCACCATGAAGTCACAAGCTGGAATTAATCTGTTAGGAAAATTCTCATCCTGGGTTCAGTTTTACTAGGATCATTTAACTTTTTTAGTAATTGCTTTACCAAGGATGTAAGAAAAGATGCTGAGAAAGAAAGAAAGAAAGAAAAATGAAAAGGCACACATGAAAAACACGGTTAGTATTTTGAGGGGGGAAAAAAAATGACAAAAAACCCCCACCACACACACACACAAACCAACAAAAACCAAAACCAATGAACCAACCAAAAAAACAAATGAACAAAAAACCCAACAAAACTAACACACATACACACAAAAGTCCAAATACCAATGTTTTCTTCCAGGTAAGATTCTGTTGCTCTGTATCACAACTCTACAATTCCATGAAAAACGGGGTGGCATGAAAAGAGACAGTCATCACTGCACTGGCTTCAGAGAAAAAATACTTTTAAAGCTGAGTAAATACACTGATCTGTTTGCTAATCTATACTGTTGTTTGGAGAAATGCAACTACTTACAGTCACGAGATTCTGTGTTTAAAGTATTCAGGTGCATTACAAGTAATTGTGTATAATGAAGTATTCACAGAATCATGGAATCACAGAATGGCTGGGGTTGGAATGCACCTCTGGAGATCATCTAGTCCAACCCACTTGCTAAAGCAGGTTTACCCAGAGCAGATTTCACATGAATGTGTCTAGGCAAGTTTTGAATGTCTCCAGAGAAGGAGACTCCACAACCTGAGTCCAGGAAGGAATGGGTCAGATTGGCCTGGGGAAATGCTGGAACAACATAATGCCCAGTTCGCTGCTGATGGAGCGGTTCCTGTGCAGGTCCAAACCATGGTGCAACAGAGCAATTCAGCTCCATGGAAATAAAACTGAAGTACTGCCAGACCTGAGCCTATTGGAACTGAGGAAGGCCAGCATGAGACAGACTCTTGCATCCTAAAAGTTTAAGAATACATAGGGATTTCTACATGACATTTTCCAGTCCTTTGCAGCAGCACTTCTGATGACTTCCAAGTGTGAACAGTTATTTCAGTGGGGGTACAAATCCTATAAAGCAAATTTCCGACAATGCTGACAAGCACCTTAAAGTACTACTATCTTCAAGACTTTGATTCATTATTTCTGCTTTCCCTTATGATTGAAGGTGGTACAGAGCATGCAGCTCTTGCTCTATTCCTGTTTCTTAGTTATAGGCCTATGCACGTCTTGGGTAGTTTTGTTCAGTCATCTGCTATCTTCCTGCCCTCTCCCAGAAAAAGAAAAATCCTAAATACCTTACCGTTTCTTTACAAAACTCTAAGTTGTTATTCTCTTTAGGGCAATCTGCTAATGTTCCTTCTTGTGACTATTGTCTGTCACGCTAAGTTCAGCAGCTACCCCTTTAATCACAAAAGCCAGCAAAAGCATCTCCCTTCAGCTAGATAGCCAAAGCGTATCTACCCAGGCCAGTGAGCCAGAACACCTACACCTGGACAATGAGCAAGCAAGAGCCATGTTCCCCATGACCAGCCAGCAAGACAGTCTCTACCTGGCCAGACAAGAATCCCAAACCACACTCTCGTAAACAGCCAGCACAGGCAACACTCGCCTCTGCCCACCAGGAATAGCATCTCCTGACAACTGGCCTGCCAGAGGTATGAGAGCTACCAGAAAGAGGGGGGTCTCCAAAACTGACCACCCATAGTCTTTGACTCTGGCATACTAGACATGTGTTCACCCCCAGCCTGGCCAGCCAGAACCAAATCAGCCAACTGCTGCTTACCCAGGCTTTCCTACGTTTCTCATTTCCAATGGAAACTTGGCAGTTGCTCTCTGACCTCCAAGGTGATTCCAGCATGTACACATCTGTGTCCCAGGAGAAGATGAGGCTGAAACAACCATGTTGCAGTGACACTTTTCCAGAACTTTAGCCAGTGTGAATGCTCTTTATGGAGGTGGAAAAGGCCGAAAAGGCCAAAGATCCTGAGGAGCTGTAAAGGATGAGTATGGTCACATAGGATGACACTGGAGGCTACTTGAAGGCTACAGTACCATCAGTGAAAGGGGGAAATCGAGGTCTGACAGACCAAAGGGTGTTTCATGATGGGCAGAGCCATGGGAGGGGAAGCGAGTGTGTTCCTATATAAGCAGCTCATTTTTCCCCCAGATCTGCAGCCCTCAGCAGCAAGAAGGGCTCCAGGAGGGGAAGCTAGGCTGTGGGAGCACCAAGTAGCCATGGAGAAGGTGGAGGAGGAGGATTTCCCCTCCCAGCCATGCCAGGGAGAGCCCTGGCAGGTGGTGAGCTCACACGCTGACTCCCAGGGAGACGTGCTGTCAGCTCCCAGGACGTGCCAGAGCTGGACTCACACCCAGCTTTGCCCCTGACCAAGGAGCAAGGGCAGGTGGGAACCTGAGTTACAGAGGGGGTGAACACAGAGCTCCCCAAACCTGCTTCATCACAAAACACTCTTCTGATTCGTCAGCAGCAGAGCATGGAAGACACAGACTGATCAGAAACATGTTCTTGTGAAGGGCATGTCCAATGCAGATGAAGATGTCTCATTATCCATACATTTGTCTGTACCCAGAGTGTCACCAGGATCTGGCTTGTCCTTCCAGTCATCCTGCTTCCTCTCCTCCACACTGTTGGTGCTTCCCTGCTGGCTGCTGCCCTCAGAGCCAATGCTCCTCCACCTGGGTGGCCAGCAGAGCCCAAAAAGCACAAGCAGGGCATTGGCAGAGACCCAGACCCACCAGTACTGGCTCACAGTGACGAACACATCTTCCTGGGAAAGGCTGTCTTCCTGGACAAGGCCTTGCAAACCCTGGCTCCTCCGTTCCATCTCCTCCATCAGCCAAGCCATCATCTGACTCTGCTTCTCCACATGCTGTTGCAGGGGGTCTTCCACAGCCGTGCCTGTCCAGTCACCCACCCTCAGCACATATTGCATGATGCTCAGCATAGTCAGGACATGGGCCATGCTCACAGCCATGGTCTGGAGGAGAAAGGAGAGAAGGGGTTCAGTGGGGCTGGATAGAAGGGAGATGGCAGCTGGGGCAAGAGACACAGGGGCTTGGGAACAGATAGAAACAGGGCCAAGATAGCTCAGAGGTAGCAAGGGGAAGGTTGGTGAGCACTGTGGTCATGGGGGCGCATCTCCATAGCCCCCTGGGCACTCGCCGTGGCTGGCAGCCCTGGGGCACCTCTACATCAGTCCCAAGTGCAGCACCTGCCCTGCCCAAGGCACCTGCCACAGTGGCTGAGCCCTTGCCCCAGCCTTAGAAATGGCCCCAGAGCCTGGTGCTTCTGCCCCAGCCCTCGTCCAGCCCAGCCTTGCCCCTGCATCCTCACTCACCGCTGGCTCCAGTTCCACAGCAGCAGAGGTGCTGCCAGCTGGTGTCTTTGGCATCACCCCTTTGTGACTTGTCCTCGGTGCTGTCACTGGCGACAGAGCCCCACAGCAACACCTCGCCCAGCAACCACAGCCATTCTTCCCAGCTCTCCAACCCTGCAACAAGCAAAGCGCATACCCCCCAGTCCCCAAAACCTCCCCAGAAACAGCAGTGGGGGCGGCACAAGGTCTCTGCTAGCCTCACACTGAGTTCCACGCCCAGTTGAAGCCCCCTATGACTCTATATTTAGTCAAGCACCTTATTTTGCTGTTTAAATTCCATGATTGCCTTTAAGAGGAGCCATGTGGTTTTTGACCACGTTATTATAAGTGTTTAATGTATCTTCTTGTTTTGTCTATAAGCTTCATTTAAATACTGTGAGTCTGCAAAGCCCTACCCACAAATTCCTCAATACCAGGGGGAAGAGAGCTTTTTCATGTCTGTAAAATAATTTTATTGGGTATTAAGATTACTTGCTGCAACCACATTCATTGAGGGTTGATGAAATCAGAGGCTTTGTGACAATCCCGTAACAGACACAGTGGAGTGTCAAGATATTGATTACACTGAGCAATTTTGGGCAAATTTCATTTTGCAGCAACCACACCAAGTGGTGTCCAATACATTCAGAAAAGGATTTTCTGCTGTGTATGTCTAGACATATGGTCTAGAGAGGGTAGAGAAGTACTGGATACAATATTTGCAGCCACTCGATGGGAAACAGGGAATTCTCTGTTATCTTTACTTCACATGGAATGAAATGAGCCTGTTGCAAGTTAAGGTTGTCAAATTACAGTAGATATTGTTCTGATCCAGGGCTACATAACATAAAAATTATATTTTTAAGAGGGTGCAGAAATCAAGAACATCAGCTGCATATTGTTCCAAATGAGGGGTACCTCCAACTTTTTGATACATTCCTGTGATTCTCAACATTTCTGCGGGGAATAATTCATTCCAAAATGCATGAGCAGAAGCAGAAAGGTGTACATGAAAGGGTTTCTTTTCATGGGAATTAGACTTGGCCCAGACAAATGAATTCTTCCTGCCTAAGATAAGAACTATGTGACAATCATAGTGAAATGTAAAGCTTGTCTATTGAACTTGTCCTGCTCACTAGAAGTTTCAAATACCACCTGAATGTTACTGGCTTACATACATGTGCACGTGGGCACATCGGCTTACACACATTCAAACACACCCCCACTTTTCCTGCAGAAAAAAAAACCCTAAACATAAGACATCACTATTGTAATTTTCAAGTCTAAATACCTGGACACAATTAATCATTAAGGCTGTAATGTACATGCAGGATAGTTTGCAAAAATGAAAGGTTTGCCATGAACAGATCCATCAGACACTATAGCTTTACCCTAAAACTTTATAGTTTCTTTGTTCTTATTACCAATAAATGCCTTGTAAAACAAATGAAATCTAAACATAATATTACTTCCAATATCTGTATGATACCAGTTAGGAATAAGTTGCTGTTTATGCCACTTTGCATTTCAGAAAAGTTGATATACGCTGATTTAATATGACAACCTATGCAAAACTTGTCAACTCAAATTAGGTACATCAAGTATATTGTTTTACAGAAGATTTTTTTAGGATACATTACATCATACTTCCTTATCACTTTCTGAAAATACAAGTGTGTTTTCCAAATTCATACATTTTGTCTCACAATAAATCTGTTAGGAAGATGAGTATTGCAGATTTATTCCCTATGTAGTGATGAGGAAGCTGAGACACGGGCTTAGATCTTTTCCGTTGTAATTTTTCTCCTGCAGTCTAACCAAGTCCTATGTGTAGAAAAATCAATGCCATCCATTTATTCACTGCACTGTTTTAGACAACATATTTAATGAATTAGCTGGTCTATTATTATGACAAATAGTCACTCTATGTTATTGGAAGTATGGAGTGTCTGATTTCTCTCTTGTATCCAATATCCTAAACATTGTAGTCTCATCTAGGAATGTACTGTTTTTGGAGGGTGCTTGAAGTGTCTCCTAAGATTCCCATGAAAAAGACATACACAGAAGTATCTTATAAACTTAAGAAACCACTGAGTGTGTTTTTGTGAGAGTTGTAGAAATCTTCTAGAACTGTGACATAGCTGTGACCTCTTGAAGGCATAAAACCTCATCCTCTGTCATGTGTCATGGGTTCTCTGGGTGTGATAATCACGTTAAATACTCAGTTAACCTCCTAACACGCAACCACTGCCCAGACACCACCATATGCATGTCTCCCTGACAAAGCTCCCGAAGAAGAGAGGAGCAGAAAGGCAGGATTACAACTGCCACTGCTGATGATTGCTTTCCAAATAAGTCTGTGGTCATTGACTGGGCAAGGCTGGAAAACTTCCAGCACAGTTGTTTAGACTGCTTGACTGGGTGATACATAGGGACTTCTTTTTACAGTGCTGTTAGTGTCTTCATGCTAACGTGGAAGAGGATTCAATAAAAATACTTTTACTGGGGGCTATTGAAGCTAGTATTTCGTTTGAGCTGGGAGAAACGTGAAAATGTTTCAGTCTGACTTATTGGTGACTGAAATTCGCCATCGGGGGCAGGGGACTGTGCTGAGCTGCCTGGCTCGACCCCCGGCTGCAGAGGGGGCTCCAGTGGGACGTTGCTGGAGCGCAGGGCGGCAAGCGCTCACCTTCCGTTTAGATCTCCAGGAGCGTCCCGAGCATTAGCCGGGACCTCAGCCCGCAGACCCTCGGGGTTGGGATGGCAGCTCCTGAAGCGGCAGTCGGGGGTCACTTGGGGAGCGAGGTGTGAGCTGGCGGAGCCCCCGGGGCCAGCCCCGAAACTGAGGGCGGGCAGCTCCTCACCGGCAGCACAGCCAGGAGCGCTGGGGAGGGCTCTGGCTGGCACAGCCCCTAACCCCGGGAAGGATTTGTCTGGCGTGTCCCCCCCGGGCCACCCCGCACCCCCGCGCTGCTCGGCGCCGCCGCCGGGGCCCGGTCCCCCCCTAGCGGCCCGCGGGGGCAGCGGGGCCGGGGGTGCCGCGCTGCCGGGGTGCGGGGGGGCTCTGCCGGGTCGGCTGCAAGGTGAGAGGGTGGGTTTGGTGTACGGCGTCACTTGGTGAAACCCCCTGTGGGGCCTGAAGAGCAGAAATCGCTCTTGCTCGTTCTGCCGTCTGTGTGAACTGCACGGGTGTCTCAGGCCGGTGCTCGGTGGAGATAAGAGAATACCGTAGAAACAGCGGGACGTTTTAGTGGAAACTGAAGAGCCTAATTTTAAAAACCACTTTTCCAATTCGCCCTCCATCACAAGCTCGAACCTGCAGGTCCTACCCACTCAGGTTTAGATTTTGTTTAAGACAGGCTGCAATGAGGCAGAAATGACTGGAGAGAAAACGTCTGTTTCAGAGTGTGGGAGTGCTTATGCATCAGGAAAAGGAGACGTTACATTTGATCCTACATATGTTTTTATGTGCACAAATAAGGCATGCTGATGGCATATGGATTTCCTGTATTTTCCGTATATAAACCAAAACACAAAATAAATGCACACAAACACACAAATATAGACAAAAAAGAGTGTATGGATAGAACCCACAGTGCTGGGCAGCTGAGGGTCTTGTCATGTAAGTATAACACAAATATTAAAAAGTAACCATAACCTCTTCTTTGCTTTAATAAACACAACAGATTTAAACAAATACATGAACTGAGAAGACTACAAAATACAAGATAAAATTTTTGGGAAAAAGTCATTTGTGAAAGTTGTCAACAGCATAACAAATTCCCCACAGATGCTGAAAGAGTTGCAAGACCATGAATGTCATAAAGCTGCCTCATTTCCTAATTTGCTTGTTTTTATCCCTGTCACAAAAATGCTATCTTAAAGCTGTTCTACAAAGACTTTTATAGCTTGTGACAACTTTTTTTTTTTTCAGTTGTAGATACCAAATATGATCTCTGTGGAAGCCCACCATGCTTTGCAAACAAGCAAATATAGTAGTGGCAAACTTACACGTATATCTCTTTTTCAGTAGAAAGAATGCTTTCCACTCCATCAAATCTTTCCTGGAGGAGTTGAGTTCACTGTATCAAGAGATTTGCAGAATTTGTAGAATTCTGGATTAGTTTTATCTGGAGAGTATACCCAACCTCCCCCTTCTTTCTTTGTACTCATTCTCTTGACTTCTTTGCCTGACAGCTGCAGTGCTAATAATTTATCGGCACAGTCACCTCCCTCATACTGGTTGAGCTGAGTCTTCTTCAAAGCCAAAGGAGTGAGCTGTTGTACGGCATGTGATATGGGCAGCATGCTAACAAGGGGGATGTGGGTAAGCTTCAACTTCTCTTTGGTCATGAGTTCATGAGCCTTGTAAAGCTGCTGGGCAGGGTAACCAGCTGAAGTGGAGATTGAAAAAAAAAACCAACAACCCACAGAACACAAACTTTGAGATGAGACCAGATCATCTTTGATCTAAGGCAAATTTGCACTGCTCTGTTACTCTAAGCTTGCACTAAAACAGACTTAGCTGACAGTGGGAGAGTGGGTGGAGGAGTTGCCTGAGCGGTGCTGGGTGGCAGAGGTATGTTGCTTGCTACCATCTCAGTGCAAATCTTGTGATAAAAGGGATGATTCTGAAGGCATTTTGGCATCTTAATGATCCAGGTGCAGTAGCAGCCCCTCGGAAATACCAAGCATTGGCACAAATGGCAGCAGCCTCGAAGCTGCTCCAAGACTGCTCAGCAGTTGGGGCAACAGAAAGGTCATTGGGTTATATTCTGGGCTTGTAAGTGAAAGCGAAGTTTGGGACCAAACTATGTTATCAGTCAAATATACAAACTGGATTCACTCACATCTGGAAGCAGCAGACAGCCAAATATATTCAGTATCAAACATTTGGGATGGGATAGTTTCCTCTGAGTGTCCATGACCCAGGCTACTAGTGATAAAAGGAAATTCACTCTATGTGAGCTAAAAGTTATTTCAGTGCCAAATTCCACCCCCCACTGTTCCCCCTCTCCTTCTGTGCTTCTGCCTGGCTTCATGTGAAGGCTATTCAATGCTGAGCCAAGCTTCCTTTTTCCCATTTGTTTTGCTGTTCACCTTAATGTTTTCCTTTCTCTTTGCATCTCTTTCAATGGCTGAACGATGTTGTGTATGCAAACACACTTAATCTTCCAGTCACTTGTGAGAATACCTCAACACCTTTCCATTTTTCTCTCTAGCCAGGCAAGACTCCGAAACAGCAAACATCATAGGGGAGCAAGTGGTTGTGGGCATTAACATGATGTCTGGTGCCCTCTTAGACCCACCATGGTATCCACACAACAGCCCAGGGCTTGCAGCTATGGCAGAGAACTTAAACCAGACTTGTGTCTTTCCAGAATCACAGCTAGAGACTAGAGGAGACATCCTAGGTATCTAAAGAAGTGTCAGATGCCATAGGTAGGCAAGCTCCCAGCTTGTCTGTTTACCCCTGTGCTGGTGTAAATCAGAGTAACTGCAGTGTCTTCACAGAAGGTTTGAGCCCTGGCTAGTTTGGTTCTTCTTTTTAAATTATTCTCCCAAATTAGACCTGACCCAAACTCAGAGTCGAATCAGCTGAGCCTATCATACATTTTCAACTGAATCTGGCCGATTATGTAAAGGTTTCATTGCAACCACAGTTTTTACTTAGACAATGACCATTCTTGAGAGCATTTTGCTATTTTTCAATAGAAATTCAGACAATCAACAATATAAAAAAATGTGGCCATCTCAAAACCAGTGCTTCTCTTTGAATAGGAATTTTAAAACACAGGGTTTCACTTTGATCTGAAGACTTACCTTTTCTCTTTTGCTATTTCCAAACCAAAACATTGGTCAAAATGTGCCCTGTGTGTAAAAATGTCCCACATTATGATGTTTTGTTTGCTTTTTAAAAGAAAAAGATCCATTCTGTAGCAGTGTGATCACTCAGACCCAGTGGCTTACCAGGGACCTCCTCACATAATGGTTCCCTGGTGATGTGCAAGCTGCTTTGAAGGGAGGTCTGCAAACACCTTCCAGCAGTGTTAAGTGGAGATAATTTCCTAAGTTCTGGCATGAGGGTATTCACACTCTGGTTGTCGTGCATTCAGCAGTGGATCATCAATACTTTGTTGCCTGAGTGTCAGCATCTGCATCTCCTGGTAAGACATAAAAGCAGGGCAGGGCAATAAGAGAAAAGTGCAAGGTGGGAGGTGATGGAAAGATGCGGACTGAGATGTCTGACTGGGTGAATAGGGATGGTAGCAGGTGGAGGATGCAAGGGCCTGGGACATCGTTTGGTGAGATGAGGAAGAACAGTGTTGGATCCCAGACTGAATCTAGTAATGAAGCAGAGAAGAAACCAAGCCTACTCAAGCCCATATGGATGAGCTGCCACGGGACCAAGAGCTGCTACTGCCAGGGATACCTTGTGGCTGTTGGTGTGTATGTAAACTACATTTGGAAGCATAGGTTAGACAATCCCTAAGTTTTTTTAACTCATCTTCTTAATAGAAGAGAAACAAACTATACTGCATTTCCCATGGAGCAAAGGAGATGATTTGTTCATCTGCTTGTGCCTACCAAGTACCGTGTGTTGGTAAAGACATGCCACGTTTATAATTTCCTCAATAAACAATTTCTACCAGAGGATAGAAATAGCTTTATAAACCTTGTCACTGTGTTAATGTGGGCAAACTGAGGTGCAGAACTGTTGAGACCTGAGGTTTTCCAAGAGATGGAAAGGAGTTGGGCATCCAGCTTTGCCTGGTTTCCCCTGGGAGCTGTGCAGCTCAGCCCCCCTTGGAAATTCCAGCGTAAGTGATTTGCCCCAGGGTCAGTCAGTGATTCAGTGTGTGATGTGGGAACAGAGCCAGGCTATCCTGACTCTCTGTTTCCTATCCTAACCACTGGACTACTCACAGGATATTTGGTCATGCAGATCTCATTGCACAATATCTTGTCAGCAAAGTTTTGCCATGAAAAAAATGTCATCCCTAATGGCACATGGGATGCCTTGAAGATAGAAATAGTAAATTCAGGCTATTCAATGTATTCAGTACTACAGATGACGCATCCCACAGTCAGATCTTATTACAATCAAACATTTGTGGTGAAAGCACCAAGATGAAATGATGCAGTCCTGATAAAATGGCGATTAAAGACCAGATGTATGCACCTGGAAAATGAAACACACTGCATTAAGTATCAGGCCACAAGTATCCCATTTCCTATTTGAGGTCAGATCTAAAGTCAAATGAAATCGGTTCTCATGCTGAGAATACTCTTCTCAGTCTTAAAAATTCATGTAAAATATGAAATAATGCAAGTTTGGTATTCATATAGGTTCACCTAACCCAAAGAAAAACATGCTACACTTATGTATGTAAGCTCAGTTAGCCAGTGAAATAAATATAGTAGTGCAGCCAGAAGGAGAGTTTGAGACTAAAGATGAAACTGTCTCTAGGATACTGAAATTAGGAAGTTATAGTCAGGTATCTGTTCAGTTATATATATATATCTGTAAATTTAAAAAATATTATTTCAGCCCTTGCCCACTCAAATATTGCACTGAAATAAGGAATTTTTATGGGTACCCTTAAACTGCAGGTTTGGCTTTATAAATTATTTTAAATTTAAAATAAACCATATAAATAAAATGTGTCATTTTCATTCCATGGGAAAATAAGAATCCAGATAATTAGTTAATAGTACAATACAGTTCTGTTCTTGATCCAGCAGTAAATAAATACAACTGGAATTTAGAAAACAGTTCTCTTGGTATTCTATACAAAGGCTGAACTTGCTGAAAGCTTTGCAGTGGGATGTCCATTAACCAAGTATATAATCTATCACCTTTCCATTACAGTGTCTTTAGCTGGAACACAAGACCAAGAAAAACACCATTTTGTCTTAAAAATAGCCACAGTCTCCTTCAGAAGCAGATTACACTGAGCTGCAACAGACTCTCTGGATGGGGAAAATGTTCCTCATTTCCGTGTGCCCATAGCCTGTTAGCATTATTTACACCATGGGACTTCCTAGATACTCAGAGGAGTGGAGCTCATTCTGCTTAGTGCTGTGGAACATGTCATGAAAAAAATAGTACCTGCCTGCAGATATATAAGTTTTACGCTTACACTATGCTCCTCTGTACTGTTTTGACAGTGCAAATCTGTTCCAGCTGCCATTTTCCAATACATTTACAATGCCATAATTTGCTCCAGGGTACACGAAAAACTATAATGTGCCTTTTAATCATCATGTACCACCAAAGACGGGAAAGTGGAGCAGCCAGCCAGCCTTGTCTTTGCATTCAAGTGGGTAGAGGATGCTGCCAGGTCATACCTTTGCATGCATTTGTGCCTACCAGAGTGTTTAACAGCTTCATTGTCAGGTGAGTTGAACTGCAAGAGCCATCCTTTCATTCAGCATATTCTGTTCACGAGGAAAGGTACAGCCCCCTGAGTGCAGCTGAAGCCCCACGACAGAGAAGGCCAAGGAGCCTCTGAACATGCTGGGAATGTGAGCAGCCAGCTCTGGGGAGAAAGGTTTAGGGCAAGCACTGATGCCTCAGTGTTGATGTCTTTGTTGCTAAAATTAAAACTCAGGAAATGAGCATATTTGGACACTAACACAGATGAAAAATGCTTCTAGGCAGTTCACCATTTCTTGGTAATCTTGCCTCTTCACCAGGCTGCCAGCTCCATTTTGAACACGTGTTGCTTCTCGTCTGTGGCCTTCTCGCCTCCCTGGAAGTTAAGTTTCAGGCAGTGGTGGCACAAACCTAAGTAAAAGTGGGCTGTATGAAGGAAACAGTCAAGCTTTCACATGCAGATATCCCTGAGCAGTATTTCTGAGCATGGTCATAGCAGCTTTAGTGAGCTTTACATCTAGCCACCTCCCAGAACTTTGTTCTCATTCCCATTTCATTTGGATTTGAATTGTCAAAACCATTTGAAAACGTTTCAGTAACCTAGCTCCTACTGAGGAGAGTTGCCAGGGAGGTAGGCCAAGCTGACAGTGAGCTTGCATGTTAGACATCTATGGTCACTGGTCTGAACAGACCAGAGAGTCTGCTGAGGGTCATGCAGTGGCAAGAACTGACCGTCAATCATCTCCAGAGTTGAGGGTGTGAAGGCTGTAGCTCCTTTTCCTTCCACAAGAACCTGAACAGGGTGACCTGCCCTGTGATTGCACCTCCGTGTTATCTGGCTTTGACAGGAGACCTGAAGGTCAGAGCTCCTCACAGGATCTGCCAGCTGCTATCCAGAGTAGATGCTGGCCCAGACCTGCTGCAGGGGAACCTCCCTTGGGAGACCTCAGTTTCTCCTAAATGGGAGATGACAAAAACTCATGAGGGAGACCAAAACCTCAAGCCGGGTAAGGCTGGTGGTACTTTGATGTTCATGTCCGCCCTGTCTGGGCTGGGTTATTGTAGATGCTGTGTCTGGATCCACATGCAAATAAATCTGCTTTGGTCAGTGGAGCAGGTTAGCATGAACCTCCATTTTTTCTGCTCTCTACCCCTCCATTGATTTGTTGTGCACTTTGTTCTCTGCTTCCAGCTTTTACTTTGGATTTTCAAAAGACTCTAAGGTTGACTTAGGACCCACTTGAGTCACATCGTCACCATGATATCACCACCCTGAGTCACCCAGTACAGCTGTATTCTATGAAGATAACAGAGCTTACAAAGCCTCAGATGAATCAAGTAAACAGAAAACATTTTATGAAAGGGGTTTCAAATGAGATTTCAAAGATAGCTTTAATGCTGTATGACTAGTGCTTGGGCATGTGATAACAGCTTACTTTTTACAAAGCATTTTTTTCTCAGAAGTAGCATGATGATTATACAGGTGATTAAAATGTTTCCCACTGCCTGGACCAGAGACAGAAAATCTCTCCTGGTAGTGCCCATGAAATATATAGATCTCATTTACCTCAGTAGGATTTCAGCATCCTAGAAAGTATTCTATAAAATCCCTAAGAAACTCTTTGCCTGCAGTAGTAAGTGGAGTAATTTCATTTAACCTCAGCCAATGCTGGCTCTGGGTTTGCTGAAGGTGTGGACAAAAATAAATACACCAAACACAATACACATGGCTAAAACTCAGTTGAAGGCAAGTAGGCAAAAAAAAAAGTTGTCCAACTTTCTTCTGACAGGCTGGGGCAAATCTCACATGGGTATGTACATCTGATTTGTAATCCAGTCCTTAGTTTGGCTTATTCAGTGAGAATGACCTGTTTTGTCTTAATTTTATCCCCGCCTGAAACGAGGGGTTTGTGTAACAGCTACACAGAACAGCTGCTTGGACTATGCATAGGCCAGTTTACATTACCCTGGTTTTTCTTGAGAAAGTCATAGTTTAAACAAATGGTTATGTCTATTTTAATAATTTTTGTCTTCTTTTGAAGTGTTTTTTTCAAACATTAGCTTTTTTTTCCTTCAAAATCAAGTTTAGCTTTATAAATTGGTCTGCTCTGTCATGTCCCATTTAAACACAGCTGTTACTACAATGTAAACATAGGTTTAAAAATGTAGATAAACAGTTACAAGAAAGAGGGCTTCAAGTGTTTTTAACACATGGTCAGCTCTTGCTTACTTGATTTTCCTTGGTTTAAAATTAGAATTCAAAATACACGCTGTATTTCACAGATGTAAACCCTTCAATAATAACACTTACATAGTGCTTTACGTTTGCAAAGTGATGAACAGAGAGATACCAACTACTAATCCTCCAAATGCCCCCATGGAAGAAGTGAGCATTACTTTATAGGTGGCGAAATGGAGTTACATTGGTTAGAGTAGGAAACATTTGCAACATTTTCCTACCGTTGCAAACAGCTCCGGTCCTGTCAGTGATAAGAGCTGTTGGAGTCCTGCTAGTGCTGCAATTACTATATAGTACTTCTTTATGTAGCAGCAGCTTGTTGGAGCACAAGGCAGGGAGCAGGGCTTACTCAGTGGAACTAAACAGTTGGACCCTGTTCCAAAAAACACAGAAAATAAAATTAGTGGCAAATATTCCCAGTGTCGTTATATTGGTAGACCCTGTGCTGCCACAAGAGACTGGTCAAAAATAACCAACAACATTTTAGAAATGAAATGGCAGGGATAAGGTCACCACCAAGGAACATAGTGGCTGAAGTTCAGAGTGGGATTTAAAAACTTATCTGCTGAGATCATAGGCAAACGTCCTCTCTGGGCAATACCACCTCTCTTTAACAGAGCTATTCTCTTTTCTGAAAATTTTGCCATTATCTTCAGCAGCAGGCCTTGCCGAGACATTACCACCCTGTTAAAAGAACGTCGGTCATGTAACAACAGAGTGCACATGATTTTAATGCGAATACTTCTGTGAATGAGGGAATAGGCTTGGGGATCATAAATCTGAAGTGAATGTTTTCCTTTTAATGAATTGAGAATGACTTCAAACTTAGGAAGTACTAAAATAAAGTGAAATTATGAATGAGCTCTCCCTTCATGGTTATCTCTAACAACCAAAAGTAAAGTGTATGGTATTTGTGCTGCATTTATATCAGACAAGTGGGAATGCCTACAAAGCCATTAAAAGTCTAGCATAAAATATTATACTGTTCATTTTTTTCTACAAGACTGCATACTGGTTCCCCCAGATGTAGTTACATGTGTGCTTTCATCCCGAAAGCTCATTTTCAGATACTTAGAACTATGTTAAAACATCACCTTATTGGAATGCATGTTTCCAGTGTTGGACTGAACTGCTTCAAGAAAAATTGGATAGGCCTTTTGAGAAAATCAGGAGTGAAATATTTTGTTTGGGCCACTATAAAAACTACTTGTTTTGCTTTTTTAAAGTTGAGAACAGTTGCTTCTTAGGAAACAGAACTTCTAATTTGCCCTGAGTGATAGGACTCAGCGTCAGATGTCATCCTCTGTGGGAGCTAAGTACCAAGATCCCTCTTGAGGCCATGGTCCTCAGGTTGTAGCTTAGGTCCTATGAGAAGATCAGTTGTGAGCTGGCAGAGTCCAGAACATGTTTGTGGGTGCACAGTAGATTTTGTCATATAACGGACTATTGATGTAGGAAGAAGGATTCTTTTTTTTTTTTTTTTAGTTTAGGCACTAAAACACAGAAAGACACAAAAGATTAAGACTCATTTCAGTCATATTATAAAAAGGTACCTAAGTTCAGACAGTCTGTGGTCAATGGCAAGACACAGGACACCACTAAAGGAAAGTTTATCTTAAAAAAGTGTTTCAAAGGCAGAGGAGGTGAATCACTCCTTAGAAGTACCCTTGATGAAATAGAGAGCCGAAATAGTTAGTTTTTAGTCAGCTAAAACTCCTGAGATAAAAACTACTTTCATACCACGTACTTATCAGCAAAATAAAAATAAACCTTATTTCTTCACACACCCTGCAGTCCCTGCGGCACATCCTTTGTTTTGAATATCTATGGTGTGTAATATGGAAAGAGGGAAGAGGAGGTCACTCGTTTACATAATACAGAGCATAAATAATATCAGGTTTGTGATATTTCATGCCAGCATGTGAACCAAAGGGAAATTTCTATCCAGTAGTTGCTCTGCTGTTAGTTTATTTATAGTCCAGAGCCAGAGCAAGCAGTAGAAAATGGACTTTCATTTTTAATTAGTGGATGATTTAGAACAACCCTGCACCTCTCCTCCTTTTTTTTTTTCGTGATGTGAAAGAACATAGATTTGTGGAAGCTGTATCAAAGGAGAGAGTGAGGAGAGAGTGCCAAAAGGAGACCTTCTGCCTGGTACCTTGTTGACAGTCATTTTTTAGAAAAGCCTTGCTTTACTGAGCATGAAAGTTGTGCAGACTGGATCACTGAATGCTATCTAGCAAGTAAAGGAATCCTTTGCTTGATTTATTGTATTACATACATCTAAGAAATTCAATACTATTCACTGTCAGGCCAAAAAAAAGACCAAAAAAGGGGGAAAAAAAGAGGGGGAAAAAAGGTAAAGGGAGAGGAGGGGAGAGGAGAGGAGAAAGGAAAAAGGAAAAAAAGGAAAAAAGGAAAAAAGAAAAAAAAAGAAAAAGTAAGGGAAAGGGATGAACAGCTAGATATTGAGCCACCTGCCTTTAAAGACATCAAAAGCAGCTGCCCATCCATCTGTATCTTTGCCCTACCACAACAAAGGCTTTTATTGCAAGGCTATATGTTTTCCAAGTCTCACCCGCAACACATTTGCCTTTTCTTTCAATATGATGCTGAGCACCTTCATTGATGGGGCCATAGAACCAACCCTGAAGTGACCCTTGCTGCTTTGGACTAATGGACACACATCATACAGATGTTTCCCTGGTTCCCAGCCCTACCATGGCCATGATCTGACCCAGGGTCATTCTTTCAATTTGTAAAAGAAACACACGTGTCACACATCTTCTGCACTGTCATGAAAGCAGCTCCTCTGTGCACCGGGGTACACAGGCTCTTTGGTAAAGAATAAGGCAAGAAATTTCATGTGTTAAGTTATACACCAGAGGGAGTCCCATGAATGTAGTACAAACATCCTGATATTACCAAAGAAAGTAAATTTTAAAATAACAGGTCTTGAGTACTGTCGTCCATATTTCACACTGTAGCTCCTCCATTCTGCAAAAATTCTCACCCACCCAGCTTCATTTACCCTGCACTTTCCATAAGCAGCCAAATTCAGGGGCTGTTGAAAGTGAAATTGCTCCTTACATTTTTTTCCAGGATGGATCCTCATCTATTTCTCATTGAGAAAACCATGTTAAACTGATTTCATGTAGGAAATATTAGATAGTAGGTTCCATCTAGGTTTCCATGAAACAAACACAGTTCTCACATTTAGAACTACTTTAAGAAAATATCTGAGATTTCCCAACCAGTTGGCCCTATAGGATGTGTATGGTGAGGAAGAGCCCTCCTCTTCATGTTCACCCCCTACATGAACATGCAGTTTTAATGTCAGCCTGTTCGCCGAAAGGGCTCAATTTAATAACTTGTCTCCTGTTTTCCTCTGTCATAATTCCTTTCCCCCTGCCCCTCTGGAAATGTTACAAATGTCATTTGTAACAGTCCCTGCCTTTTTACCTGTAATCAAGTCAGAGACGTTCAGCTTTTCCCTACAGAAATTACATTCAGAAAGCTGCCATTGACTTGCTTAATGACTTTGGGAATTTAATTCAAATCAAGGCTTTGAACCATGGAGGAGGTGCAACAGGTCAAATGCAGTTCCTGATATTTTGGCAGGTCTTCTTTCCCACTTTTTTACCTTTTCTTTACTCTTTTTTTTTAGCAGTTATATAGATTTTGGGTTGCCTTTTACATTTCATCAGACTATTTATAGACTAGATTCCACAGTGCAGCTGATTTTTTCTTTTCTTTCAGTAACATAATGTAAAAAAAAGGTAGTGCCCTCATTGAAGGCAGCTCTGTTAATTAGAGGAAAGGCTTGTATTGTGTGAACATTTGATAACTCTGGCTGTGGGCTGAGTTGCTGCTGCTCTTTGTCTGAGAAATTCAGAATCCATTAGGCCAATAGCCACTGTTCTGAGGAAACTACAGCCCTTGTGGCCCTTCCTGTTTCCTTTCAACATTCCTAATGTGATAGTGGAAGAGGATATCCTAAGGTCAGACATTAAAATGTAAAGTTGTGAGGTGATGATTAAATGGGAACACAGTGAAAACTTCACTCTTCATTATTTTAATATAGTCCAGCCTGTGCTGATATAATCATTTCCAGCAGATTTTAAGGTAGTTATAGAAATGATGAAAAGAAAGGCCTTTCATTTATTATCTTAATTATATTTTGTATGTTGCTTTTTTTAAATTTTATTTTTCTTTTCCCAGAGACCAAAATTAAATGTTTGGGTTTAAGTCTTACAAGCCCATTTTAAAAGACAGTAATGTATTTTCAGCTCTGTATTGCTCTTTGATCTTTTGAAGTATAATGCCTCACAAAGTGTTATAGCAGTGGCCATTTCAGTTGAGATTCATAAACATTTTCCATCATAATTCCATTGTTCCATGGCCTTGTAACCTTCTGAAAAATCCCTTTTGGGCTGAAACTGCCCATTTGCATTCGCTGCCTGATAGCAATTAGTTGTAAATTGGGGAATGATCTACCTAGCTTTTTATACTTATGAGAAGAGTAGAGAAAAAGAAGCAACATGTTCCCTTGAGAAGTGTTTCTCTGAACACTGCTACAGCAAAACCAGCTGAAATATTAATCTTGAACTTCTTCCCATGGACTGACTGCAATTAGTTTCTTTACAGGGCATTTTGGTCTCTTCTCCCAGGCAGTTAGCAATAGGACAAGGGGGCATGGGCTTAAACTCTGCCAGGGGAAATTTAGGCTGGATATTAGAAAGAAATTCTTTACAGAGAGAGTGGTCAGGCATTGGAATGGCCTGCCCAGGGAGGTGGTGGACTCGCTGTCCCTGGAGGTTTTTAAACTGAGATTGGACATGGCACTTAGTGCCATGATCTAGTAAACAGACTAGAGTTGGACCAAGGGTTGGACTCGATGATCTCTGAGGTCTTTTCCAACCCAGTTGATTCTGTGATTCTGTGATTATTCTTCTATATCAAACCATACAGGTAGACAAGTGACAGCTGCCAGGTGCAAGGTGCTGGTAGATATGATCTCTCAGCTTGCAGGGAAGTTACGATTCAGCAAGGAGAGAGTTCAGCAGGACTGCTCCTGGGCTTGAAGACAGACACATGCTCACATAGCTTCTGAAAACAGGTTGTAGTTAAAGGGCAAACCCAAATCAACCAATGCAAGCTCCCACATAAAACCAGCAGAATAAAATAAAGCATTGTGCCCTACACGGTGGGTGGGGGGCGCTCGGGCCGTGGCAGTCTTTGCTTCTCAGCTGCAAGGGAGGGGAAGGCAGAAGAGGCATGGAGGTCACATTGGCAATAGTCATAGGCACTGCGTGCTGGTTTTACACTTTCAAGAACATTAACTCAGCCACACAGGGAGAGCTTTCAGTTCCTGGCTTCATAATTTAAATGCCCAAAGTATTGTTTGCATTTTTTTTTAAACAGAGACTCTGAAATATAGGGGGTGAGCAGATAAATTACTCTTTGTTGTTGGAACCTTGCTTTTGCATTTTCCAACATTTTGTGATTATAACCATTCATCTGTAGCAAAGCATCAGTCCAGGCTTTTTCCCTCCATTTAATTTTAGAGTGAGTACAGAGTGAGTACAATAACCTTGGTAAATTAAAATGTCACATGATTTCCTTTCTGTGAGCTGAGCGGATGTGTCTGCAGAGCTCTAATGAAGGAGAGTTAGTACAAGAATGGACAGCTTGCGCTCCAAGCACATCAAAGCCTTTCGGTGTTTGTAGAGTTAATGTGCAAAAAACACAAACACTGTGTGAAATTCCAATTCAAGTGATGCATTTGGATGAGTTGTGGTCCTCTCCTATCTGCTATTAGGTCTTCATCTGAAAAGAAAGCACAGTGGAAGGGGATGGAAAAAGCTTAGACAGTAAAGATGTGCTAAGATTAGGCACATCAGTAAAAGCTTTGAGGCTGGTCTCTAAGTTGTTACACCTGGCTGGGATTGCAGTCCTTTGTCAATTCATGTCCAGCACTTACTTGGAGCATGAGCTAACTGTGAGCTTGTGCAAGAGGTCATGAATTTGTTCAGTTTTAACTTTAAGTCTGGTATTTTTGCTTTTCCTTTTCCTTTAGTATCTTTAGGGCTGTCGCTACATCACCTCAAGGAAAGGGAACAGACTCATGGCATTTTGAGGAGACATAGGGGACAGTTGTTGGCCAAGGCTGACCTCTTTCAAGTCCCATTACATAGAGTCAAAAGCTTGCAGCACTTCCCAGGAAGTATTCAGCAATTTGCACGAATGGATTCTCAGGATCTAGGTCACCTAATGAATTTTAACAGAGCGGAATCACATTATGAATGGAAAGCACCAAATAGCAGATACTTTTCTTTATTTAAACTGGCTGACTGTAATTTCTGAAGTACAATTGATTTCTTTCAGTCCCAGCCCTGTTTCAGAATTGTGTGGGGATGACAGAAGGATTTGGATAGTCAAATGCGCAATTCTACTCCAAAAACTGGCTTCAAAATGGCATTATGTATTAATGATTCCCAGAACAAATTTGTTCAGTTCACAAGTGAAAAGCTGAGGGGTTTTATATCTGCCAACTCTGAAAATTCCCCCTGGGACGTGAAGGTCAAGCTTGCGCTATTTCCTTCTCACACATCATCATCACCGTCATCATCAGTAATAAAGGTTATGAGGACCAAACTGTGCCTCAGTTACGCCTATGTAAGCTCCAGTGTGTTTCACAGGATTACACAGATGTAAAGAATTGTCCTCCTGTGGTTGCAGAGCCGTGCTGCACGGCCAGCATCACCCAGGGACCTGTGTGTGAGATGGGTTCCAGCCCCTTCTCCCATGTCCCACAGCGTGGGGGGGTCTGACACTGCAGCATTCCCACCCAGTCACCCAGGTGAGCCCTGCAGGGATTGTGGATAGAGTCAGGCACCATGCAGGCACCCTTGCCCATACAAGTGGTGAAGGTCTGCTTTGTCAATGCCATGGTTGGATCCAGCGTGACAGCCAGGCCCTAATGCAGGTGCTCAGGACCCAGGCCTCAGCTATGAAAAGGCTTTAGACCTCATGTTTGCCATCCCGATGCCTGGAGATGGCCTCTGGACCACAGGGCTCAGACCACAGGCTCTCTTTTGCCTTTTATTCATGCCTGTGTTGCAGAGCAGCTCCTATAATGCCAATTAAATGAATACATAAAGGAGCTAAATGATTTCCCACAATATTCTCAAAAGAAAGGCAATATTGGAATGAGATTTAACTCAATTCATCAAATAGTGCCTAATAGGGAGCAGAGTTTCTGGGGAAAGAAGAGTTATTTTTCCTGAGAAACATTATTTTTACCACTCCTCAGAAGAAGGCTATACTTCAAACCCACCTAAGTGTGATGGGAGCAACTGAAAATAAAAGCTGGCCTGAGACACAGAGTCCCTTTTCCATCGGAAGAACCAGAGTATGCTCCAACATTTTGTAAAGGTCTCCCAGCTGACACCTCTCTGTGGAGAGACAGCGCTGGACAAGGCTGAGCAGCCAAGCTTCCTGTATAGGATTTCAGGATCCAACTCTACCTAAGTTCAAAGTCTTTCCATAACACGAGTGCAATGATGCAAGTGAGAAAGCAGGTGGCTTTGTGTGCTTGGAGAGTAAGTTCAGGGGCATTTTCAACTATGTAATGGCTTTGTCTTTTTATGTTGCTTTGTATTTGCTGTCTACCTGATGCAGACTGTGCTTGGGAGTAACTCCAAAGGCCTCATTGCAGCCACACAGGAAGCAGTAAAAGAGGAGAACTAGACCATATATTTGTTAAATGCTGGGCTTTGGGGGGATATTTTGAATTTATTGCTTCCCTGGATTATTTTTTGAATATTGCAGGTGCTTGGATAGTAAGACCCATCTTCTAAGCAGCACAGCCCACAGCTGACTAAAGCTTTTCTGACATGATGTCTCTGTACCCTTTCACTGCTGGGCTGCTCTGGGGACAGCAGAGTTGAGCTGGCATAATTTACATGGCACCAGATGTTTTCCTAAAGAGCGATAGCAGCTTCCCAGTGGATGCAAGGGGTTGAGAGGCTACCAAAATCCTCACAGCTGTGGCCCTCTTGTCTTTACACTCCTCCATCACCTCCTTTCTCTCTAGTGTGCCCTTGGCAATGATGCTCCCACAGGGTTGTCTCTGTGCTGCCTGACTCAGAACAACTCTTTCCCAGGCCAGTCAGATCCCCTTTGCTCTAAGTGCTTTTGTACGAAGGGATTGGAGCAGAGGTGTGAATTTTATTTTTGTACTAAGGAGTAATCTCGTCCTCAACTTTTCTTTCGTTCATCAAGCTTGTACCTGTGTGAACTACACAGGTGTTTGTGAACAGACACCCTGCTTATCTACTCGGGGTCAAATTACTCTGTTTGTATCATGAAATGCCAACAAGATCACCATGAATAGAGTGGGAGCAATACAGTGGGAGCACAGAGGCTCTGCTGGGAGAAGCTTGTGTTTTACAGACAAATCAATGACTGTGGGAGAAAACAGACATAGAAACGTGAGGGGACTTACTGTGCAGCTTACCCACGGTTGCACAGTAAATAACTGTGAAAGCTGAGAGTAGAATCAAGTTTTGCTTCTGTACTGGTATCCCACTCCCTGAAGGTAAGGATCGGGAACGTCTTTACAAATTACAGCATTTTTCTATATAGATCACCTTTTTGCTTTGTAATAAATTAAAAATGAAACATATACTAAGATTTAGGGTTGATCATGACCATCTCATATTCTTCTTGGTCTCAAAGAGGTGTGCCAGATTTAGATGTAGCATATATACATTGTCATCATTATTTGTGTATATACACAAAGCACATGTGTGAGCTATAGCTCATGGAAGCCCATGTCTTCCTCATAATTTTACACTGCAGACAACAAGCTTATGCAAAGGTAATAAATGCACTTTTTTTTGGTAGCATTTGGCCACCAAAAGCACTTTGAGTTTCTTGAAGTCTGCAGCTGGGGACATAGAGGATTTTGTCCAACTTCTTCAAGCACATTTTTTATTTCACACATCCTTGGTGGCTATGAAATAACCAGCCAGGCTGCTCAGATAGCCAGGGGCACCATGACTTAGTTCTGCAGGGATGATAGGCATTACCTTGCTGTCAAGGAAGGAAAGCATGCAGGAGAGAGAGGTGGTGTTGTTTACATGCCACAGGGACCAAAGATCAGGTTTTTAGAAGGGAAGTCAAGCAGCACAGTGAAGAATGCAAAGATACCTGCCATGTACTCCTCACAACCTCTCATTAGTAGTTTTCCCCGCCACAAACTTGCCCCTTGCTCTCAACAGATATCCACTTACAGCGGTTTACAGGCAGATAACTTACAGCACCATGTTTCACTACGATGCCTAATCTTGCACAAGATGATATGATAAGCAGGCACTTTATAACATCATTGAAATCCCCTACAGAGTAAACAAAGGGACTTTGGTCCAGCCGCTTGCACCTGATGTGAAAACAGCCTTTTCTTTAAAAATATTTGAAAAAAAAAAAAAAGGCAAAAAATTCCTTTACTAAGAGTCTGTGTTAGTCTCATTTGCTTGTTTAAATTTCTGTGGAAGCCTCTATTTCTACTTGTAGCCTTTAGTGTTATGCCCAGATAAGAATTTGGTTATTATTTTCTCACACAGCAGGTTTCACTCTTACATTGTCTGATCAAAGCATCTGGTAATTGTAAACATCAAGCACCTAATGACTATTAGGAAACAATTCTGGGTTAAGATTAATTTTCCTCTGGGAAGTGCTCTAGCAGATAAGATTTTGTGATTATTGTCATTATTAGAAGTGTAAACGATATCATGGCAGTCCTGGGTTCCATAGTGTGCTTGGGAAAATCACCTACCTTTGCACTGTTTCTGAGATGCTGGTACCATGGGTACCCTTGGTATAAGCATTGATGTACCAGGACAGATATTTATCCTCTCTCGTTGTCTCCACTTCCTTTGAGCAATGCTAGATGATGGTAACAAGGCTGGTGTCCTCTTCACACCCTTGCACCTGTCTACAGCAATCCCTTCTGGCAGCATTCTGCTAGATCTAACTTGCATCATGTTGGGTGCTTCACTGGAAATTCAGACAATATTAGGGCTTGCATGGAACTCAAAGGATCCTACATCCCAGAAATGGCCAAATGGGGGCCCAGAGGCCAGATCGAGGAGACCCGGATCATATCACTACTCACTCCACCGATTATCTGCCCTCCTCAGAGGGTCTTCAAGAGGTAAGCAAGGGCTAGGGGGCTGGATGAGCTGTCAAACCAACCCACAGTCACTGCCTTTGGGATTCTTCACTATGTGACCAGTCAGGCATCCCTCAACTCTCCTTTTAAAATAAGGTCCACATATCAACTTGTATCCTTCACAGATTTTCACCTACAGGCAGTGACTGACTGCACTACCTCAGCATGACCACATTCTGCTGCATCTTTTCTGTGTGTCATTCATTCCCTCCTTAGTGAAAAGGAACATAAATTACCCTGAGTTTTCTGTCAGTTGTTTCATAGACCATGCAGTGCTGCCTTCTGCAACTTTGTGGTCTACAACCAAGATAGTCTTTAGCAATGATCATTCTAGAAGTAAACGTATATACGGCCTTATTCAGTTATTATTTTAATCTAGGACTGTAATTGCAATCTTTTTCTGTGTAGAATAAAGTCTCTAATTCAAGCAGAAGACAGAACCATCGTTTACTCAGTATATTTTGTGGATTTCACATTTCTGTTGTTACAGTTCGTAACAAACCAAGGGTTTACTCAGCTTTTTTTGTTTGTTGATTTTGAGAAGACTGGAATTAACCCATACACACACATTTATTTATATTTATATATCCATATATGTAGCTATATATAAAAATGTGTGTAATTTTTACATACAGTATTACAGCAGGCATGGTTCCCTGATAGTTCACTGTTTTCCCTTTTAATTGTTAGATTAACATACCATCCAATATTTCTGACTGTTTGGTCATTACCTAGTTTTTGTTGGGCAAGGCTACATTCAGCATCACTTTGTATGATGAGTACTGACTTCTACTCCCTGGGAAAGAAATGCCTCTGCAAGCAGGAACCCCCTCAGTGTGAAAACAAACCTCATGCCAGCTTGAGGCAAAGCTTCTACCATCTCTCCAGCAGTCCAGCTGGCTGCTTCCCACCACTTCTCCGAAAGCTACCAGCCACCTTTGTCTCTTGCTGCTTCAGGACTCCTCATTCCTTCTCTCTGTGGTTATGAGTATGGTGCCTGTGAAGAGATGCTCTGGACTCCAGTGGAGAGGGAGGTAGGGAGGGAGGGCAGAGATGGACAAGGACTGATCTGGTCTTGTCAGGTCCAGGTCTACACACCTCTGCTTCCTCCTGGCACACCATGTGGCTGATGTCAGGTAGACTGGAGAACCCTGGCTCCTCTAGCATGGTCCCAGCATTGCTGGGCAAGGGAGGGATGTCATTTGGAGAAGTTAGTGCTGCTCCATGCACTGTGGACAAGTTCCTGTATGTGGCAGAGGAGCATCCTGGTCTTGCTGGGCACCAGGGATAGCTGCAGATCCCAACTGCTCATGCATTGGGGTGGTTTCCAGAGCTTCCTCTGTGGTTCTGCTCCTCTTCCCGTCCTGTGGGTGTTCCACAAGCTCCTTGCAGAAAAGCTGGGGAGAGGACAGACATCATGGAGTCTCTGACCCTGGTGCAATTAGCCCTAGGGGTCAAGGGGCCACCAACTGACATCTTATTTGTCTTGCTGTCCTTGTCAGGATCCCTGGCTGAGGCAGGAAAGCAGGGGTTATATAAGCAAAGCATAAAAGCCATTGTTTTCTGGGCAATGAACAGATCAGGTAAAAGCTGTTTCCTTTCTCCCATCTGCTGCATTGTAGACCCTTTTAGACAGGACAAGGGACTGCACAAAAAACAGGGGCCAGCTACATGTTTCAGTATTGTGTGGGTCTAATTCTTTAATCCTATGCCATTCTTACTAAGTGATCAGTGACAGACTAAAATGAAAAATCACACAGTATAGATTTTAAAAGGGCAAAACTGGAATAACTTGAACCATGGCTGATTAAAAAGGAGGAGACTAGACCTTCAACAACAAATGGATCAAATTTAGCTGGTTGTAGGACTGACGTGTCTCTGGTGTCGACTGCAACAAGAACCAAATGTTAATTGCCTGACACTATTAAACACCTCATCAACTGTGACTTAGGGCTCTCCCCATGCATGGCTTTGGAAAAACAAGCCTTCCTTTATGCTTATCCCAGTTTCATGATTTTCAGTGAACCTATTTTTCCAGTGCTAACGGGGTGAATATACTTTGTTGGTACCATTTTGCAGCCTGCTTCTGATGAAGCACAGAGAGGAAGCTTTTGCACAGTCTGGATTCACTAATTGGAAAAAGACTTGAGACAAATCTAAACGGCACCATATTTCCCCAGGTCATCATGGAGCCCTTGATACTATTCAAAAGACCACAAGGAATGGTGGTGACATACTTTGTTTTCAGAACTCTCAGAGGAAGGGAGAGAACAAGAAAATTCTGATAAAAATGCTAAGTGCAATATATTATCTTGCCCGCAAGAATTTGTCCTATGAAGTCATTATTCAGAATAAGATGAAAATACGAAGAATTTGACTGCAGCCATTTTCAACTGGTTTTGTTGTTGTTGTTGTCGTCATTTTTGTTTAGTTTGGGTTGTTTTGTTTTGTTTTTTCTTAAGCCAGAATATTATCCCAGGACTTTGAAACAGCTGAGAAAGAGTCAAGTCAAATTCACAGGTTCTGTTGGGCTGCTTGAATAGTAAAGCATATTTCTAGGAAGTTCCTAGGAAAGTGGCACACTGCTGTGTTAAATAAAAACCTGACTTATCCAATGAGGGACAATTCTATTTGTATTTGTGGTATGCAGGTGACACACATGCTTGTGAAGGGTTTGCTGCAAGACAGCCTGTACACTGACAGAGATAATCATATCTGCAATTAGAGTCATTTCCAAATCTGAATATTGACTACTATTGTGGGTGATGCTGTACTGGGTTTTTTTTTGGCAATCTGAAATTGGTAAGAAAAACCACAACTCATCAATACATGTTGTCATGGGCAAGCTATGACCTTGCCAAGTATTCAATGCGATGTGAAATTAGAGCTCAGCAAGGACTGATATGGCAACTCAGATGGAAAAATGTAAAGGAACAGATATTGATAGAATTCAGAAAGTCTTAAATATTGAGCAGAAAATGCATGGATCATATATTACAGTCACGAAAGTTCTATAGCCTGGAAAATAACTTCTTACTTCTGTTCATGCACCAGATCAGAAAAAAATTATTCAAGGAACAAATCCATGAGAAAGTTGGGGGTGAAATGACTAGCTGAATTTTAAAGGTGAATAAAGTTTCCATGAAGATATCAAGACTGAAAGAGGAACCCAAACACCTACACTGAGAAAACAATCTTTACAGATGCAGCAACTCAGAAAAAATGAATTGCACCAATATTCAACCAAGATGTGGCCATAAGGTTTACATCATTATTTAAAATGATGAGCTTCTCAGAATAACTCAAACTGTAAAACAAATCAGTGTTTAATGAGGTATGTTTCTTATTTCAATCAAAATCAATTGATTTTTTTGCTTACCCCCTTGCAAAATAACTAGAAATTTCCCAAAAGATAAATGGAGATACTCCAGATACAGGTCAGAGTTTGTGTCCTCGAGAAACTAAGTTCTAGGGAGACTGAAGCTGGATGAAACAAAGATAAGAAGTTAAAACTTAATCCATAGATGACATTAAATCCCTGCATCAGCATAATTATTTAGAAGGGACTCTACCTTTACTTAATACAGTTTTAATATTTTACCATACTGATTTTAAGTTTGCTTTATATAGATATATGTTTAGGCAAAATGGATACCAGCTGTTTTCAGTGCAGTTGATAAGAATTATTTTGGTGGGACCCACTGCAAAGGACAATTCTAGTGCTCAGCATGGAAGGAAAAGGCGGTTTTGGTTTGGTGTAGGACAGTCATGGCTCAATTCCTGCATGATTTTATAAGTCTACCAGGACAAAACTGATGACCTATAGCTTACAGCTGCTGTAGGAGAATTGTTTTCAAGAAACAACACAATCAATCATGGGCTACAACTTTTTTAAGATTTATAACTCATGGTTTTTATTAATACTGAAAAGCATAGTATTTCAAATAGTAGTTTTTTAACATGAGTAAATAGTCTGTTTTTGACAAAGTGAGATAATCTCATTCTCTTCCATGCTTGGTCTCCCCTTTATAAATAGAATCCCTAAATATTGAGGAAGAGACTAAATCTATTGTCCCAGTCCCAGTGTCCTGTGTCCTCCATTTGTGTCTGGAAATACACCGTGAAACTAAAGAAAATAAAAATATTTTCTCATCTGTATGGCTCTCATTCAGCTATTCTCAGTCAAGATTATTGGGTGATGCTGTTAAATGTGCATTTCACAACAAGAGATGTTTTAAAACACTAAACTCAACTGTTTCTTGGTATTACAGGAGAATCGAAAAGAATATTTGGAAAGAAATGGGTATGGTCTTGTGAGCACCAAGCACTACAACCTCTCACAAGGCTATTTGCAAAAAGTGAAGCTGACTTTGATTTTTACTATCCAGAATAAAATAAGAAATACAGAGGAGAAAAAAAATAAAGATTAAAAGAAAGACACAATAGATAATGGCATGTGCACTGGATTTGTAAAGTGCTTTCTTTTTACCAGGATATTATCTGCCATGTGAATAAAGAGTTGTGAGTACAAACTTTACTTTTATGTGCAATAAGTCAATTGATTTGTACAATTTCTTCAGCTTGCACAATTGTTCTGCATCAGAGAAAATACACCCCCCTCCAGTTGGGCAGTAACTGCAGCCAGCACTTCTCTCATTCCAATCACATAGCTTTTTTTAGGCAATATATTGCACACAAAGAAAGCATTGTACTTTCATTCCTGCCAAATGTGATACAGCTTACAGGAGACAAAAGAGCAGAATGGTTCCTTTTAATAGATCTTGAACTACCAAGTAAATATATGGAGGTTGCTCAAGCGCTAACCTCTGAAAACTGAGCCCTGCAGCTTTGATTGTAGTAGCCCAAACAAACCAAACTCTGCAGAGCTTGCCCAGCGGTAATTGTAATAAACTACATAGAAGAGCTCCCAAATATTGGTCAACCAAGCATGGTGTTGGCCACCCACCAGACGCCAGACGGCCATTTCTGATCTGCATACAGTGGCGTGCAACCAACCTGTGGCTAGTGGGGAGGGATGGTGGCAGCCCAAGTGGCAAAGGTGGCCTTCCTCAGCTGGCTGCATGGGTCATCAGCAGAGAAGAGCCACTGGGGGAATTGTGGACACCTGTGGATCACATTTGGCCTCTACACCTCCTCTGGTGCTTACACGTAAAGAGTCAAGGAATAATACATACGCAAGTCATGGAGAGCAGTAATATAATGGAGCACAACCATTGTATCCAAAATAAACAAGACTAACAGCACTTTCCATTCAGAGTGGTGCTACTCAAAGCAATAGGAAGCCTTCTATTATATTTAGAGCAAAATAGCTTAGAGAGAATATGGCACATGGAGAAGAAAACTGTTTGTTTAGAGAACAGGCTGCTCCCATTCACACTGAAGTCACTGACAAAACTACCACTGAGCCTTCCCAGGAGGCTGCTTTGTCCCAACATCAGCAGTGACTCTTGCAAGTAGTAAGCTTGTGCATCATCATGGCAAAGCTCAAGTGAATCACTGGTGGTGAAGGGGGTAATTCTCAGCAGAGAGGTCGGTGTGCAACTTCCCAGGTACCTGGGAGCAATTCCCCTGCTGCCTCCACTCTGTGCTGTGCTCCACTGCCTTCCCCATAAAATGTGTTTGAGCACATAAAGCTGAGCTCCACATGTGGAGAAAGGTTCAGAGGAAAAACAAAAGCTGAGTTTTCTTTCAGGATTGCCAATATGGGCAATATCACTTATTTGTAGCTATTACTCTGGTTGACAGCAGGCTAGGGGGAAATAATACCGGCAGAAATACCGTACCCGATGAGAGAACCTCAGCTAGAAGGCAGTAACGAAGAGACCAGGCAGTGACGGTATATAAATTAATCATGAGTGCATGACGGGATGCTTTGTGCAAAAAAGCAAATTGCTATTTTTGGACACGTTCCGAGGGAACCTGAGTAAATCAGTGACATAAAGCATTCCCCTTTTCACAGCTCAGGACTCAGGCATGAGACCCTGGCTCATGTTGGTGAGCACTTACTCACTCCAGCAGTCCCACTGACTCCAAGAGCATAACTCATAGTCTGTTTTATTCTGGGCCCCTTGGTTCAAAAGAGCTAGTGATAAAGAAGGGCAGCCTAAAATCCATTGACAAAATTGATAAAAAGGTCATGGGCCATGACCTACAGGGCAAAAGCAGGTAGACGTCGCTCGGGCTGGAGAAGAGGTGACAGTGGACATATGCTTTTTGTCAGGAGATGATGCAGGTGTCAGTGAATTATTTAAAAAAACCCCACAAAACCAAAACCAAAACCAAACAGAAACAAAGCAAAACAAACACCCCCACCTCCAACAAGACCCTCCCCCCCCCCCCCAACCAAACAGTAAAACCCAGACAAACCCACAAAAAACCCACGCCCACAAAAAACCCCACAACATTCTAGAAAAAAAAGTTCCATGAAAGGGAGAAGAGAAGGTGCAATAATACCATTATAGTAAAACTCACAAGTGCAACTGTATCAAAAAGTCTTTAAAGATGTGTTCCATCAGTCACAGTCACAGTTCTCACACTGATTTTGTCATAATTAAACAACACTTGCATCTCAAAAAAATGCCAAAGTGGTTGCATAAATAAAAACAATAGAAATAAATTATTAAACAGCAACAGTGGTCGTAACAATTTCATCGCCGAGAAAGAAAAAAAACACATTTCAATACTTTCTTGTTGTAAGAGGGAGGCACAACAAGCTAGATTTCAGAAAAAGGAAATCACATGCTATATTACTGATATGCCAAAGGGCTTGTGACTGCAAAACCTACTAAATGGCGGTCAAGTTGATTCACAAACCTGAATATAACCAGGCTACTTTCAGACTGGAGATTTACACAGTATTAAGACTCACATAAGTTTCACTGTGTCTTAAAAGGTACCCACTATAAAAAAAAAAGGCACTATTAGACTGAATATTGTCACAGGGCAGGCAGACCTTGAGTACTGTAAATAAGTTATAAGCCAGCAGGAGAAAGGTATAAAAATCCAGTCTCAAGGCCATGCTTCTCCAAGTTGTCACGAGATAAATGGGGGAATTACTTAAGCACATAGCTGGAAATCACTTTTTAACTCTATAGCCAACTCAAGGCTTTCCAAGTGCAAGGATATATTAAAAATGATGCCAGTATTATTAACCTGATTCACAGTCTCCAGATAAGTCCGTTCTAGCCAAGAAGACAGTATATCCAGCAACAATATTTCTGTCTTTCCAAAGCTGAGGACAAGACACCCCTAATGCAGCCAAAAAGCAATAACGTTCAGACATTCCTCCATAGCTTAGACTGAACTTGCAGTGTCCACATGAAATACAATACGAGTATTGTCAATAGACTCTACCTTGTATTTTATAATGATCTCCCCAGCTGGCTATACTTTAGGAACACAGACAGCAAAGCTGACCCATATTTCAGAGTCCTCAGTGACAAGTCCAAGCAGCCATCACCAAGAGTGTATTCCAGCACTCTGAAAGGACAGGAACCACCAGAGAGCAGCTTCAATTAAAACAGCAATATCCCTGGCTGCTGAAGCAACCTTCAGTGATCAGATATATCACTAGCTGCCAAGAGGTCCAACACAAGCAAAGTAGCTTGGAGATTTTGATCTTACGTAAGCAGGAAACAATTTACAGCTTCTCATGCATGATATTGACTCCAAAGAAAGACCAAATGATGGAACAGCATCTGAACCAGCATCCCTTGAGGTGGAAGAATCACTATCTTTCTTCAAAAAAGGAGTTTTAAGATGGGCTGCAGCCGGCAAATACTCCATAAGAAGAAGTGATTTCTTGAGGTCTGGGTAAAATGTCCATGTGTTTTAAAATAGTCAGTGTTTTGCCTTCAGTAAATAATGTGTTAATAATGACTGTACCTTTGCACTTGCCTTAAGTAACTGTAATGTATAGTTGTTCTCAGGGTATGAGCAGGTGGGAGCTGGCGCTACCAGAAGCTGACCTGAACCCAAACACAGCAACAGTCCATGGAAACCCCAAGCTCCTGGTTAAAAGAAAAAGCTTGCTAAAAGCCAGTTGACAGTTTCCAAAATGGATGTTAACAAAATATTCAGAACACTTTATAGAAGACAGCTGTAGAAAGTGATACACAACCTGATGCTATGGCCACTTTTATGTCCCATCAGATTCCAAGATGCTTTTCAGCCATTTCCTCTCCAGGCTGTAATCCAAATGTTCCACAACCCCCTTAAACGCCAGTGGCTTATGAGAAAGTGAGAGGCAATAGGGTATGGTGTAGGGTTCCTGAGTCAAAAGTTTCCCTTATGAATGGATCATGGCTACTGATGAGAGACTTTCCTGCCTAGAGGAATAAGTTCCATCCATTTGTCAGTAGAATCAAGCACTGGGAGAGGTTGTCCAGAGGAGGGGGAAATTCTCTGTAGTTGGAAGTTTTCAAGACCTAATGGGACAAAGCCCTAAGCAACCAGGTCTGAATTCTGTGCTGACCTAGGTTTGAGTGGGAGGTTGGACTAGGTGACCTGCTGAGGTTGCTTCCTGTCTGAATTATTCAGTTCTGTGACTTGCACTAGTATGAAAGTTACTAAAATAAGATGGATCTGTTGTGCTTGTAAGGCCATACTGAAAGACCTCAATAACAGCATTAAGAGCAAGGAAGAAGACTTGCCTTGTCATGGGTGAAGTGGCATTTCAGAGAAGATCTCAGAATCAACAGCCTCCATACCGTGAGTTGAAGCCTGATGGGCAACCCCACAGTTGCTCACAAATACCATGGGTACAAAGCTTGAATTAAATCCACAAGGCACTGGTTGCCACAGAGGCAATCTAAGTTGTGGAAAAATCCCTTAAGGATTGCTCTATACCAATACCACCGGAACCCCAGGATCATCTGAAAATTTGTCCTGTGCATCTCGCAGTCATTTCAAAGGTAAAACTGTCAGTTTTTGGTCTCTCCCCCATCACAAAAAAAATGAGCAAACACTGCTTGCCTTGGAGGCTAGCAGCCTCTAATGCTGTGTGTCCATTTGCCTCTCCCATGCTCTGCCAGACTGCTAAATCACCATTTGGAACAATAGGCACTGCTATAATGTTGTGAGGTGAGAGGCGTGTCACATGTAGATCTAAAAATATGTGTGTAATCTGCAGTGCTATTTGTAGCTGTTGTACGTTCTCATGTTAGCATGTTTGGTTCTATTCAATATTTAATTTTTTAATTCCTCCATACTAACACCACTGCTTTGAAATGAGACTATGACTTGCCTAATACAATTAATTTTTTTTTTACTTCAGCAAGCTTACAGACTTAATGAGACAATTTGAAAAGTCAATTGAAACAACAAGAAAATAATTTAATTTTTTGTCAATTTAAGATTCCTTGGCAAAAGTTTGAGAAAGAATCCGGAACATTGCTCAGTTTCTTGAATAGATTTTTCTTTATTTTTTTGGCTCATAGACAGAATTCTAATTTCAAAATATTTTACCATAAGCATGAAAAGCAGAAACATTTTTAAACAAATGCATTTTCCATTAAAAATAATATGAAACAGGTGAAAACTCTGAGAAAAAAAAATTAATTTTGACAAAAACGTTTTTTCATACCAACATCTCAACACTTCCTTGGTGAGAATTCTTTGTGTCTGGAATTTACTTCTGATATACACGGTGTAGGAGAGGGAAGAATGAAGCTCTGGTGTGTATAGCACTGTCAGACATATTGGAATAACCTCAAAGGTCTATGAATGAAAATCCCAGTCAGACTGTCTCTACAGGAAACAGTCCATTCAAGGTCTGGATTCCTTTCAGAGAATTTGCTAGCAATATTTATCAGCGTTTATCAGTAAGCATTAAACAAGTCTTACAGGTATGTTACTGGCTGTTTGTTAACGAGCAGTACAAGACTTTTTCCAGGGTCACTGGCTCCCGGGTTGACTTTCATGAGAGCAGAGCCAGTCAATCTCTGGGGCATGATAATGCTTCATCTCCTGCAAAAGATACCGATTTATCACTCAGTTCTCGAGGGGAGTTGCAGCATGCTTTGATTGCGACAGCTACTTCCTGATGTCTAGAATTTAATGTGTGGTAAGTTACTGTTTGCATTTATGATTGGGGGTGGCTTTTTTGGTTTTCTTACCTAAGTTAATCTTTGATTTGTCACCTGAAGGCTGGTTTATTTTCCAGGTCCATTTGGAAATACGTGGAGTCCAAAAATGTTACAGAATTCCAAAGTCTGGGTTCATTCCTCTAGGAAAAAGCGCTTCTAAAAGCAAGCAAGCAAACAGGAGGCTGAAAAGTCATCCTGTCCTTCACATAGAACTAGGGGCCAGGAATCCCTCAGCTCCAGCTCTCAGACACAGGTACTTTTGCAGTCTTGAACAAGCCACGTCAGTACAAATGAGTGTTGCCTACATAGGCACACAGGAGAGTAAGTGGCTAAGTGGGTAGAGACCCTTCTGACTCCTGATTACAACAGGCAGCAATCTGTTTGCTTTTCTCACAGGTTGTATCTTTACAAGGATCCATTCTCATCTTCCCTTTAGTCTCCCTAAATAAAGACATTTCTGATTTTGTTTGGAATAATGCTGATGTCAGCGCGCTTCTTCAGAACTGCTTTTCCTCAGTGTCCTCAGCTGCAGGCAAGAGCTGTGATTAATCAGAGAAAATACTTTGGCAGTGCTCAAAAATACATACTATTTACTAGACCCTATTTTGGTATCTATGCAGAAGAATAGTTAGGATTTCCATTATTTGAAACATTCTTTACTGAATTATGAATATCTCAGTGTCTGACTGGTATCAGTTATTACACTGCTGATGTAACCTAAAGAAAAGTCAGAATATTCAGCCATGACAATTTTTCCACCCCTGTCCTGCATTTGTTGCTTAAGGGTAGGAGAACTGCTGCAGTGCATCACACTGCTGAACATCTTACCTGGCAATCGCCATCAAAGAGTACTTTATTGCATCGTAAGTAATGAAACCTCTGCAGTTCCAGGCAGTGGCTGAGGTACACCTTTATCTCCAGGTTTCACAGAATCCCAGAATGGTTTGGGTTGGAAGGGGCCTTTAAAGGTCCTCTAATCCACCCCCCTGCAATGAGCAGGGACATCTTCAACTAGATCAGATTGCTCAGAGCCCCATCCAGCCTGGCCTTGCATGTCCACATGGACAGTCATTGTGAAGTAACCATCTTCAATGGATTTGTTATAATCCCGGTGTTAACTCATTTATAGGTCCAGAAGCCACACAACATCCTTGTGGCAGCAAACTGCACAATGGCATGAAGAGATTTATTTGGTTTAAATCTTGTTCCCTCCAGTCAGTTCATTGAAGGCCTCCTGGTTTTGTCATATCTACCTTCAGCTGCATCTTTTTCTAGTTGAAGACTGTCAGGCTGTTTAGTCATTCTTGGTATGTTTGTGGTCTTGTGGCTGCTTATGTGACACTGCATTTCTTTGTAATGTTTCTGTTTCTCATACACTGCTGTTGAGATGGGTGCACTTTCCTGCAGGTGCATTCAGCATGGATTTGTCAGAGGCACAGTTATCTGGCAATTCCTCTTGAGTGATTCTCACCAGTCTGCTTGTTTTCCTGACTCCCCAGGAGGCAGATTCCTTATTTTCTTTGCAGATTAAGAAAAACTTAACACTTAGTGGCCTAGATATGCACTTGGTTTCAGCCCAGAATACAACTGCCTCCTCTCCGCTCACTGTAACCTCCCAACAGGAAACTTTATGTCTGTCAGAAGTGAAGACAAAGAGGCACAGAGCACACTTTATTAAATGTATCAGAGTTGATTGGCAGGTTTTTGCTTTACGGTTCCTACAACATTAACAAAACGAGCCGAAGGGGCAGAATCAAACTGCCTGTACAGGATGAATCATCTGTTGGCAGGCAGCATTTGATTGTATTTGCCACAGTGTGAGCAAAGCATACAGACTGTGAAGCTTCAGAGAAGGTTGAATTGCATTTGGTCACCGCTGGGCCAAAACTGGCCTCTGCAGCGCTTGCTAACTGTGTCACATTCATCTCTTGTCTTTGGAAATTCTATTAATCCTTGAAGAACCACAGAAAGTACAAAAGGTTTTCATTACGTATAGGTGAGTGTATTTCCTTAAGAAGGTTCTTGGCATCCTGTGGGAAGTAAATGAATCACTGGCTCCTGTGGCTGCTGCATAACTACTTATTGTTTTATTGAACAAGAGAGTAAAAAGTCACATAAAGCCTTGCATACTATAAATGGCCAGGGTATAATTCAGACCTGCCCATGTGCACATTAATTTACGCATTGGTCTTTTTGGAAAAAATGTCTACTGAATAAATATAGCTTAGGCTGAACACTTGAACCTTGAACCACGAATGACTTTTTTCTTTTTTTTTTTTCTTTTTGTTGAATTCCAGTCGCCTTTTCTCCCCCCCTTTTTTTTGGCTTGTGAGTTTTTCAAGTGGAGAATGAAACCACTTGCTAATAAGGGAAAAAAGAGCTAAGAATACAGAAAAAGTGCACACATTTTCCAAAGTCGTTAAGAGCAACTTTTGGCACTTTGCATATATGAGACATAAAGCTCTATGAACCTAATCCTTTATCTCCAGGTTCTCTAACTGATTTATGTGTTTACTTATGGTATTGTGTGTTTTCTTCGAAGAGCACAGCCTGGTCTCTTAAAATTCATACGCAGGAGACCTTTTTTATGTCAACAGAATGGTGTGAATTTCAAGAAACTGCTACAAGCTCCTTAATACTTCAGCATTCTTGGAGCCTCAGTTGCATATCTGTTTTTTGGAAAAGCACAATTTTTTTTTCTTTCACAGAAGTACATGTGTCCTACAGCTTTTCATGGACTTTTCCGGAGTGTCTTCCAGGGTCCAATCCACTATGCACCAGCTAGGAGGCACTAAGTGCCCTCAGTGCCCATGGATGTCCATGAATCACCACTGAGAGGTGTTGACTACCTGCAACACCCTCTGAAGTTAATGGAAATAGCATGTGCTCAGCATTTCTCCAGAGGGTGGCTAAGAGAGACGGGGACAGCCTGGCACTGCAAAAAAAAACTGCAAGCGGAAGGAGGCTCTGAGGGAAAGAAAATGAGCTGAAGTCTCCCTACATCCCACTTCTTTACAAGTCCTTGTTGAAGCAACAGGGAGCCTTTGTGCTCTGGATGGCTGTGCTCCTGAAAAACCTTCTGCACTCCTGAAAACTAGGCTGCCCTCAGGACTGGCACTTAAGGGAAAAGAGATTAAACAAGCAGAGAGGTGCCTGCCAGCAGTCACCTCGGCAGGCCTGAGCATCCCCTGCACTGCATCCCTGCACAGCATTGCATCCACAGCCTCCTCGGGGCTCCCTGCTGAACAGCTTTCTGCAAAATATTTCAGGAGGTGTTGAAGATATTTCAAGTTAGAGGTATATCTACCCACTTCTAATGGGCCAGAAAGCAAAGGAGAAGCTGACTATATTCTTTAAATAGCTAATTTCATTACACCAGCACATCTGTGGAGGTCCAGGCAGCTGAGAGCACCTTGGAAGTACAAGCTCTCTCAGTATGACCTCCACAGACCTCTTTCATGCAGAAGACATCTATCATTGCTTGGATGATGACCCACTCGTACTCTATGCGAAGAATACAGACACATTGCCCTATACAAAAGTGCTGACTCCCCAGAAATAACAAAGGGAAAGAGCTAGGAAAAACATAGCATGTATTAAATGTACTTACCAGCTGGCTGGAAAAGAGTGAGAAATCGCAGCAACCAAAAGCAAAATGGTCACTTTAGGGCCACAGCTTCACATGTGTGTCAAATTTTAAGGGCTAGCTTTACAATAGCATGAGCAGAGCACAGTGGGAAAAGATCTTTATAGAAAGGCTTCCTATAAAGATGCAGTAAGACTCAGGCAGTAATTGTGTGCCAGGCTGTTGCTGGCTGTTTAAGTGATGGTATACTCCATATGAACGTATTTCACACAGGCAATATATAATGGCATGAACAGCCTATACAGCTTACTTGCTGCTTGTGGCCCATTAAAGAGAAAAAAACCCAGCCACCTGTGCATTGTGCTGTTCCACACATATGCCATAGGCATGCAGGGGTGTCGCCTCTCAGATGATTTTGTCAGGTTCTACTTTTCAGAAAAAACTACAGGAGGGGTTCTTGGTCCTGGAGATGAAATTTGTACAGGGAGACTGGTTTGCTGCTTGATCACTGTCTTCTGTGAAGAGGCTATTGAAGTAATTTATAATGTGCTAGAGACAAGTAGGTTGAAACTCATGTCACTTAATTGTAAATGTCTGGTTTGCTGACTGCTGGACTAACTAGTAAGTACTTGAGAGTGCAGTTATGTTAACATTTCAAACTGGATCGGAATAGTACTTCTGAAGTGAATCTTCTAATTTTCATCATTTTTCACACTTTGTTTGCATTGTGGAGTCCTCCCAGACTGTGAACACTGGATTCCTTTTGGATGGAAGCTAAGCCAGGAAATTATCTCCAGAGAACCATCAAATGCGGTCCAACTGCTAATGGGCATTCAGGTCACAGGAGCAAACTAGAGCTAGTTCAAAATAAAAGCTCCAAATGTGGATGTTAGGTACTTTGCACCAGCTGTTTCACACTACAGAGCTGCTCCTACTGGTCCCGTGATGCCTGATGTAGAGGTAGCTTTACATCCTCTTTGCAGTCAGTGGAAAGAAATGGGTATAGTATGAGGTTTTTGATCTATGTTACATATGTGCTTTAGAATGAGTTAAATTATACTGTGGAAGTGTCTCTTTCACTTCATCCACCATAAAGCGAATTCAGTTGACATACTCAGTTGTGGGTGAGTAATACATAAAAGACAACATCTTTTCAACTGAATACTAGGTCTAGAGTGTTTGAGTAGGTGTCTTTTGCCACATTTGTATTTTAATGATTTCAAGAATAAATACATTAAATTACAGCCTCTGAAATTTAGGGGTGCCACTTTGTAATTCTGGAAGATGCATGCAGGTGCTTTTGGGAAAAAAAAAAATCATAGAAGGTTTTCATAGCTGTAAAATCATCTTTACTGTCATTACAGTAATTTCTGTAGCTGAATTGTTTCAGGTGTAGAATGCTTTTATAATAATCATTTCATCTGCCTTTCATCTTATCTCCAATTTATCTTCCGTTTCCTGTATGTGAATGTACTAGAAAGGGAATAACAAAGCAGGAGTGACCAAGGCTATGCTGACATGCAGTTAATGCTCGGCTTCTGTTGCAAGTGTAAAGATATGCTCTCAACCTTATAACATATCTTTGCAAATAATATTTCTTGCATTTCACTCCAACTAGTTTATAATAAGCAGGAGAAACTGCTTTCCAGTAACTAACCAGCAGGACAACTTGATTCACATGGTGCCCATTAGAGCTCAAGAAATCACCTTCCCAGAGCAATCTTGTACTGCAGGTAGATGAAAGTCTCTCTACTGTTTGATAGTTATCAGGCCCTATGAATAAAGTGCCTCATTGGTGTCTCCTCCTCCTTCCAGATCTGTAGGGGATCTCCACGAAGCTGGTAAAAGAGATACCAATATCATGTGCACAAGTTTTTCCCCTTCCCATTGTAGAGCTCAAGCTAATTACAGTATCTTTCCTTCAGGGCTCTTTGACAAACTTTTAACTCTGTGTGTGAAAACTAAGTGCATGGTATCAACTACAATCTACATAAGAGAGATGTCATATAATATGTACTAAAGTGTGATTCAGATCACACTCCACAGGCTCAGCAGAGACATGAAAAGATTTCCTCACAGCCCCCTTGCCCATACATTACTTGAACCACACCAGGAGCACGTCTCCTTTTAGTTGCAGCCATTTTTGGATGTTGCAGGTAGTGGTATGATTATTTGGTTCTTCCAAAATAAATTATTGAATGGAAGGTTTGCCTCTCCTCATAAAGATTTGCATCAGCTCTTCATTTTGCAGTTTTCTATGTTCTCTATGTGTATGTCTTCTGAGGTATTTGATATCCTGAGATATTTTGTGTCTTTTGAGTCAACAAAGGCACTTTTAGCTCCATCGAGTGACAATGGCAATATTCTCCATGCTCTGCTCATGATGCAAAGCACTGGGGAATCAGGTTGCCCAGGTTATCAACACAAAGTAAGATTACATACTGAAACCCTTTCTGCCTTTGATCCAGATCTGAGCCAGAAAACCTTTCCACCTGTTAAGAAATACATATTCCATTTTTCTAGTGCTACACATGAAATGCTACCATTTCCATGACAATACTGCAGTGCCCCCATGGGTATTTGAATTTCTCTCTTTAGATTTACTCCAGTAAACAGATTTCCCCTCCATGTATCTCTGGAGCAAGAAATCAGTCAAGTTTTTCCCAAATTTATTTACAAAAATGTTGGCTTCATTCAATCTAAACTTCTCCTTGCCATCCCAATAGCTGTAATGCTTTTCAACAGTTTTAAGTGTCCGCTGGAGTCCTGAACAACTCACTGCTCTCCTGGGTATCATGGGTGCTCTGGCCACTCCGCACTGAAACTGAACGCTCAGCTTGGCTTTACACAGCTATGAGCATCAAGGGAGAAGAAAGGAAAGATCATGTTCTTTGCAGCATTTGGCTAAATCAGCCATGTTGAGGGGATGGAACCGGGAGAGCTGCTGGAGAGATTCCTCATTTTCATTAAAGAATGTAAACATGAAGAGGTTAAGCCCAGAGAGATGCATCTGAGAGTAGGGCATGATTGGAAGGAAGGAGTGACTATAGTTTTTAATGATAATATAAAAGTTTTTGTTTCTCTTCATATAGGACAAAAAGAATGCCTCATCTTCATCAGGAGTAATCCACTTCCCTCACTGAGAAAAATTACTCAGACCTCTTCCTCATGGTTTATTCCCTTGCAAACCGAATTATTGCCTTGGAAAATAGAGTATGCCTTCCCATTATCCCTTTAATGACAGAATAATATCACTACATGTACAGCAACTCATCTTAGTCCAGCTGAGTTCAGTTGGAGAACAACTGGCTTAGATCTGCTTCTACTATTAAGGGAGGAATGCCTTTATTTGTATTACATATGATGATTAGTTCCAATTATCTCTGAAGAGCTTTAAATAAACATGGACTTTGGTGTCTGCTTAAAGAAATAATGAGCTCTGAGTTATTTATTTCATGTGAGTGGAATTTAGGGAAATTCCAGATCTGAACCAAACCCCAAGAAGTCATGGTCCTCTCCTTTTATAAGGCATGTATGCAGTTTCTCCAGGCCCTACCTGGTCTTTCTCACATGGTGTAAACTAAGACAGCTTTGGTGGCATTAGTGAAGCAATGCAAGTTTCCACCAAATGAAGCTCTAGATCTGTTTTTCCTGCCTGCCTCTAAGAGTTCTTTTTGCAAATGGGCTCTTGCCATGATTGTGCTTCCCAAAAAGGACACAGCAATGCACCCATATACATTTTTCTGCAACCCTGTGAAGTATTTTGCCTTCCTGAGGAAAAGGCTCTATGCCAAAGCTTTACTGTTTCATGATATGGAAGAGTTATTTCCATACCCTTCATATTTTTCAGTCAGATGGTTTCCCTGCAGTGAACAGGAGACATGCATATGCACATCATCAAGGCCAAGCTTCAACCCCTTAAAGAATCAACAGCAGCCTTTTCATGGACTTCCAAGAGCTTTGGATGAGCAGAAGCAGTTAGACATTTCTTCTACTGTTTTCAGTCTGCAGCAGAAAGATGTTTGGGGAAGACTGGGGAGACATTGGCACGGCGAAGGAGTAGAAGCACTATGGTTGCAATCTAGATTGACTCAATGATAAGATTAAGATTTTGGTATTGACCACCAGAGAGACTAAACCAACTTAGCAGCACAAGGAACCGAAGAAGTATGATAGCTATTTCCCCAAAGATTAGCTACCCACGTTGCCATTGTAAGGGAAGGAAGGAAGCTTCATGCTCTTTAACAAAGCTAGAAATGGATCATTAGAAGCAAGCAAACCTCAGAAACCTTGACCTGCCTGAGACACCAAGAATTTCTATGCAAAAGAGAAGAATGCGCTAAGGGAATGCACCGATGTTACCTCAAATTTCCTCAGAAAATCCTCAGGAAAAGGAAGCCTCAGTGTGTAACTAAAAAGAGATAGTAAAACTCACATAAAATATCCACTGGGGAGAAAGGTGGAAGGAAGCTAGTATGCATGGCCAAGAGCTAAGGGGAGAGACACAAAACCCAGCCCCTCCATGTGGCTGTGCAGGGGTAGTCTATGTCAACATACTATTACCTAGTCGAAAGAGGAGTTTTTCCCCATTCTGGAGGCTCCACAGAATCATAAAGGAGCTGAGAAATGAGAAGGAAAAGCTCTCTAGAGTCTTCTCTCCTGAGGTATATCTTACAGCTGCTCTGTAGGAGGTTGCAGCCTGCCCAGGACAGCCAGTGGATAAATCACACAAGTGCTGCTCTGGTCACTGAGGAGAGGGTCTGGCTCAACATGCCATCATTTAGGTATGAGACATATGGAGTATGCACATGAGCAGCTGAATCCTAAGTCTTAGCCTCAAAGGTATTTTAGTCTCTGAGTCCAATCTCACCAGAAATCAGAGGAACTAATTTTCTAAGTCATTTCGAGTTCAACTTTTACCTCATATAGACATTTTCCAAATGTTTAACCATCTCTTGATCTTTACGGTGCATGCAAATCTCACCTGTTTGCTATGCCTTTTGGATACCAGGGAGATTATGGTCAAAGTTGGGGAATTTAATGTCTATTTTCATCTTTTTGGCGAAGTGTGTGTTTGTGTGAGTGGAACTAAGAAGATGTAGCTGGTAAGATTCTTCTATTCCAATATGACTGGAACAAGAGACCTATGAAAGGTTTTAGTTAGTATATAATTTAAAATTTTAAATTGACATTTTCCCTCCAAGGATCTCAAAGTTAACAGACTGCAGAAAGAAACTTCTCAGGAGTGCAAATAAAATTATGTTTTGACATATCGAGGAGCAGGTCTGACCTGGGCAGGTCCCTTTCTGCTGTGGGAAGTGGAGCAGAAGGAGGGGGCACGTGTGGGATGGTGAAGAGCCCTGGAGGGCCAGTATTATTGCCGCTATGGTAGATGAGAGAATTTTGGTAAGTTTGGGTGTTCTTTCACTGAATAAATTCAGGTGTAGGCAGGTCATCAGCACTTTTACCTCCTCTCTGCTTTATTGCTTCAAGCAGCTTCTCAATTTGTGCTGTGCCAGCACAGAGAAGCAGCACTCAAACCACGGCACAGTAGGTTAGAACAGAACATGACCAAAGACAATGTTCTTCTCTTTTCCAAAGAGAAGAAGAGGAAGCAAGGTTATCAAAGCTGAGGTGCACAGTACAGCCCTTGCAACCTGCCCTTTGCTTCCTGATTTCCTTAACCTAGGATCAATGGGCCAGCAGGGTAAATGAGATCAGTGAAAGCTCTTCTTGAAGACCTGAAGAGAAAAACTGTGTCACATCAGGTCCCATGGAATATCACCCTATGCTGTGCAGTGAATTGTCTGCATGTGCTGCAGACTTCAGGCTAGAAAGAAGCCCATGATTTTCCTCTGAATTTAATCTGCAAAATTAAAATTCACACACCTGGTAGCACTTTCAAAGAGATTAAATTTGTTCTACCCTTCATGCAATGTCCCCTTCCACACTTAGAAGAAGTAATTTGCTCTCCCACCAGTGATGTAGTTCTTGTGAAAGGTTACATATCTGAATTTCAACCTTACTTTTACCCACTGTTGATGAAAGCCAACAGCAATCTGTTATTTCTGCCTTTTATCTGATGGGATGCATGAATGCACTTACCATTTGTACAGTACCTCTTCTGAAATACACTGTGGTTACACACAGATAACTCATGTGCTGCTCACATGAGATGGAGCCTAGAAACCTAAACACATCTAATAGGTCTTCTTCTGTGCAGAGGCACAGGTTCTTTCTTCTTGTTTTTCTGTGGAGCACAATGGTTTGGCATTCAGAATGTGGACTGTGCAAGACAAATGAAAAGCCATAGTTTAGCATTAGCTTTCTCTTACCTTCTAAGGAGTAAAAGTATTTGCCCCCGATTCAACACCATTGTCCTGGGTGGTGATAGGGGAGAACAGCATGGGGATGCTGCTCTTTCCCTCCACTCCGTACCGTGTAGCCAAAGCTTGACAGCCCTACTGGCCACAGGTTTAGAGAAAAGCTGTGGTATACAGGTGGAAGGACCAAGACAGCTGTGGTATGGTGGAGGCTGACCAAGTAACGGCTTGGTGCTGGGGCCAACGCGTCTTTATCCCCATGCCTCCCTCCTTCCCTGAGAAGGAAGCAGGAAGCCAGAGTAGGGGCGAGAGGCTGAAGTGAGGACAGGCAGCCGGGGAGGGGGAGGGCAGAGGAAAGGGTGCTTGGCAGAAGGAGTGGGGTGAAGACCAGACAGAAAACAGAGAAAGCGAGGATTTCCATGTTTCCCTCTGACACACCAGCACAGTTCATGAGAAAGACAAGCTTTTGATAAGGAAAATATTTTATTTTCATTGTTAAGTTAAACATTTGCAGACCTCTGAGATCAGAGAAACACTTTGGGATGCAATCACACACTCAGACAGCCATCACATTAAAGGCAGGAATAAGCACAGCAATATTACCCCACCATTATTTTAACCATGAGCGAACAGGGTAGTCACCATACTGAGGACTGGGTGATTACAGATGAAATCAAGTGGTGGCTCATAAGACAGTCTTGTTCTTGAGAGCAATTTCACACCCTATAAGAGCTTGAGCGCATCTGCAGGAGATTCGACCCCCACAGACCTCGCCACTATACCTCCACCAGATGTGAGGGCCTATGGGCAGCATCTGGCACTGCACAACTCCAAAAGCGAGTGCACCAACGTGATGTGAAAATCCACATCACACACTGCACACAGTAAGTGAAAGCAGAGTGCCGCAGGAGAGGTGCAACATCAAAAAGCAGGCTGCCAAAGAGTGTAATCTTCCTTCAGGAAATTTATTGCCTGGAGGCCTTTGTGCTATTGCCACATGAAGATGTTTCCTGCTGGTGAAGCCATTGGCTTGCCCCAGGTGCAGTGGGCACAGTTAGGGTGCCAGGACACCCCACAAGCAGACAGGGGCAAGGCAAAGGCATCTGCTTCTCCTTCCCCAGGAAGCACAAGCAACTGCACACCTGTGTGTGGAGACACCCTGCTGACACTACCAGCCCCACCACCCTGGTAGTCCTTTTCTTGCTTTGGCTTCTCTTTAAGGACTCTATGGGTACATCTCCATGGTGGGCCACCCCTGCAAAGTGGGACAAGAGCTTTTGCTCTATGCCCACGGAGAGAAGAGGGGTGCAGCTTGGGTGCTGGCAGGACAAGTCTTCTGATCTCTGTCCCCAGCCGGGTACCACCACACAAAGTGTACTTGTCCAATGAAAATGAAAAGACAGCCCCCCCACTGGCTGGGGACCAGCTCCAGGTGGCTCAGAAATGCTAACGGCATATAGTCTTGCTTCTGTCTTTCTCATTTCTGTTTTTACTAACCTTACACACACAAATGCTATTTTTAACCTCCAAAAATAAGTTTGTAGGAATTTTTTTCCTATTGGCTAAAAGCTGTGGTGAAATGACTTCATATATTGACTAGAGTTTGGCTCAAAACATGTTGAAATATTTGTGTGAGGTTTGTGTATTGGGACCCAGCAGAGTGCCATACAGGTTGATGCAAGTGATACACTGGTTGCCACGATACTGCAAACGTTGGGATCTGTTGACTGGCCCAAGCTCGCCTCAGTGCACAAAGCACTTCTTACACCGGCCCTGAGCAGCCCAACCTCACACTAACAAAGGCTGAGAGTTCATTTAGCTCATTGCAATCTGTGGATCCCAAACATTTTACAGCAAATGTGCAAACCCCATTAGAAATGTCACATGCATAGATGGCTAAGCAGCGTATATGAACTTGCTTTTCTTCATCACTTTTTATGAAGTTCTTAGAAACTCTTGGCTCCCAGGCCAAAAAAATACAGATTTCAGTTGCATGCATCGTTTCGGCTTTTTAATGGCTCCTCTTTGCTTCACTGACCATGCTCGACCAGAGGAAATGTGTCTTGTACTCAGACAGAGGAGAGTTTGTTTGGTTCTCCTTCCAGTTTCAGGTGACAGAGGAGATGCCTACTGTGCCACAGACCCTGCTGTGAAGTATTTAAGCTGAGATTACCCCTGAATAGTTGGTGCTGCCAGAGCCAGCTTGGGTGTCAGAGATGTCTGGAGGGCACACTGAAGATCATCCAACCTGCAGGGCTTGAGGCTGCCCCATGTGGCTGGACCACCTGTCCCCAGAATGCATGGGGTGACATGGGTCACCCTGTGCCAGCCTGGCTGTTTGAAAGCTGGGACATATTCGTGGTGCTGCAAGGCAGGGGAAGGTTGGGAAGTGTCTTTGGGAAAGTGATTGCCTCCAGAGCCATCCCCTTTGCGTGGTGGTGGAAGGGATTGGTGCTGGGTGGACAGACCTTGGCATCAAGAGTGTGTCCATCCTCTTGGCCAAATCATCCATGTTGCCAGGTTCAGGCCAGTCTGTGGGTCTGTGCTCGCAGTGACATGGAGGCAGCTGGCTGGACTGGTCCTTGTACTGCCAGGAGTGTGGCACCATGGCTGGGAGTAACCGTGAATGATCCTTTTGTCCCCTTTAACCCCTCCCCTTCCTCACACCAACGCATTTATATTCTCAGGTGGCCAAGGACCAGGGTATAAATTTGCTTCTCCTCAGTCAAAACTTCCACTAATTTGATCATGATTTTGCCAAGGAAAGAGTAAATATGGAGCAGGGACTTAGGGGATTTGAGCCATAAAAGTGAGAGCTGGGGAAGCCAAGACTGAAGAAAATTTTTGAAGCAAGCGGTCAGATCCAGGCATCCTGGCTGCTTCCTATATGTATTTCTGGCTGAACCTCCACCACCCCTGCCTTGACACCCCCTCCTGCACAGAGCACAAATTACCAAGTGCCAGTGGGGGTACCATGGGGCTGGGGTGCTCACAACATCCTGAGTTTCATGAGGGCCAAGTCAGCTCTAGGTCAGGCCAAGCAGCAAAGGTTGAGAGCCAGCTTTCTACTTATGACCCCATACATGGTGCTGCACACAGCTCTTGGTCCCAAACCTCTGCAACACACAGAGCATGCCCTTATTGAGGCAAGCTGGAAATTTCACACTTCTGAATGCAAAAGAGGTCACTCCATACAATTCCCCCATTTGTGTAGGCCTATTTAGTGTTGGTGCCAGCATACACATATTACTAGGTACAGCCTATATCCCTATCTTGTGAAAATTCAGACGCTTCTTGTCTACTGCCTGAAAACTTGAGATTTGTCTTTTCCATATAAGATTTAATGTTCTGTCTAGGAGCAGTTTAAATACCCAAAGGACTGGGGTTAAAACCAGCTGAATGACCCCCAATGCAGTCTTAAAAATGAATTTCCTGTTCCCTCAGGTGGGGGAGTCCTTTTCCTGCATCTGGGCCAATGAATTGGGCACCTTATTTCTCTCTCTCTCCTCATTTCCCCATTAGCCGGCATGTAATAAAGCACCGCAGGCATCAAGCATGATTTAAATCACCACTTCTACCCCTGCTTGATGTGCATTTCTGTGTAAGGCTTTTTTCTTGCTCTCTTTTCTGTTTCAATTCATCTCCCTCACTCAGGACTATGCTAGTGATTACAACGGCTTCAGACTGCAGAGAGTTGAGGCTAATTTTCTTATTCTGTTTGAATAAATGGCTGTTGGCTCTTACAGGAGCAGGTTAGGCTTCTCATGTGGTTGTAATCTCCTTAATTCTCAGCCACAGAGCTCCTAATGCCTGTTGTATAAATAATCCGCCTTTCATACATGGCTGTGTTTGTCCTTGTCTAAATCTTTTTTTTTTTTCTGCATATTTGTCTCTAAAAATGCTGACCATAGGACGGTCCCCTTGTAAAAGTGTTTTTCTAAGTGTTCTAGTTCTCTTTGCTCAGGTAGCTTTTATCACTTCCCCTACGTCCTACCACCAAAGAGGAAGGGAAGCCTCAAATACCATGGGAAAAGAATAAACCTCTTGCTGTAGGAAACAGGGTCCCTGTGACCATGAGTGAATTTCAGCACACACCCTGCACTGGAGAGACTGGAGAATGAGATCCCAGTTTGATACTCTTCTGTAGTTCAGGATATACCATCTCCCAGGCCTTGCTCCTCCTGCTGTCCTTAGGATTCTTGGGATAACATGCAGTGAGTGCTGCAGAAATCTTTCAGGTGTCCCTAGGGATATATGGCTACCAGGGAAGCTAAACATGTAGAGCTCCAACAAAATTTACAGCCTGTCATGGTGTCTTTCCATCCTAGTAAGCTATGCACTGTAGTTATTCACAATAAACCTGGTGGCACCCAAAACACTTTTGACTTCTGTCATGGTTATTATGGTTATTGTCTATCAATATCCAGGAATTAATCAAGTCTGTTGCTCCGTTTCACACATTTCCATAAGGTAGGGTGACTGATTTCTCCCTCTGTATGGACACGGTTTCTGGAAAGTGAAGTATTGAGTCCTAAAGATGGAGGTTCACAGTCTCCTTAAATCTTCTAGCATAAGGCAATGCTGCTGTCAGAGTGGGAGTTGCACCCCAGATTCCTGCTCCTGGGACCGGCCCTCTGCCAGCACCTGCCGTCACCAGCCAGGCAGCTGTGAAACCACACACCAGGGTTTAAGCGCTGCTCTGATGGTCTCTCCATAGGCAGTCCTGGCAGTCTGTTAGGGTTTCTTGGACAAGAAGTAGATAATTTTTTTACAGCCAAATACTGCTTGTGGATGTGAGCCAGCCAGTGGGTTATGCATTCACATTCAACAAGGCATTTTCAGGTGAGGCATCAGCATTTCTCATTGTAAATCCATGTATTTGAACACAGCTAGTGAGATCTAAGGGTCTTCCCAAATGCCTAATTGTCCTGGTTTTGTTAAAAATAAGTTTCTTTTTTAGTGAATTTGACTGTCAGCTAAAGCCTTCATATTAGCTGCATTTTCCTGGAGAACCAGACACATGTTTTGGTAAACCTAGCAATGGAGTGCAAACTTATTGATAAGCACGGATGGACATCTCGCGAGAGGGGCGGCGAGAAACAAGTGAGCAAGAAACTGACCAACTGTGTATAACATTCCATTCACATGAATACTTCATATAAAAGCAGGAGATCACGAGGATCTCATCCCTTTTGCCTTTTCCCTTTTCCTTATGGCCGACATTAGGAGAGGACCTTGCTAGTCGTCCCTGCAAACTGGGGCCTAGTGAGAGACTGAATCCAGCTCCGGTTGGCTGCAGAGTCCAATCCAGGACTTCGGGGGCCAGCTCTGCAGTTGCTGAGACTGTCAAGATTGGTTTTGTATATTCTGTATATTTTCTCTATTCTTATTAGTAGCATTAGTAAAACATTGTTAATTTTTCCAACTCTCTTCTCTCCGTCCTTCTTTTCCTCCCGATTGCCTGTCCAGAGTAGGAAGGGGGAGAGGGAGGGGAAAAAAGGGGAATTGGGGGGGGGAGAAGGTTAACAATACTGCCAGGGTTTTTGTTGTCACCCCACAATCTAAACCCTTGACACTAATACAATTGCCTCTGTAGAAAAACCTGTCTCTGTTTGGAGAAGTACAGATGACACCCTGAAGTATAAAATGAAGCTGCTCCCATATTTATTTATTTTCAGTCATTATATAGATGCAAAGAAAACAAGATGTGTAAATATTCTGCCTCTGAAACATCATAGGAAATTGCTACCTGTCAGCTATGTCATCTTTTGATTCATGGAGTGACAGTCACCTAATTTCACCAAGTCACCTGCATGGTGTGGATGTTGCTGAGATGATTGAGCCTCCAGGTTGTGCAGCCTTTGCAAGGACGGGTCGCTGCGGCCAGGATGTGGCCTCCCAGATCTTGGGAAAAGGTTTCAGGGAGGTGTCCCCTCCTTCGATTATGCATGTCAGAGGCATCTGTGGAGAATGACAGAAGAGACGTTGAAGAGCACCATTTCAGTGGTCACAGACCCTGCCATCTTTAGGCCTAGGTGAGAGCTGAGAAATAAGCTTTGGAAATGATGGTTTGAGATTTAAATCCCTAGTGGAGCTAGTGTAAAAATTTCACATTTCAAGTGCTTTTGTGGATCTAACACCCAGATCTTTGAAGGTCTAAATGCAGCACACTTGGCAATTAGTTACAGTGTTGAGAACCAGCTACGTACAATAAAATACCTATCATATTCTATGGATGATAGGGATTTTATGTATCATTTTAGCACTTGGGATGAAAAATCATGAGCATGAGGAAAACTGATGGCTATCCACCGTGTCCTTTTCATGACACCGTTCTGTCAAGCATAAATTGGCAACACATTTCAATTTACTTACTGCCCTGTCTCAACTGTAAACATTCTGAAAGGCTTTAAACACTCAAACCTTGCCACAGAATTGCAAATCTAAGCCACAATAATGACAAGTGCAAGTATTTTGCAAGCTGAACAGCATTTGGGTTGTTAACAGGTAAAAGATACATAGCATAAATTAAAACTTGGTAAAGTAAACTTTGAAGGACAATATACTTCTCCTTTTAATATTTATTGTTAACTCAAAGGCTTCAGGTTAATTTAATTTCCTTCCAGGACACGAATCAACAGTTTGACTTTTCTAGATGGCACAGTTCTGTTCCTCTGAATCCTAAAAGCATATTGTTTACATGACATAATCAGCAAATGAAAATGATCTTGCTCATGGAGGGTCCAGTTCCCACAAAATATCCACACCCTTCCTTGCTCATGAATTATGGATGTCTGGGGTCTGCGCTCTACCAGAAACTTGGCTGGGCTATGTAAAACCATTTTCTGGAGAGTGCGTTTTATTTTGAATGAAGCAAGCAGGCAAGAGGCCAGTAGGATTAAAATGGATTCTTTATTTAAAACAACTCACGGAACACATCAGCTCCTACCATTTTGTCAGTCTCCCCTATTTCTCTCCAGATTCCTTTTCCAGGCTTCGGCTGGTGCTCTCCAGTACAGTCTGCATCTCTCAGGGGTACCAGGGGGTGGCTGCTACCCAGGGCCGGTTGCCACCCAAGAGCCGGTGGACATGAGAACAAGGAGACTCTTGTGGGAGCCCCAGCCGCCGAGTCACTGGATCCGTTATCCCAACCCTCGCACAAGGAAGGGACATCCATCTTTCTGCTCCTTCAGCTTATGGGAAATAATTCCTCAAAGTATTATTCGGAAATACCGTGAAGCTTTAGTTCTGTACCTTCATAACAAAGAGCTCTCAGATTCCCTGATGAAAAAGGGAATGCTCTATATCTGTCTAATACTACATTGCATCCAAGGCTCCCTGAATTTATTACAACAGTATTAACAGAAGTTTATTGAATACAGGCAAAATAGTCAATAAGACCCATCCACAAGAGCTGGAATACCACGAGGTACTCTGGCAGTGCCGAGAACTGTCCTGCTTGACCAAGCACAATGCAGTCGCCTTCTCTATTCTTGGCAAAATCTACACGCATGATCTCCTTTAAGTCACTGCAACATTTTTCTACTGGTTCCCTTTCTCTCATGCAAACTAGAGAAAATAGCCAAACCTGAAACAAGAAGGATGGACCTCCTTTGCCAAAGAAGAGGTAACCTGACAGCAACAAACAAACAAACTCAGGTGACATGAAAGATATTTAACTGAGTATTGTACAAAATGCTTCTGGCTACTATGAAACTTAAAACTGGCAAAACATCTAGCTATGAGCTCCAACAGGAGAAATTAAGTCTGTGGCTCAGAGTCCCACCCCAATTAGTGTTTGAATGCCAGCTGTCCATCTGCTGCCAGACTTGGTGAGTGCCAGATCCTGCCTTGTGCGTGTGTCAGCAGAGCTGAAGTGTTGCTGAGCTCAACCAACAGCCACCCTTAAACCCCTGTACCTGCTCCTACCTGCTGCCCATTGGGTCCTCACCGTACAGGATGCCTTCTAAGGCCACTGCCCTAAAAGAAGAGACCGTTCTTTCGCCCCCCAGAGAGCCAAGAAATTACCTCTCCCAGACCAAAACCTCTTTCATCCTTTGTGGCACCCCCATTACAAAAGTGGCCTTTCCACCTCGTCAGTCACTGCTTCTTTTTTCTTATTTTGTCTTGCCATGTTCACTGCTTATCGGTTTACTCAGCTTTGAGTTTTAATCGGACTTTGAGTTTTAAAGGTTGTCAACACTGTAGGTGTCAACTCTTGCAGAGAGCCCCGAGTCATGGGAACCAGGTTTGCTGCCACCCTGTGCCACCTCCCATCCCAAAACTGCCTCTTTCCTGTGCTGTATCCCATAGCTGGGGCTTGGATGGGCAGAGGCAAGCCCTTCTGCGCTGGGACAAATGATACTTAAAATGAGGGGGAGAAAAGGAGAAAAAAAAGCAAGAGCCCTGTTAGCTTCAATTGGCAGCCACTGTGTATACAGGAGGACCTAGAGAGCTCCAGAAAGAAAGCATTTCTCTGTGTGCTTTCCAAGATTTGTTTTGAAAAGATGCCAGGCAGAGCTCTGCAGAGCTAAGTGGAAGTAGCAAGCATGATGGTGACATCTTTAAACCTGGCCAGATACCAATGGGCTTTTACAGGGCCAGAGCGATAAGGCTGGTAGAAGATGATTTTCTTGTTGTTGTGAAATCTCATAGTCCTTGTTCTTGATAGCTGTGTAGATATTTATCCAAGAATATGTGTTAAAGAAATACCTATGTCACTGAGACAAGAGCAGCCACCATAACTTATATGAGAAGGCTGACATTGCAGCATTAAGTAAAAAAAAATCATGACTTTTGCCATTTTTAAATCACCTCTGGGCAGGATGTCCAGTCAGACATTACCACAGCCCAATTAACCTGATAAGAGGAGAGACAGCAGCTGACATTCAAAAATACACAACCCTCTCCCCTTACCTTGTGGGGAAAGAAAAAATAATGAGAGTGGGATTATAAATTTGTTATCATGTCTATTAATAATCAGCCCAAGGGCATGCAGAAGAGACCTTTTGACAAAGCAGAAATTAATAAGGAGTAGTTTAGGGAGATCTGCTTAGAGCAGATTAGAATTGTCTTTGAAAATGTTTCCCCCCTCCCCATAAGATGCTTGGAGTTGCAGTATCATCTAAGGGGGAAATACCATGAAGACTAACAAAAAAGTGTCAGAAGACAATTAATACAAAGAGGAAAGGCTGAGACAAGATGGTTTTCCAAAGGTTACGGGCTTATTGTTCAGAATGTCTCTAGTTCAGCCTTTGTCCTACCAACAAAAGGTATCGAGTAAAAATAAACTATCCTCTATTTCTACTTGCAGATATTACTGAATTGTATGTAGTAATTTATTTTCTACATTACATACTTTTTTGGTTTATAAGTGAACTAACATTGAGAGATCCACCATATCACAAAAAGTATGTCCAAAAGGGTCATGTCTCCAACTTTTTATTTCTGCTCTGAGTGATGAAGAAAATTATTTTGGCATGCAGGACAGAAGGGCCAGCTTGAAGCCTGTGGAAGTTAACAACGCTTCAAATCAGAGGGAAGAAGGGGAGGAATATTTCAGAAAATGAATACATGCAAAAAATCAAAGGTACTAGAAGTCGCCACCAGACACTAGAGTGAGAACTGGGAGTTAAGGGTGTTCAGTGCTTCAAACAAGTGAGAAATGGAGACAGGGAGGGAGGGGAATAACAGGGCAATACTTTCAGTTGCAAATTACATCCTGGAGGTGTATAAATATCCTCAGACAGACATGGTCAAGAAAAGGGAGCAGACAAGAAGACGACCTACCAAAGAAGACAAGCAGTAAGACATGCTGATGAAATTATGTATTTTCCTGGTGTAATGCCACTGCTGTATATCCTGTTTCCTTCTGGTCAGTTAGGTATGTAAAAAACAAACAAAACAAAGCAAAACTCACTAGTCCCTTTTGTACTTCAAAGTGGAAAGAGAGGAAACAGAAAAAGACATGCTGATTCCAAGGGTACGCAATAAATCAACTTGTGTAGAAAAATGGAGGCTTATAAGGGTCTATTACTGAAATAAATTCTCTGTGCATGACAAAGCTTCCTAGCTTAACGCTGTCACTGATAGAAGGTACCTTCTCCCATGTACACTAAAGCTCATCAGAAGCAGTCTTGTAATCACACCACTTAAGTTATTGCTTCCTTTCCAAGCACAGTGTAATCAGGAGAGTGAAGTACTCCTGCCCATCATATCCTAGCAGCAAGGGTGGTGTTACACAAAAGAATGGCTTCCAAACCGTCTACAGAAGACATGCTCAAGGGACTATAACTGACAGCTGAACACAAGTATCAGCTTGCTGTTTCTTTGGGCAGAGCATCAAATGGGGTGAGTCACCCTGGAAAGGTGGGAATAGAGTTTAAGGAACCTGGCAGGCATCCCCTGGTGAACTGCACAGCGGCTTAAGACATAGGAGTGCTTGTGCTGCTGCCTTCCCTCTCCCCTGGAGAAGACCATACCCGCAGCAGGGACTGTGTGCCCACACTGAACCCCAGTGAAGGAGGCTGCTCTGCAAGCCTTACTGCCTATGGTTCACCATGCACAGAGGCAGGGCAGGGCTGCTAGCTGTGAGCCAGGGCTGAAGCACACTGAGCGGGGCTACTACCTTTCTGGTAATCTCTTGCAGCAGTGTCAAGGCTGCAGGACTCTTCTGAGATGTTGCTGGCTGCAAGGGCAAATAAGGTGTGCGGGCAGCCTGAGCCCAACCAGCATGAATGCCCAGAGCCGATATCCAGAGCTGATGGCCCAGAGGCTGCTACATGGCCACACCAGGCTGAAGCCTGCTCCCTGGTCCAGTATCTCACGGTCAGAATACACATGTACTCTTAATTCAGGAGCGACAGCAGCTTTTTGTGACTTAGCTTACACTGTGTGGGACAGGATTATCACATCTACTGGTTAAAATGTGTTTCAGTATATGCTTCAGTGTACACGATTAAAGACAAGCCCTTAGTGTGAAGTAACAACAAGTTTTTGTTTGTTTTGTTTGTTTTTTCCCCCAGATTCAAAGCACTACTATTTTTTTTCTACGATATTTGATAAGACTAATGTGAAGTAAAATAATTGCCTTGCAAGAAGACCCTAAGTAAGAACATTCGTGAGCAATTGCATGTGATAGGCTCATTCCTAAAAAACAAATAAACAACAACTAAAACAAACAAACAAACAAAACCCCAAAACCTACACCAAACACCCAAAAATCAAACAAACAAAAAAAGAAGGCTTAAGTGCATGGGAGTAATCATTTACGTGAGGAAGGGAAAGGTGGGCCACCTTTAGTTTCTACAGTGTGAAATTCTGTGTCTTTTCCTGTGTCTGTGGAATTTAACACATATTATCACTCAAACTGTGACAGATATGTTTTAGCACAGCAGTAAAGAAAGTCTTCCCCTTTCTATCTGCTCTCCAAGATACCGTAGTAACACAAACCATTCCTCTCTCCATCTGTCTGTACAGCTCCTCATTATTAACTGTATTTCCCAAGGTTCAGGAGTGTCTTCAGTAACCTTGGAAAGTCTTGTTTTCAAACTCAAAATGTGGTTTCTTCCCTGATCCTTCTTACATCCCCTTCTTTAAAATGAAAGGCTCCCATTCATAATTACCCTTTCTTTCCTCCTCTTTTGCCAGTTTTCAGTCCAATATGCTCATTGTCCTTCTATTCCATGACTTCAGACCTTAGACATTTTAACCAACAGTGGAGAATGTTGTCAAATGCTTTCTGAAAAACGGAGTCTCTAATATCCTTTCCCCTTCCTTACCAGGGCAGTAATTTCCTCAAAGAATTCCAACAAATTAGTTAGGCATGATCTCCTTTCCCTGAACTGATGTTAGCTGTCTTTAATCAAGCTCTGCTTTTCCAAGTGTTCCCTATTTGATTCCTTAAAGAAGTTTCGAAGTCTTTCCCCTCAGTGCAGTCAAACTGACAAGTCTGATTTTTCCCAGTGTCTGGGAAAGCTGTCTTCTTAAGAAAAATAGATGAAAAATAAATGTCCAGTAATTTCAGCAGGCTCTCACCTAGAGACACTTACTCACTCAAATTTTTAAGCACAGCTTTAGCTATCAAGTGGGGGATGCATACTAAGAAGGTGAGAGAACAGAGAGACACAACACCACAGATGACAACTTTGTATTATTGGGTTGTATATTTTGAAAGCTGGGAACCAAATGATAAGTATTTCTGATGAAGTCTGAGCTTTGCTGGATAAAACTCATGTCCAGGTCCTCTTGCAGGCAAACAACACTGGGATTCGTACCAGCCTACAGCACTTCTCCATGGACTTTGCTGGGGAAGATCTGTTGGGATGTGAGGTGGTTTGTGTTAAAGCCATCGGTGCATTTGTGTATTTATTGAGGCTTTGCAGGCTGTTCCCCAAACTAGGCTTTCACTTCAGGTGTGAGTAGATTGGGGAGAGGGGTTGTGGGAGATTAGCCCCCCTGCTGGCATCAGCATTACCAGCCTGTGTGTGGCCTTGCACACACATATGCTGTGGTGCATGATCTGGCTTCACGGTGGCACAAGCCTCTCCCCACGCACTGCTGAGAGCAACTGCATCTGTGTTGACATCATTTATGTGCCACACAGTGCCATAGCCCGTTTCCTGCTCTCGGTGGACATTTGCTGGCCATGGCCAGTAACCTCTCATGGCACTTGGGACCAGCCCTGAGGAGCAGGCAGACCACAGTAAGGTAGGAGGCAGCACCCCCACATTTGGACCTTCTCTGCCCAGCCTCACCTGCAGTGCCGCATTTACAGGCGGGGTTGCATGGGGTGCCTGGCACAGGGCACTTACCATACCCTGCCACTCTCAGGTCTGAGTTTAGCTTCTTCTGTGGCTGGGTTTCACCATAATCTCTCCATAAATCATCCATTTCTGCAGAGGCAAGCTTAATTCCCACTGTTCTCCAGGGACAGAGCTGGTCCAAATGCAGTAGGAGAGCTGCCGCGGGGAAGGTGACAAAGGCATGACCATGCATGGTGGCCTTGCACCTGGCCACTGTAAAATGCCCCATGCATGTAATTGTATCTGAGAAAAAGAACCCAGAGGTTTTCACCACCATCACTGGTAGGAAAAAGGGAAATAAAAGAACCTTGAATAAAAGAAGGAGGTTCTACTTCTTGTGAAGTAAGAGATCTGCTCCAAGTCATGGCAAAAAGCACATCCCATGGTACATTACATTTTGATACAAATTCGAATTGTATGCACTACATGTTTCTTAGGTTCCCATCTCTGCAAGTGATACTGTATTGATCTAAGTTTAACAATAAGAAATCCCTGTATCAGTAGGTTTCTTCCCAGAGTGAAGAAAATTGCTGGATTCCCCTCATTTCTAAAACAGAATGTTAACACAGGCTGTTCTGGGAACACATCATTTAGTGCCCAAAAGGAAGAGATTCTGGTGGCTGCACCTTTCACAGGTAAAGAATACACAAAAATCAGTAATTAACTGTTTTACTCATTGTGTTTTAAACACAAGATAGCCCTCAAAGTTGTTCCTTATGTTTGAGAGAACAATATCCAGTACCTAGTTCTGACTTTTTCTCCTCTTACTTCCTTCTTGCCACTAAGCACTATTTATAAAGCATCCTGAAAAGGGACTCCTGGATCACTAGTTCTAATCTGCCAGCATCATAGGCAATTGCACTAAGTAATCCCTTTCATAAACTCTCTCTTAAAATCCTCTTTCTCTTAAAACAAACAAACAAACAAACAAACAAACAAACAAACCCCTTTGAAATAAAAAGACATGTTATTTGCTCCTGGTATTCCTACAAAAGACTATTCAGAAGTTCATCTCTCTCCTATTCTGATTTTCCTTCTTGTTTCTAGGCTGCATTTTTAATGACCCATTAATGTCCATTTGTCTTTGTGCTAAAATTTTCCTTGGACTTAAATATATTGTCTTGTTTCCTGAAGGCATCCTTTCCTTCTTACTTTCTCTTTTTACTATTCTCCTTCATTTCTTGCTTCTGCTCTTTCTTTTGCAAAGTCTTATGCATGACAGATTGTCTAGAAAAAATGTTGATGGATCAGGCACCGAATTTGTTCCACTGGGCTGAAAGACTCTGTAATTAGTTTTGATACATTAGCAGGGACGTGACTCAGATACATCAGCTGAACTGCAGGTAACTGACCTTAACTTGTGGCACATGTCAGGTAAATCATATCACTTCAAAACTCAGCAGAAGGGATTAAAACTAATATCTGAGACATGTTAGGAGCATAAGCATAGTCATTCAGTTGCGTTGCCTAGACCTGTTCTGGAACAAAATGCAGCAGATATCCCAGCTTCTGTAAATCTTACTCTAATTTCGGAGTGGGAACCACAGCTGGCAGTCGGTGGTTCCCAGCACAGTTCTCTCCCCAGCCCTGGCTGGAGACCAGGAGGGAGTGGGCAGCCGAAAGTGAGTTTCATAGCATTACTTGGGAGACCACACCGTACCAATCTTATTATTAATTCCTGCAGTGCTAACGAAGGACAGCCCTGCATGAGTGGTGATGCAACAGAGTAAGGGCACTTTTAATTATATTTATAAACTAGTTGGAAAATATATCATGTATTGTCCTGGTTTCATGCAACAGCCAGATAACCCTCTACTTTTACAACCAGCAGCTTTTCACCACAGTGGCTACACTGTGTTCCAAGGGCGCCCAGTGCATCATAGGGAACCCAAAAGAGAAGCAGACCCACTTAACCTCTGACATTTCAGCCTCATGACAGCTCCAACATGCAGCATTAACTCCATTATTAAATCTCAGCCCAACTCAGAAGGCGTTTCCAGATCTCCTCCAGAAACAAGAAAATGTTGCTTTTAAAAAGCCAGGCATGCTGGTGTTTTGATGGGCCATTAAAAGACACATACTGCTACAATTTGGTCATTTGCCTGTGTTACCAAGACCTACAGAAGCTTCTTCCTTTTATCAGGTTTGACATTTTCTGATAGATTCCTGATCAACCTCGTATTACTGCATCTGGAAAATGTATCCTTGCTACATATCTGGTGTCTTATTAAGATCCACATTCACTGTCTGTTAAATACTGTGATTCAGCTGATTTAAAACACTTTGGGTTTGCCTTGAAAATAGGCCTTCAGTTACAAACATGCCTCCTTTTCCAATTCCTTTTCATAGCCTGCTTTCCAATGCTGACTGCTGGCCTGGCTCTCAGTAGTCAACCCCACGCCACCCTCCCCTAGTCTTTACCAGGACTCCACATGAGTGTGGATGTGAGGACAAGAACCTCATTATGTCTCTTTGATTCCCACCGTGTCCCTTATCCTGACTCAGCATCCTGGTGAGAGCAACGTGATGGCTGCCATCATTGTCGCTCACCCATCTGGCAAGGTTTCCCCTGCAGTTTTTTGCCTTCAAAGAGCACCAAACCACCTCCCTGGGGTCTACCAGATGCAGGTTAGTGGTTCCCTGCTTTTTACTACGTGCCCATTGCAAAAGGACTTTTGGAAGAAAACCACAGATAAATGAACTGTAAGTGTATCCTGTCATCCTCCTATGGTGGGCTCAGACTCAGAGCACTGTGAGCCTGCCTCAATGAAAAGTGATTTCTTAGCTGACATTTGGGCATGCAGAAGGCTAATAAGCGCTTGCACTGCTTTTCAGCCAGCTAACAAAAATCAATTGTGGTTTATATCTAGTCTTTACCTCCATATGCACCGAGAAAATAGTCACTGGTATTGTCCATTGAAGTCATCAGCATTTTTTCCATGGCCAGTCAACTCTCAATGTTATTCTCAATAGACTAATATGGAACATATGTAAATTGGACTGTAAGAACATATTTAGTACGTTTAGTTTTGAAAAATGAAGTTATGATGAACAATGAACATCAAGGGGCAGGGGGAGAAGATGTCTGGGAATATTTTTATCAGGGCACAGCTAATCCGCAACCTGGATGCACTGCTCCCAAGTGACCAAGATCTGACTGGGTTTCAATCACAAATGTGGCTCCTTTCATTTCTGCTTTAAACCAAAGTGAGCTTGAATTCTCTGGGCTAACCTACGTCTTTTTCTCATTGCAGAACTTGGCACTATTCAGTACAAACAGCATGCCTTGCTTGAGGAACTGCAAGAGTAATGAAGGCTGGGGCTTTTTGAGCCGAGCCTGAGATGCACTAGCAAAGCTGTGGGGCAGTTCTCGCAGCACCTACTCGGGCTGTTCCTGGCGGCACTGGGAGCTGTTGGGTTTTCCCTTTCCTCATCCCCAGAGGAAAACAACTTTTCAAGAGGTGGTTCCAATTGCATGTTTGATTTTGGCAAGTAATGGCTGATGTTTAGGTGGGAAAAAAAATCATCCTTTTTCATCGCGACCTCTTTACCTTAGTTTCACTCCACATCTGGTCCTCTTAGCCCATGCCTCTGCCTCTGACACACCTTTTCTTCTCTTCGTTTCTCTCTCATTATAACTTATCCTCCTCTTATGTTACCACATTTCAGAACCATAATAGCCTAACATGATGTTTCCTGCTATCATTCCCTCCTGACCTCCTCACCTGTGGTCCTGGTTGCAGCCATAATCTCTTTGGGAAATAGACTTTCCACTGCCTCTTTTTTGCATTTGCTGGAGGGGGGCTCCAGCCCTGCTTGCTCTATGCACTAATAAACATGACTAAAAGTAGTGATAACAAGTAGCAAGTTCACTCCTCACCTAAGTAGTTCCTACATATTACTTCTTTAGAAATTGCATATCCAATAGCAGAAAATGGAATTGATCTAGAATATTATGTGTTGTCAATTCAAGGGACAGAATTCACCTCACCTGAGCTGCACTGCTGGCCTGACACAAAATTAATTTTGAATTTAAGGGGAATTAATTTTTCATTAACTGTTTGAAGATGAAATTACTGAAGAAATTAGTGAAAATTTTTGCATAACAATCAACAATAAGGAAGTCCTGAACTGATCCTGAAGAGTTTGCAAGTCAAAAAAGTGCTGAACTTCATCCAATAAATTATTCATTGTGAATTGCTCGCACAGCTGTACTCTACTTACAAAGGAAGTTCAGGGGGTCTAATAATCCCACTTCATGCAGAATATTTTGTTACATGGGGAAAACGGCAATTCAGAGGATGCTTAATTTTCATGCTCTTTTAATAAATTAAGAAAATGTTTGATTCTGCATTTGTAAGGGAAACACTTTATTTTTCTTCAGTGCCATGAACTATCTCAGAATAGTTGTTTAATGGAAATTATCAGCATGGTTGCCTACACAATCCTAAATGCCTACTACACAATCCCAAATGATGTAGTAGAAGAAAATATATTTATCCCAGAGACAGTGTGTGGTAACTTATGGTAAAAGTTGCTTCTTTAGGAGCAGCCACCACAACTCCATCTGTTTTAGCTAAAATAACTGTCCAAGTGACCCCAATTTCAACTTTATGAGACTCATATTAATAGGGAATCTGAAGAAAATGAGCCAGAGTTTAGCTTCATGTCACTACTCACATTTTCAAGCTCTTTATCAAGTATCTCTTAAAAGTGTCCTGTATGCTAGAGCTCCAAATGCCTGTCTGTAAGTGATGGACTCGTCTTTAAAGAAACAGGTCCACTTAATGTGTCCAGATACAAACATGAGCCTATTGGTGCATATGAACTAACATGTCACCCTGTGATTGATGTTTCCCTATTACTCTGCCAAAGTACATTAAGTTAAGCTTCTTTTCATCTCCACAAATAGTAGGGACTACAGATGGCCCTCATTTGTAATCCTCAGGAACCAGCAAAACTGAGCGATGCAAGAGGGTGCTGGTACCCACTGCCTGCCTGAAACAGATTAAGGAGGTTTCTGTATGGAGCAGTGTTACAAGAATAAAGTAACATAGCAAGTAGTAACGGAAAGGAAGGGGTGCTGAGAGTGGCTGTGAGCATTAGCAAACGGTGCAGACAACAATACTTTCTAAGCAGACGCTTGTATTTGGTGGTGAGTATTTTAGCAGCGTGCATAACTCAAATCTGTGTGCTCTTTGCCACTCATCTCCCATGTGCCACGACCAATGTGCACCAGGGGAAGCCACATTCACTGCTTTGGTGGCATCCTGGTCCTGCTGAAGCCCATGGCTAACTTACTGACAACAGTCATGGTCAGAATTTCATCATGGACTGGAGTTTGTTGAGGTCCTGGGTGAGAGGCAGCAAAAGGAGTCTAACGATTGATGGGCACCTCTCAAAGTGTTGGGTTTTTTTAACTCTGCAATGTTTGTATAGGGAGCTTGAGTGACTTAGGGGCTGGCCAGATGCCTACTTTTTAAGGCTATACAAAAAAAAATCCCCTGAGGCTTTGCACTCAGGCTGTTTGCTGGAGGCTCCCAGAGTAGCTGTCATGGCCACAGTCGATCAGGGGAGCTGCACTCTGATAGTTCTGGGAAGGGGAGCCCTGAGGCAGACTGCAAGGCTGTACCAGTTCAGGCAATGCAAAAAGGCCAGGAAACCAAATATTTGGGAAACTGAGTGCTGAAAATACTTTCCTTTGGGTGAAGATAATACCAGCTCTTGCAGGACACCTCCAAGGCATACCTTCTCAAAGGGCTACACTGTGTCAGCAAAGAGAGAGGAGAAAGGTCCTGCCCTACCTTCACTGGGATGGGGACAGGCAGGACCCAGGCTGCCGGACTCTTTGCTTAGGTTCTACACTCGACAATGATTGAAGCCAGTTTTGGACACGGCACATGTGCGCCTGCTCGCCAATAGACATGTCCTCTCACTGTCCTCAGAGCACAAGAGTGCAGGGTCCACATGGGCCAGCCCTCAGCTCTGGAGCCTGCCAGGGCTTCTGTGGGAACAGCAGGGGCTGGGAGGGGGACGCAGATCCTCCTCTCCCATGGGTATCATTTTACCTCATGTCAAAGCTATTTCCATCTCTCATGTAGAGGGAGCGCGTTGTAACGCAGATGGTCTTCGCTTGACGCATATTACAAGAGTGAATTTATGTCGCTTTGCTTTTTAAAAGAAGATAAAAAAGTGAAGAAAGCAAACGCAATGGTAGTTTTTGGTGAGGGATTTGCGAGGTGGGAAGTGAGCTCCCGACCCGCTGTGGCAGCCGTGGCTGTGAGCAGACGGTGCCGAGCAAGCCTCAGAGGCCAGACAGGAAGGGAGCCCCAGCCTCCAGACGGCACGAGAGATAACCACCATCTTTCCAGACATCCTTATCTGCTCCAGCGAAGCACTGGGACTGGCCAACAGACCTTCTCCAGGGAAAGCCACACAAAATTCCTCAGAGGTCCGCGCTTAGCTGGGAGAATGAGCCTGGAGTGGGTTTGCGCTCAGAAACTGCAGAGACAGGGATATCTGCATCTTCTGCAGGGCTGCTGCTTGCAGCCACCCAGGAGTCTGGCTGGGCTGGATTCTGGCCATGTGACAGATGAACCAATACCGTTCTTCCACATTTTCACATGATGTAGTCTGTCCTGATTGAGGCTAAGAACAGAAAGGTCCTTGTGGAGCTGCTGCCAATCTCTGGTGCTGCCTCAGTTTCCATTCTGCACCACTCACTGCCAGCTCCATCAGTGCGATGTGCTGCAGCTGGCCCCCCAAACCCAATATTTCTACCATGAAAGTCACCATACAATACGAACTCCAGGTCTGGCTGTTCATCCTGGGTACTGACACAGCAATATGCCTCCCAACATCCCTCCTTTCATCATGTCGATGGTCAATCACCTTGCATGTTCCTCACTCCTTTCTTGCCTCTCTGTGCAGAAAGAGATGCACCAATGCCTGGGATAACCCAGGGACATCCCAGCCTTCCTCTCCCCATGTCTCAGCCCGAGCAGGCACACACAGCCTCTCTGTGTGTCCCCAAGGACAGGGAGCAGCTTCGTGGCATCTTGCAGCCCTGGGTGGATTTCCCCTCATCCAGCACCCCCTAGGATGCCCAGGGCCCTCAGCATCGTGGCCATGGTTGACAGTTTCCCACCACCCTTCACCACTCATGTTTCTCTCTCTCCTGCCCCCACCACAAAGAGCCTCGAGACCAGCTTTCAGGGGAGACGGGAGAGTTTGGAAGCTCTCTCTGACCCCCAGGTGGAGAGACAGTGGGGGAAGAGGGAATGGTGGGCAGGAGAGGAGGAGAAGATGAAGTGGTGGGAGAAGTTGGAGGCTGGGAGCACAGTCTGTGCAGAGGGTGACTCTGAGGTAAAGAGCTCTTTCCCCCTTCATCCTAAATTGCAAGTAGCTTTTTCTTTCCATTAAATAGCAAACTTCATAGAATTGCATAAATTTTCTTGTCAGAGATCCAGTCTCGGATGTTGCATTCAATTTACTGGCGTATCTTTATCTTAATCCAGTTGAATTTAGATAAGACTTTTTTCATTATCTCTTCAGAACCGAGTGTCTCATCCCAGAGCCAACTGCATTTTCCTCTAGAATAAAGCAGTTTGTGTAGTAAAATACATTTTTTAATAATCACATTCATAGATTCCAGCTAGGACGAGGTTGAAAATAAAGATACAGTGAAAAGATAAATACACTTGGGTGGTAACTAAGTATTGAATATGCAACATCAAAATACACCAGTGATGACACAAGCATGTAATTATACAAGCAAAATATCCATATTCGGGTTATATTTGTGTGCATAAAAGCATGCTTCCTTCTCTTATCTGGAAAGGCTATAGGTTGAACTTCTGCATCTGCTTTTCAAAACAAAAAAGACTCCTGAAATGGAACTCATTAGTGCAGGATGGACTGTATTTCCAGGATATCTGAAAAGGTAGTAAAAACAGAATTACTCCCTTCTCTTAAAATTTAAGTTTTGCAGATACTTGAATGTTTCATATCTACAGAAAGAATGTTCCCTTTTTGATACAAATAGCTTGATCCTGCAGCCACTCCGTAACCATATGGAATGAAATTGAAAACAAAAGCCATTTTCATATCTGCTGTCAGTCTTCATTTAAAAGGTGGAGCTGAGTGAACCTTCCTGTTCACTTTCTCAAGAACATTCCTGTGAATAAAATTTTGTTTGCCACGGAGTCAAACAGTTGTGGGCTTTCACATGGGGCACAGTTGGTACCGATGTAGCCATGTTCACTCCCTGGGTTTAAAAGGCTTGCATGAAGAATCAAGTGTTTTAAGCTCTCCCTCAGCAAAGACATATGTAGGTACCTTACTGAAGAGAAGGACGAGAGTCTTGGAGAGGAACTATGCAATATATTCCTGAAAAGAAACCAAAACCTGTCTGTGCTGGTATTAATATGCAGTACTGAGGGAACTTGAAGGAACCATGTGGGGAAACTTTTATTAATATTTTCAAATTTGATTACCTCACTTCATTTATTGTATCTTCTGTGAGAAAAAAGGTGGATCTTGCCCTCAGTATTTCTTTATGTTACACAGAAGATGCAATCCTGCTTTTCTAAACAAAAAGAGTATCACAAAAAAGGATCTGCTTTCTCGTTAATCTCCTCAGAGGGCTTAGCTCCTGTGGTGCAACACAGCTGCACATTGCCACAGGATTCAAGGGCATCCTGGAAGTCTGGGCCAAGAGGTTCAACCACGCATCATTATGGAGAGCAAGGGACAAAAACTCTTGCAAAGCACCAGGGGTATGTAGAGGCTAATGTTATTGGACTAGTAAGTGGTTTGCCATAAATCGAGTCGGACTTTTCTCATCACAAATTTTGTTATGCTAAAAGAACCTAAAAAAATATAAAAATATGTCATTTCCAATGGCACACCCAACTTCCACTTTTTATCAGCCAGTGGGTAACCTTTGCAACATTGTAGGTTCACTATGTGTCACTGTAGGAAAACAAACTTATATTTGCAAATAGTGTTTTTAAAAGAAGTGGAGACAAGCAGTTCACTACAAAGTTATTGTACCTCTATAAAGAGTTCAGCTTTCCCCCTTCACTCTCTCCGTCTCTGCTGAAATCTGTTCTAGTTCAATGCATTTAAGTGGAGTCTGAATTTTCCTCTCCCAAATCTCTGTTTATAAATCTCAAATGCTGACATGAGCCCACAGTTTTTTCTCTTACCAAACATGCCCTTTCCATAGGATGCAGGTTCTTTTCCAGGGGCTAATGCGGGATTTCACACAAACGAGCCAGCCTGCATCCCAGTGCCTTATTCAATTTCTGGATCATCTGCTCAGCAGCAGCATTTCAGCTGCTCATGGAGTTTTCTAGCATCCTGCAACCTCCGTTGGGTGCATTGAGGCTTTTATTCCATTGTTGGTTTCCCCGCTATGCTGCCAATGGCTGACGGCACACATATTCCCCCTGAGAGTGTGATGGACTGTGTATAGTTCACCAGGGACATCCTGGAGGTTTGTGAACCGATGCAGGAAATATTGTCAACTATGTGTTAGTGATATATCCCAGCTCTTCTCATGACTCATATCTTTAAAGGTTTCTTGTTTGTTTTTGGTTTTTTTTCTTTTCTATTCCAGCAATTGGTGATGACTGGAACAAACCAAATCTGGTCATCAACCAATAAGGATTTAGTTTAAAAATATCTTAACTAACCAATTTACTTTCAGAGGACCAACTGAGAAGTCCTTTATTTAGTCCCTGTGATCATATCCTAATAGGATGCTTAATTTACAGCTGATTCATCATCGTGCATCTTTAAAAAGGTGACGCCCCCAGGAGTTCAGCTGCACAAGGCAAGATGAAAATCAGCCATGAGGAGCCACAGGAGGTGGAGGAGAGGGAGCAAGTGGCAGTGCTGCCTGGGGAAGGTGCTTCCCCTGCACCATGGGGCAGCTTGTCCTCCCTGAGCCCCCCAGCCCAGCCCTGCACCCGGTCCTGGCTGCGGCTGGATGTGTTTTGCAGACAAATGCATCCTGCATGCTCACATGTACATGCCTTGCACCCTCACATCTCAAACACTTGCACACACGTCTGTCCCCAGACTCCCTCCTGGTGTGGTATCAGGTCGCATCTCAAACACTTGCACACACGTCTGTCCCCAGCCTCCCTCCTGGTGTGGTATCAGGCCTTTCTTCAACACCTCCAAGAGAAAAACCTGACAGTGAAATGAAGGACCTTTGTCTCCTGCAAATCTTCTCCTGGGCATGTTGGGAGGCAGTGCAGTGGAAGAAAGAAAACTAATTAATTTTTTCTAGTCAATCAGCCTTTGCTAATGAAGTATGAGCAGCTTTCTCTCTCCATGTCACTATGGAGAAACGTGATTTAACTGCAGCTGATTTTACTGTTGCTTTACCAGTCACAACAAAACAAATAAGGCAAAGAGATGTGATTGTTGAGCAGTTGTCCGTCACCAATGGGTGGGGAAACAAAAGCAGAAGCAGAACCCCTGCCTTCAGCCCGGGGCAACATCACCTATGCCAGCAGCCTTTTGAGCCTGTGGGTGCAGCAAGGCACTACCTGGTACCATTTTTATGAAATGTTGTGCTTTCCTGATCCCAAATATCTATCTTCAGCAGGGAAGAGGGACTGCCTACACAGCCCAGACATCTCTGGGCACAGGAACGAAGCTACTTATAAAGGAGCCCAGATTGCTGAAGATGTTTTGGTTGTATTTTAATTGACACTGACTTCAGTGCAGTTAAGCAGCCAACTATCCAGAGGAATTTGGTTGATTCCATCCTGGCTATCAGATATTCTCCCACTTTTCCACCAGTCTACTCCTGGATTGCAGCACCGTGAGGCAGGATCACCTCCGCCTTTCACCCTCAGACACACGGTGTGAACTGTGGGACTGTCATATGCAGGGACAGGAAATGAACTTGATGATCCTTTGATGATCCTTGTGGGTCCTTTCCAACTCAAAACATTCTATTATTCTATTTAATTTAATTAATGATTGTATGCGCAGGCAGCGTGGGACCTCAGGCTGGGCTGAGGACACGGGGTGTACCTATAGCACAGAAAAAGGAGGGTCTATCACTGTTAGAAACACACTGCTTTACAAACAGCCAGCTGCTTGCTGATACCTGCAGACAGCCACCAGGTCTTCAGTGGCAATGTGATGGTTTCATCCAAATTATTAGTGAATCAGGATGAACAATACATTAAAAGATATCCCATAAACTTGGTGATGAGATAAAGAGACTGACCACCTTCTCACTCTCTTTCTAGCTTCTGGATAAGTCCTATTGTCTGGACAATGAAGATGAATTTGGGTTTTTGACAAATATTATACCCTATTTAGTAAGCACAGATATTCTGTAAAAGGAGTCATTTTCCAGGACACAATAAATCTGCTACAACTTGTTTGCTGGAATTCAAACTGACAGGCAGTGTAGCTAGCTGCAACTTCCCAGCTACGCACACAGTATCCCAGATCAGAGAAAAATCCACAAACCGTGGAGAAGTGGTTAAAGCTATGATAATTGCCACAGTCATGTATTTTCTACTGGCAATGAAATCAGCCTATAACTCCTGTATGGAAAGAATTATTCTGTACCACTGTCCATTGTTCTGGATCATTACCAGGAAACAGGGTTATTACAAGATCGGGTCTCTTCTGTTAACCCTGGCAAAGAAAAGAGATACATTTTGTTTTTAAAATATATTAAAGAAAGAAGAAAGTAAAGCCTTTCTGATCTGGTAAATTGCTACCGTACACACTCATCAAAAAGGAAAAAGTCTTTTTAAAGGACATCACAGGCACAGCATGAACCAAGCAAAACCAAGAAAAATCAAAGTTAAGGCAGGCGCTGTGTGCTCAGCTAAACCAGGGATAGTATATTAAATCTTTTCAAGAACACCAGAGCTGAGCTGCTCTCTGTAGCTCTGCTAGGGAGCAGCCACATCCATTATGGACTTTTAGCAAACACCAAGCATAACCCCAGCCACGACTCAGTGAGCTCCTACTCTGGCACTGCTGCGGATGTCCTCTCCCTCCAGCTTTGATGGTGGCCTCCAACCTGCAGTAGTTTTGTGCCATGAAGCTCAGCATCTGTGGTGAAACATCTCCGTAACACAGGAGCCAGAGTCCCCTCCTGCAGGACACACCTGCAGCCAGAACTGGGGTGTCTGTGGCTTTCCCAGCACTGGGTCAGGACTGCTGTAATGTGCTGTTTTGATACACTAACATTTGGGAAGTTTTGGTTCATTTTTTTACATTTAGATGAATTATAACAGTAAATAACAGTGAACACATGCTGTAGATTTTGCTGTAGTATGCACTTATACACCATTTGTTGCATTATAAAAAATAAAACAAGCAAGTCAAGGTGACAGTCATTACACATGCTTTATTTTAGAGAAGTGGAAGGATGACATTAAAAGGAGACAACAAAGAGGTCATTTTCAGCATCATTGCCTCCCCGTGTGACATTCTTTCTGGTGCATGGGAGGAAATGGAGCTGTTCCCACACTATTCGACGTAACATTTCTTTTATCTGCTCTAGTCATCATTTTCAGGTGCTTTTTGTTGTTTGCTGCATGGGAAGCAGATTTTCCCTCCACTGACATGAAACCATAAAAAGGAAAGACTGCAAGATGAGTAGACAAAAGCTTCCAGCCTCTCTCACTGAAGTGAGAGGCAGGGCAAGAAAGGGCAGACAGGTTTTCACCACATGGACAAAACTGCCCTGGCCTGTGTTGGGGCAAGAGGGGGTGCAGCAGGTCTGGGGGTTCCCCACCCTGCCTGCATGTACCTGAGTACCATGGGTGGACTTTGGAGATGCTGTGCTCAATTGCCCTCTCCCAGGAGCCCTGCTGCTCCTCAGCCAGGTGCCATGGGCTCTCCTGCACCAGCATGGCGCACCCTGCCCACATCTGTGGCTTGGCTGGGCAGTGGGAACACCCTTCTGGGCACAGTACTCAAAAAGCTTGTATCCCATCTGGCAGGCTCACACAGTCAGCCAAATTTGCACATGTACACCCAGAAAACATGATATTTTAACGCCTCCTTTCCTCTCACCAACTCCCCTGCCACCCCCGTTGCCTATGACTGTCTGTAGTCACTTGGATGTTGAATTAGAAACATTTAATATACTCTTTGATCCTTCACTAGAAATGGTAGCCCAACATATTTGGCTGTTGGCAGATTGTGGGGACTGTATGTACAGGCCTCTAAAGCAAATATCTTTGGTTTTGTATAGAAACCCAGCTGTGCTCGTGCACGTGCCATGGCACATACTGCATTGAAGTGTGATGACAATTGCAACTGAAAACACAAGATGCTTTGAAGGCCTTGTAATTGAAGCAAAAGAAGAAAAGCCTGGGCTTAGAGCCCATAGTGATCAGTACCAGGCCATGCACTCAGCAGAAAGCTGGCTTGTAACCGGCGGCATTTTACAGACTTTCTAATTGGCTTCCAGGGCTGGTGGCTGTTGCTTGTGCAGAATTGGAAATCAGAGCCATGTGGGGACAACCAAGCTGCTGAGGTCTGCGCTGCCTGGGTTTGCCTGCAGCCGAGTGGCAGCAGAGGTGTCCCCCAAGGGAGGTGAAGCAGGGGAAGGAGGACTGGAAAGGGGAGGCCACTATCCGCGGCTGCTTGGGAAGATGCCTTGCCACACCAGTGCCCTGCATCTTGACCAAGGGAATGGTGTTTTCTGCTGGTGGCAATAGTTTCATGACATGCCTATGCCTTTTTGGGGTGGGAGACTTTTAACAGGAATTCAAGAGGCCAGTCCTGCTGCTGAAGCTGCCTGCGAGCCCACAGCAGCCTTGGCTGGGATGTAATTGCTGTGCCACCGGCCAGCACAGGCCTGTGTAATGGGGATTTCATGTTTCTTATCTTACCTTATTTGGCTTTCCACAGATGAGTTTACTCTTGCCCTCTCCCTGTCTTTCTCTCTTTCTCTAAATACATGTCTGTACATACCCTATAAGTATATGTAGACCAAAACACACTCATTTATGTAGTGTACTTGTGGTAGTGTTGGCTTATTTCCCTGGGTTAAAGAACTACATGCTAAAGATGCCCATATATGCTTGAATATTCAAGCAATCCTTTGGCAATTATTTACTGGCAGTCTGATGGGCTGAATTTTATTTCTTGCTGGTAAAATTTGGTGTCATCAACTTAAACTTGCTGTCCAGAGACCTGGGAAACTAAATGCCACATGTCAAGGAGCAGGAAGGACTAACCTCTGTGCTTACCAGAATTTACCAGGGCTTAAATAAAAGAGGTTTACAAGAAGAGCTGAAACAGAGAAGGGAAACACAATAAAGCATCAGCTTGGAAAATCTGGTGAATCTGCCCAGGCTCAGAGAAAACTATGGAGAAAGTTGCTCTTCCGCACCTGAAATATGTGTGGATTCAGGGAAGACTGCAGTATATTCCAAGCAAAGTAATCACACCCTTATGGCTTGGCAGAAAGACCCGAGATATCTATGCTGGTATTTTTATTAGATTCAGACTAACACTATCTTGCCAGATACTTACTGCCATCTGTCTTCTTCTTCTCCACCACTTCTTCTCCACCACCCCTCACTGTCCAAAAATGCTCCAAAGTACTCCAGCCTTTTTGAAATAAGGAGCAAGAACACAACAGTGTCTCTTAAAGACATATCTGGGTAGTCAGGTATTCCTTCCCAGAAACCCTCCCCATTTCCTCATGTTAACTCAGCCCAAATCTTGCTTTTCTTCCTACCTCTGCTGGCCCTGGGGCTTCTGGAACACAAGTACTCCATTTCTCTCAATTTTTAAATGCAAGTATTTTTCACCAAAAGAAAATTCCAAGTTTGGTTGCAACTGGCAAAGAAATTCCAGCTGGTGCGGTCAGCTCTTCGTGCTCCTCCATCTCTGGCAAGGGCCTGTCTGGAGCTCTCCCGGCCCAGTTGCCCTTCCGTCTGTCCTGTCAACAGCCACCAGCACTGAGCTCTTGCCTTTTTAAGGCTTTCATCCCCCAGATTGTTCATATGCATGTGGGGGAAAAAAAAAATTATATATATATATATATATATACACATATACGTACACATACACACATACATGCATGTGGAGAGCCCATGGGAAAATGGAAGGAAACAGAGAATCCTCTGACTCCCCACCTACCCATGGATGCACTGAATTCAAGAACCAGAATCATCATGTGAAGTACCCCAATAATAATTTTAAAAGATTAAATGAGGGACATCGCACAGAGTCTGTGCATTGTAAACTAAAGGAACCCATGCCATGGACAGTCTCCAGGGAATCTCCACATTGGGATGGGACTAATTTTGAAGGCATAGCCAAGCTGTGCCATGTCTGAGGTTCAAGACCTGTCCAGAGAAACCCTGGCTGGCCCCAAGTTTGAAAAGAACTCTGCTAGCCAGAGGTCTACTAAGCTGTGTCTTTCTTAGCTGGCCCATAGCAGAAACCACAAAGCTATGACAATTCTGTCTGTTCAGCCACTGGAAAATTATACAGGACCAATACTTTCCTACTATATTTTCAACCCCTTTTTCAGAATAGCTTGAGGTCATGTGCCCGGTTTCATTGTTTCCCTTAAAAATACTAGTTCTATATAACAATATCAGTCTTGACTTGTCTTCATTTTCATAGAGCTTTTTTTATAATTAACAAGAACATTAAATCAAGAGAGCACTTGTTTAACATTTCAACACATTTTTGTCTGAAGTGATTCACTCAGCTTGTTTTCCTGGAAAAAGGTGTTTTCTGGGCCTGTAATCCCCTAGGTATGTGTTTCATCTTCCAATATTGAGCTGGTATGGACACATGGAAATAAAATCTTATCTTGTTGAATAATATCTAATACCCTTTCCAGAAAAAACAATAATGATTTGGCACCTCTCCAGCCATTAATGCTTTAAGAGTAACTAACTCCTCAATATGCAGAGTTTTCATCCTTCTTCAGTACAGGAACAAAAAGTCTCAGGCACACGAGGCAGGAACAAGAAGTCCCAGGCACACCAACCCATTTGCCAAGTTTCTCAAGCACCACATCATCATGTATTCCATAGGTGCTCATTGTCATAACAAAGATCATGGTATATTCCTTGGTATTTACGTGGTTGTCTCATGTAATTCATGAACTTGCCTGCTTTTTCCTTTTCTCTTTGGATTTTTACTTCAACAACAGGTATGAACTCTATGCATACTACAGGGAAGGTATTTAATACACAACAGTTGTTCTTTCACATGCAAGTGGTTCCTATAAAAAAAACATCCATCACTGCTACATAATAAGCCACGTCTTTTTCTGAATGGTCTGTCCTTGTGAACTGACAAATGTGGAGATAAAGAATATCCACTGCAAAACAGGGGATATGCAAATACCAAAGTTACTCCTGGAAGAGTTATTAAATTGAGATAAAACTACTGAAAGTTCCCAGACAGCTTATGTGTCTAAATCCCATTTGCAAAAGCAGATGATGTCTAGAACAGTAACAAGATGTAGATGTCTAACCAACACAAATAACCTAAACTCTAACGTGGTTGCCCCAGACCATGTTTTAGATCTTCAGCCCTTCTGTCCCATACAAGCTGCGTATTCAAACTTCCATTAGTGGCATCCCCTGGGCTCGTATATATCCATAGGATCACCTCAGAGCTTTTGAAGGTCACTCTTATTTCCTGCACAAGTTAATCTCTTTGATATATCTCCCTTCTCACACTGGTGACTGGTATGAGACCCACTATGGTGTCCAAGACCCATAAAGTTCTTCACTGCCCACCAAACCAACATGGTTCTTAACTAGTCAGGAATTGGAAATTGATTAATGGTGGCACATCAAAAACAATATGTTTTGTGAAAATATTTTTGATTCTGGAAACTTTTGCCATCCGCCGACTGAAGCTTTCTTGGCAGTCTTGCAGGTTGGTTGTCCTTTGGCAGAACCTGATAAGCAGCAAAGCTGTGGCTCCCAGGGTCTGCTGCAGAGCTGGGCATGTGGCAGGTCTGGAGGGACAAGAAAAAATGGGACTGAGGAGTTTCAATCCACCACACATCCCAGGAGCAGTCCAGGGGCTGCTGCAGAGATGCCTCTGACACCTTTGCACTTCAGACTTGGCAGCCATCTGCTAAGACACCACCCCCAGTGAGCATGTCTGCTGCATTTGGCTTCAGAAGAAGTGGAAAACAATCTTTTGAGCTTCCCAGAACAAAATATTTTCAGAATTTCATTTCCACAGGAAAGGTGGAACTTTTTTAGGCTTTGTTACAATCCAGAACAAAAACTGTCTGGAAATGTCAGGATTTCCCACAGAAAGAAAATGCCAAGTTTTCACTCACACTAGCCTTAAGTCACTATTTTTAAAACCATTTTTTAAATGTAATAATTGACTCTCAAAGAATGGGAATATTGCTAAATATTCTGTGGAAATGGTAGCTTCAAAGCCCTTTTTCCATATGAAGATATTTCAAATTTCTGCACCCACGTCCTTCACGTGGAAGTCATCTCATCCGTTTGTGTCTCCCCATGACTGTGTGTTATACTACTGTGTTGTGGGGTATTTCTGTCCAAGTGTGGAACTATGACAAGAAAGAGAATGTCAGCCTATTTGTTTAAACTAGAATTAAATGAAATTTCAATGAGCAATGTGTTACAAAACCATAATAATTTGCAAACAGAAAGGACCTGTGTTTCCCTGGACACCAGAGGGAATTTGCTACACTTTTCCTGATAATAGAGAAGGATGATGTATGGTCAGGTCCTTTTGTATGAGTGGGTTTCTTAATTTTTCCTTGCACAGATGTGGTGGGTTGACCCTGGCTGGATACCAGGTGCCCACCAAAGCTTCTCTGTCACTCACCTCCTCAGCTGGACAAGGGGTATAAATAAAAGCTCATGGATCAAGAGAAGGATGGGGAGAGATCACTCAGCGATTACCATCATAGGCAAAATGGACTCAACTTGGGGAAAATGAATTTAATTTATTACCAATCAAATTAGAGTAGGGTAATGAACAACAACAAAAAAATCTTAAAAAACCTTCCCCCCATCCCTCCCTTCTTCTCGGGCTCAACCTCACTCCCAAATTCTCTACCTCCACCCCTGAGAGGTGTAGGGGAATGGGGAATGGGAGTTGTGGTCAGTTTGTCACATGTTGTCTTTGCTGCTCCTTCCTCTTTGTGGAGAGGGCTCCTCACATTCTTCCCTTGCTCCAGCATGGGGTCCCTCATGAACTTTTCCAACATAAGTCCTTCTCAGAGGCTGCAGTTCTTGATGAACCACTCCAGCACGGGTCCCCCATGGTGCCTCAAGTCCTGCCAGCACACCTGCTCCAGTGTGGGCTCCTGTCTCCACATGCCCACACGTCCTATCAGGAGCTTGCTCCAGCACAGGCTTCCCGTGGGATCACAGCCTCCCTCAAGCATCCACCTTCTCTGGAGTGGGGTCCTCCTTGGTCCGCAGGTGGGTATTTGTCCCAGCTTGGACCTCCATGGACTGCAGGAGGACAACCGACCTAACCATGGTCTGCACCATAGGCTGCAGAGGAATTTCTGCTCTGGCTCCAGGAGCACCTCCTGCCCTCCTTCTTCACTGGCGTTGGTGTCTGCAGAGTTGTTGCTCTCACATATTCTCACTCCTCCCTTCCAGCTGCTGTTTCACAGCAGTTTTTGCCCTTCTTAAATATGTTATCCCAGAGGTGCTACCAGCATCACTGATTGACTCAGCCTTGGCCAATGGTGGGTCTGTCTTGAAGCTGCCTGTCATTGGCTTTATTGGACACAGGAGAAGATTCTAGCAGCTTCTCACAGAAGTCACCACTGCAGGCCCCTGAGCTACCACACAAACCCAATACAACAGAGTGTGGCTCCTGAGCTATTGATGCAGGACCCAAACCCCTCCTACATGCTTGGGGGCTCTCACTTGCTCCCGTGTAAAGCAGCCCTATGATGTTATGACAGCTGCATGTGGACATTTTATATCCACTTGCTTCCTTCACATGCAAAGTGACCCTGCTGGCCTCCTCAGAGTGGCTGATGGGAAGTTAGAGAGTAGCCAGAAAGCTGAAAGTATTAATTTCTAATGCTCTGAAAAGCCACTAATTCTCATAAACATAGAAGGCTAGAAAGAATCAAAATGTTGCAAGCAAGTAAAATCCTTTCCCCTTCAAACATTTTGCCTGAAATTTCGTACATTGTCTTTCAAGATGGCAAAAAGCCCTGGCGTCTCCTGCCCTCCTTCTGCGTGAGAGGAAGGAACCTGGCCCTACAGAGGACAACCTCCTCCATGGGGATCCAGTGGTCAGCAAGCTCCAACTCCCACTGGCCAGCGGGGTCTCCAAACGTCTCCTTTCCATCTTAGCGACATGTTCCACACTCCTTGTTCTGAATCCCTATGTTGTGGCCTGCACAGGTAAGAATCTGGATATATAAATGCAGAATAAGCTGAAGCTACAAAATTTTTCTCTCTCCTTAATTCATGAAACTGGGTATTGCAGTGGAGGACATGAGTCTCACATATTTATCATTGTTATCTGGACATAATCACATGCTTTTGCTAAAGAAGATCCAGATTCTTTTGTGGACCTTCTTAACACGCCTTAACTTCTAGCTTCTTGATACCTGCAAGTGAATAATTCTGCTTGCAATAAAAAGTAATCTCCCAAGAGGCCCTCTGATCTTAAAACAAATGCTGTTTAATTCACCACTCATTAGGAGTGTATCTAGATTGATTTATTGAGCACTTCTGACCCCAAATCTTTTGAACAGCATTCCTTCATGATTAAACAGGCAATGGATTTGGGCAACACTTCTGGCAGGCAGACTGGAAGAACACAAGTGATTCTTAAAAACATTCATATCATGTAACTTAATGAAAATATACTACATGTTGGCATGCACTTGGCCCAGACCAGAATGGATATGTTTTTTATCCAAGGCTCAAGTAACTTCTGTAGTAAATATGGCCAGAACAATTCATTAATTATACATTTGTGGTTGTCCCATCTTTGTGTATTTTGAAAATACGCAGTCACATTCAGTCAGTCAGAAAAATGGCAATATCTTTGGGTCCAAAGGAAATCAATGTTTTTGGTAAGTAAATGACAGACTGTGGCAGCAGAAAGTATTATATCATCTAGACGAATCAGTTTCTACTTGCCGTTTAATATTCAAATAACAGAGAAATGGAAAAAAAACTATCCGAAAAGTCTTTTATAAGTGACTGGCTACAGACAAATGCTTTCTAGATGAGAAAAACAAACTTTTTTGCTAGTCGTACCCAAGTAATTACAAGCATGAAGAGACTTGGCCTCTGTTCTTTGAGCATGTAAACAAAAAACTTTGAACCTTGTAATAGGAACCAAGAGCGCAAAATATAACCGCCTGTCATATGCCTTGCCATTCTCATTTGGCTGCCAAAGTAGGATGAATCCATGGTTGCTGAATGGAATAGGCTGTTGGCTGCCTGCCTTGTTTGGCCAACAGAGGCATATGCAGTAAATCTGGTATGTGCCTTCTCTACACACAGTAGAGTGCAGTATCTGGCTTGTCTCTCCTTGCAGAGATCCAAGAGCAGAGAATTTGCCAGAATATTTGCATCTACGCAAATCATTAAGAGCAAATGTTGCTTTAGGTGCCACTCAAATGCTAAGCAATGCCATCAGCTCTCATTACTTTATCAGAACATTCCTCCAAAAAGTGAGCTATTATCTTTAATCAGATCTCACGTTTGTAGGAGATTAAGAAATTGGTGACAGGCTTGGTTAGCGATTTTCGAGGATGTAGACTGGGTTTATCACAATCAGCTTTATGCACCAAATTTCCCAAATCGGGTGCCTATTTCCAGTGGGCTTCCCCTGTGCATAGTGGAGAGCAAGGGCTCCTTCAGACAATGAACTAAAAGACAGTAGGAGGTTACAGTGATTAAGGTCCTGAAGTAGATGACTGCTGCTTGAAGTTAGTAAGAACTGAGCAGAAAAGACCTACAATGTCAAACACATGTCAACAGTAAGGATCTTATGGCACAAACAGAGGATTTTGCTGTGTGGTGTAGGCAGGTTCCTGTGAGCATGTTTCATCTGGGACATGCAGAATCAAAGTTTTTTCCCAAAAGAGGGACCACTGGGCTGGTTCCTCCAGCTGTTGCATCGGGTGTCAGAAGGGTCAGAGAGCAGCATCCCTTGCTCTGTGAGCATTCACATAGGTGGGAAGGGTGAGCTAGTTGGACAGGTACACACATCTCCTCAGGCTTCCCTGCACACAGGCTCCTGAAATGGAGTCAGGTTGTCCTCATCGAAGCGTTGGTTCCAGGAGAGCTGACCCCTCCACAGGCAGCTCCCCAGAGCATCTCCCATATGATGAAATTGGGCACGGCCCCAGCTGCTTGCGGAGATGGGTGCCATGAGGGGCAGCCCATGTTTCTGTAATGGCCAGAGAGGGTGGCTCTGAAGCCAGCCATGCTTCCAGTCCTGCTGTGGCATGCCCTGCTCTGATACGGTCGGCAGGGTCTCTCCTGAGACATGGAGAGGAACGGCAGAGAGGAATGGAAACTGCCCATCTTCACACGCTGTCTCGCCCAGGGAACAGCACTTCTCTGTAGTGCAGGCTGGGGAGGAATTCTTCACTCAGTAGGACCTCCACACCCAAGCATGACACAAAGCCATTAATTACCTTGCACTGCTAACAACAGGTGACAGAAAAAGCTTTATATCTTACACCTGCTCGCTGAAAGCACACGGAAAGTTTGTTCACTCTTCTGAGACCTTTCTAAGGGGCCACACAAGTGGTGAGCTGAATAAAGCCAGTTTCAGCCAGATCTGCCTTTCGCTTGGGCCTTCTGGATGAAAAAATATGTGGTACATGAAAGAGCTCTTTGAAGTGACTGATGTTGATGCTGCAGCGCATTTGGGTGAGTGCAGAGAATACCACAGCTGATGGTGTCAGGAGTCAGGGGGGCTCTTCCTCCTCGCACAGGGAGAAGCTGAGGATATCCGAGAGCCCTTTCTAATATACTATATATCTATATTTAAAGGACCGGGTAAATTTAGCTTCTGCTGAAAAAGGAGAAGGGTTCATGACACGGCGCTGAAGGAAGAACAGCATCTGCCGCTTTGCAGTGGCGCTGTGTCCTGTCTCGCAGCGTGGCTGCGTTGTTGAGCCCACCTTTCCCTGGGTGGCTGCTACAAATTATTCTGATGGTGGGGTAGTTTTCTGACATTGGAAAATGTTCTTCACAGATGTCAGTGAGTGGATTTATTTTTAACCTAAAGAAAATTTGTGATGTAGGGTCTCCAGAATAAAACATACAAGCACCTACAGTAGGTGATAATTTTAACAGCAACTCAAAGAGCTGCCAAATGGTATTTCTTCTCTTGGTGATGAAATAGTTAATCGTGCTACAGATGGAGTCTTCCATGTAGATCTGTTGTAAGGTAATTTGAAAGAAAGGGAAAAAGCATAATGAAAAAATAATAAAGAGAAAAACATCAGCTTTGTGTCATATCCAGAGCCACTAGAAAATCCACATCATAAAACAGACTGAAAGTTTGTGCAGTTGATAGAACTTTCTTTGCATTAGGAGGTATTTTAAGCGTTATCTAGAAAACAAATGTTTAGCGTCTCAGGCCGAAGGTGTAATGAAGAAGCAAATCCAGTCTGCCTCCTGCCATCAGGCCAACAGGCAACCACACCACCACCCTGTCCCAGTTAAACCCCTCCTGGAATGGCTCTGCTGGCTTTAGGACAAGCAGGTAGGGGTGATCACAGTATCACAGTATGTTTCGGATTGGAAGGGACCTCAAAAGATCACCTAGTCCAATCCCCCTGCTGGAGCAGGAACGCCTAGGTGAGGTTGCACAGGAACATGTCCAGGTGGGTTTTGAATGTCTCCAGAGAAGGAGACTCCACAACCTCCCTGGGCAGCCTGTTCCAGTGCTCTGTCACCCTCACTGAGAAGATTTTTCTCAAATTTAAGTGGAACCTCTTGTGTTCCAGCTTGATCCCATTACCCCTTGTCCTATCATTGGTTGTCACCGAGAAGAGTGTGGCTCCATCCTTGTGACACTCACCCTTTATATATTTATAAACATTAATAAGGTCACCCCTCAGTCTCCTCTTCTCCAAACTAAAGAGACCCAGCTCCCTCAGCCTTTCTTCATAAGGGAGGACAGTGGCACTTTCCTCTGGGAAGGCAAAGGGTGCAGAGCATGGGAGCTGGGTGACCTGGCAAAGTACTGGGAAAGGAGCAGGATGGGGCTTGTGTGCGAAGAAGAAGCAGGAAAGCTGAAGAGTGAAGGAGATGCATGAGGTCACCTTTGAGCCCTTTATCCCTGTCATCCCTTTAAAAAGGGAAACTCTAGGGCACAAAGGAACCCAAAGATGAATCCAATCTGTTCAGCTGGAAGCATTTTCCCATTCATAAAGTCATGAATACTTCTCAAATATTTCTGTGTGATTAAAAAGAGGAAATGCAAATACAGTATAAACTTTGGGCTATGCGATTAGGACTGTAATAGTTTTACTTCGCTTTTTAAAAAATGGGCCTGATCCTGTCCCAGTGAACATGATGGGAGGTCAGTTATCAAGCCGCAGGGGAGAAGATAAAGCTCTATTTGAGTTGCTATTTTTTACCCTTGAAGTTATTCTTATTGGGCCCAGCCCAACTTCATCTGAAGTCAATGAAAAGACTCCTGCTGACTTTAATGGCAGTTGGATTGGCCCTATTGTCCTTTGTTGAGTAAAGTAATTTTAAAAGGTCAAGAGGTGAATTAAAAGAAAAAGAAACAACTACTTCGATAAGCTTTATTCAATGTGCTCACCTTATAGAGAAGAAGTGTTGTCTTAGCTGGTTAAAGTAGTTCAAATAAGTCCTTGTAGACTCCGGCAAGGATAACAAAGTATGGTTTTACTCAAAAAGACAAGTGGAAATGAAAATTGCTGAGTTCTGATTTAACAATCTCCCAGTGGCTTCTATCTGCTCAATTTACAAATAAAACAGACCCTAAAGTTAGAGCCTAATCTCACTGACACCTGCCTTGTGCTGATGCAATTCCACTGACTTTAATGGATTTCTCCTCGATACTTGAATGGATTTATTTTTGATTGACACTGATGTGAGAGCTAAAATAAGATGCTGTGTTTCTAATCACTATGGCTAGGGTTCAACTTAAACTATGGACATCTTGCTCTGCTTTCAGTGTGGTCACTTCTCCACTTGCAGCCGAAGAACCTAGTAGCCAAAGTGGCAGCAGAAAAATGCTGAAGGAGGATTAGTTAATAAATGTGTTGATGGTGTAAAAATGAGCACAGGTGCAGCTCATTTTCCAAATGCTGCCTTGTCTATGAAGGACTAAGAAGATAAAAAGGAGAGAAACCTACAGCATGTTTTCCAGTTATGCTGTGTGAACCTTCTGGATTCTGATTTGTGCTCTGGTTCCTCTCCAGCTCTACAAAAGCAGACCACAGGTTTTATCACCACATAGTCAGCAGATAAAACTATCAAATGAAAAGTTGCTATTTTTACACAATACCTTTTCAGAGTCAGTAGCATTGTAAATTACAGACCCATCTCCCTCAGAACAGCTCTCGTGCACCCGCTGTCGGAAGATGCTGTTGCAATCAGCTTCATGAAATTTTTCTTTTCCAGATTATCCCTCTTCCAGGATGCGTTTTAGGATCCAAAGAGCATAAAACATGCTGGATTTCCTGGGAAACGGCTAAAGGAGTTTGGTTTTGATTTCTTTGCATTGTCCTTCTAAATGTTTCATGCTGTGAAATTTGGATTGTCTTCTCTGATACAGGCAGTAGCAATAGGAAAATTAAAGTGTACCATCCCCCCCATAATTTATTGCCATTTTATATATTAAAGAAAATCTCTAGCAAGCTGAGATGAATCAGAGCCATCTTTCCAGCAGATGGTTAAAAATGAAGGGAGAGAAGGATGGCTTCATTGGGCTAATCCAGGAAAAGGAAAAGCCCTCTGAGCAGTTCCCTTTCCAGGCAGGTTAACAGCCCTGCGCTCAGCAGGTTCTGACCATCAATGAACTAACCCTTTCCTCCAACCTCACCTCCTGCTGGGCAGGAATTCAATGCATGAGCAGAGGTCAGTGTTAATGCCATCTTGCTAAAGGCATCCAGCTTTCATTCACAAAACAAACCACTTTACTGGGTTCAGAGGGAAAAGGAAGCAACCCAGAAGAAAAAAAAATGCACAAAGATTTTCTATTAAGTGAGAATCAGTTTACCATATAATACCAGTCTCAAAAGGGTTGAATCAAACATTGATATAATATATCTTTAAAGCATCTTCTTAAGTGAGAATCAAGGAAAGATTATTTTGCCCATGTCTAAGCTTAATGGCACACTTACACAAATAAGATGAGAAACTACAGCTGCAGTGAACACTTGCACTGCCCGCTGCAGTTTACAGAACAAACATTTGGGATCTATCTGGCTAATCATGATATATTTTTCATGTGATCATCTGTTTATGCTTCTTTGGTTTATATTTCTTGGGACTGGGCTGTGTGCCAAGGGGCTGGGGGCTGGAGTCGGCAAACACCCCCTCAGCCCCATGGGACCCTTGGCGGGACCCTCGGCCACAGCTGCTCCAGCCCCACATGAGAACAGGCCCCCTCCACACTCCTCCTGCCCCCCGGCAGCCCATCCCTGAGGATGCAGCACTGCTGGGAGCTACACAGCTTAACCCCTCCTTTTCTTCCCACAGCCCCTCTTGCGCTGAAGCCATGGACTGGGCACGCATATGTCAGGACATCTGCATATGCTGTTTAGTGCACATTTTAAGCAAAAAGTCGCATGGTGCCCTGGGGTAGCTCGATCAGGAGGCGAGACCAGCGATGGAGGCACACGTTTCTAGACTTGTTTCAAAAAAATCCTTTTTTTCCTATGTGGTTCATGCCCACCAACCCCCACTGGTCAGCAGCAGAATGGGGGACTTGCTGTGGTCACTCACCATGTCCCCAGAGGCTCTGTACCACGGTCTCTGCACCAGACCACCCTCTCTACGCATACATGACTCCCACGGCTGTTGTGCCAGTCAGAAACCTTCATCTTTCAGCCATGTGCATCTGCAGAGGCTGTGCTTTCCACCCCGGCTATCTGCCCTTTGCCTCCCCATCCGCAGTCCCACGGCCTGCTCATGCCCCAGGGTCCAAGGCTGATTTCTGGTCCCCTGGACCACAGCCAGCAGGACCAGACCATCCTGGTCAGGGGGTGGCCCAGATCAAGTCACTGGAGGTGCTGCTTTGCCCATCGCAGCCCCCATGGCCTCCATAGACTGGACTCAGTGTGTGCTCCTCCCTAAAGAACAGGTGCAGCAGCAACCTGTTGCTACTTTGACAATCAGATAGCCAAAGCTGAAGAAACAAAATCAGGGTGAAATTTTGGCTAAAGACTCTGGAAAGAGGCCAGCTGCATGTGAAAACTTCTCTTTCTCTCCCATAGAGGGAGCACAGCTTGTCCAGAAAACGCTGAAGCAGATGCAGTTATGTAGCGATTGCAAAATTAAGAACTTAAAGGAACCAGAAATTAGTCAGATAATGGCCTATGCCTCCAGCTCAAAGCAAAGATGCTTTTTAGAAGTGGTGCTGCTGGTCGTCTGGACTCCAGCTGTGATGCAGCATAAGTGGGGTCTCCTCAACATCACAGCACTCCTGCCAGGTGGGTTCGGACCAGGACCTTAGGATGGTTCTAGTTTTGGCAAAGAACTAAATGACTCTGAGCCCCTGCCCAGAGTGGCTGGGATCATCCTGTACCTTCACAGGCTACAGCACTTCCCTGCAAGCAGAGCTCTGTGTGTGGAGCCAAGGAAAGTACAAAAAAGATAAGAAAATACAGAATGAACCTGGACAAAGCCACAAATATATAGCTTCATAACAATGACATGCACTGTATCTGGTTACTCTGCTGATGGTCACTGAAGCTATCCACTTTCCTGATTAAGAGGCAAATAAATAATACCTTGTCGCTTCTTTCTTCTCCTTCAAGTAATTGTCACACAGCAGCCATGCAGCCCAAGCCCCATTGCTCATACAGCAGATCTGGGTCCAGTTCCATGAGAAGCAGAGCCAGTTTAACCTCCAGACACATCGCCCCTGAGCCACATCAAGCTCCTCACAGCTCTTTCTGATTTGGAGAACTAGGGTTCCATTCAACCTAGAAAGCACTCAGGCTGCATTTCTGCAGGAGCCCTGTGGTTTTTTCATTGTTCAGCTCCATTTCCCAGCTATGACTGTGCTTAAGCAATGGTACTGAAAGGCTTCTGCTGCCTGGAGTAGGTCTCCTCAGCAGCTCTCCCAGCAGAAGCAGAGGACCTCAGGCAAGATGCTGGGGCAGGGACATGAGGCCTGTGGTGTGCTCGTGCCATGCGTCCTCCAGAGGTGCTCACCCCACCTCAGCCAGGCTGGGGGCTTGCGGGGTTGTCGCCTCTCCCAAATGAAACTTCAGCTGGGACCTTACCCTTTGCTGTGACAGTGGCCAGAGGCCTCGTGGGTCCTTCTGTGTACATGGACACCGTGACTCTGGGGGTCTGGCTTATAAGAATGGGGGCCGGTATGCCCTGCCTGCTCTCCCAGCACTGCAGGATTTTGAGGGATGGACATCACCTCGGCACCCAGAGAGCTGTAAGCAGAAGTTGTCGCATCTACTCTCACTCCTGGCAGGATCCAAGCCATGGCAGGCAGAAAACAGCTCCTCCTCACATCCCATCACCAGGAGAAAGACAGCCAAAGTCGCCCTACAGAGCAGCCTACTCATCTGGAGAGAAATGTGTCTATACTTTTCAAATGCCTCAGACCTGAGAGCCTGACTCACAGGGCTCTGCAACCTCGGTGGCTCTGGCAATGCCCAGAAGAGCAGTGTTGCACATGGCACTGTCATGCAAAGCGGAAGGACATTAAATTCCTGGTTCAAAAGGGTGAGTGAGCATTTTCTGTGCGGTCTCTACCTCCCTGAAGATGTTTGCTTTGCTCCTTGTGCTTCCCCTCTATTTCCTTCCTCTCCATTTTACACCACTAATACGTTATGCATAGACTAGCAATGAAACTGAAGAAATGAAAATGCAGTCTTGGCAGCAATGGCTCTCAGACTGTGCTAGCAGAAGAGCAAGGTAAGATGGGCGGCTGAGAGAAGGGAGCAGTGCGCTTGTCTGGTTTGTGGTCCCCTACAGAGAAGCCCAAGTGCAATGGGCTCTTCCTTCCTTACGTCCCCATAGTGGAACACTTAGGTCTGTGAGAACACCTTGCAGGTGCAGCAGATCAGAACCATGCAGATTTGACCCTAGCACAATCAACTGCCACCAAAATTACTGGTAGGTGTCCTAACTACTACACAGTGTGGCCAAGGAGTACGACAAGGAAGCACAGTGAGGCACTGTCAGGAGTAAGTCACTGTCTCAGACTTGGGATGTCCCAGCTCACACACTTTTCTACAGAACTTATTTTTCATCTTGTTTAGAGATGGTTACGTAGTGTAAATCCTCTTCCTTGTTGTTCACCTTCATCACTGAGTCTTTCAGGGCCTGGAGGCCTTTTCCTCGTGTTGAACGTGGTAAGTCCCATGAAGGTGGTGGCGATGGCTGAACAAGAATACAGTTGGCTGATAGAGAGGCTGGCAGTTGCTGCCTTGGCAATTTTTCCCTTCCCCAGCCATTTTTAGGCAAGCCAGGATGTTCCCTTCTCTCAAATCTCTACCTGAAAACACAAGTCCCAAATTGCTTAATGTTCTGGGTGTTGAGGGAATTTCAGTTCCCTGCAGTGGGACATATGTCTACAGAAACTCTTTGTATTATTTAAAACTTTCTGTAATATTCAAATTTTCTCTCTCTTTCTACAATAGCAACATGAGAAAGCGCAAAGCCTCACATATCTGATGATTGCACAAGTGGGAATTTGGGGGGTGGAAATTATTTCAGTCTGATCTTTCTCCATTATTTTTTATTTAACTCTACATTCCTCAGTTCAGCTCTGCTTAAACGAAAATTAGGAACAATGATGTGGCCCCTGTGCGAGGAACAGACTTGGAAGAGACAGTCCCTGGGAGAGCGCAGGTGCTGGTGGCCTCGTTTTATAAGAAGGGGACTGATATCCACCAGTGTCTGGAAACGCCAAGTATATTCATACAAAAAATAAATCTCATGTGAAATACAGGCTTTTATGGATCATCTAGTAAAGATGAACGTTTTTTGTATCATATTGCTTACTAGGAAATAAAAAGCAAAGTGCACTGACAGGGTGCATCAACAGTGCCTTTTCTTCAGCAGATTTTTATGTGTTTTCCAGAGTCTTTAATTCTCTTATTTCAGAGTCCCTCTCACTGTGGATTTATGACATGTTTCCTGCCTCCCTCCTCCTCGTCTGTTCCCCCATCTCTCTTACTTGAACTACTTTAAAGTGACACGTTGACGCATATCCATGTGATGAAAGTGAGCACATAGCTCCAGACCCAACAGAGCATGTTTCTCTGCGGCTCGGTGACCCCAGACCAGCCAACACACCCTGACAACGTCTGAGCCCAAATGCAGCAGACAGGCAGAGGAACACCAACCTGGCACGGAAAGGCCACTAACTGGGAGATGGAAAAGCTTGGCCTGCATGGAGCAGTCAAGATGTTGCCTTTTTCAGCCCCCTGGATGCCTACTTGGGGCTGCTGGGTGAGAAGTAAAACTTTTACTGCTGTTAAGTCATGGCCCATGATGGCAGCAGTTTGATGATCACGTCTGGAATAGCTGGTTTCTGGTAACTTCTGTTACCTACTACGGAAGTACTCACCTTAAAAACCCAAAGCCACCCCACCACCCACCAGTGCTGTCACCAGTGACACATACTGTCCCCCCGCAACCTCCCTCCTCGCCCTTCTTCTAAGCTCAGGCTACACCTACTTGATCAAACCTCAAGTAGGGGGCACACAAGGCCAGCATCTCCTGTGTGTCCCCTGCACGCCCATGCGTGTCTGGGGACTAAAGCAAGGACGGCAAGTTAAAGATTCCCTGTTCTCAGCATTACTGCATGACTGACCTCAGACAGTTCATAACTGCTTTTGTGCCTTAGTTTCCTCCTACATAAACACTATGAGTCTATCTGTTCTCACGGCTTTTAATTTTCTTCCTTTCTCCCTATGTTGCTTCCCCATTCTTACAGAATCAGCTCAATGTCCAAGAGCATCTGCATTTGCTAGTGTTTTGAGGTGAAATTTTTTGAAACATCTTTTTAAGTCCTTCTGCTTCTCAGTCCACTGCATTTCATAGAGATGTGAGATCCTATCGCCAGGTCCAGATCCACAAGTTAAGCACACCAAATGCTGTAGGACATCGCTTCCCTCTCCCCACCAGTGCTCATCCCTGTTCCCTGGCGTAACCCAGGCGATCCCATTCCTCACTAAGACATGCCTATCCTTAGGGCAGCCTCACAACTCTGCAAAAAGCGAAACGCCGAACACCTTTACAAATACAGTGTTTGTTAGTAGCTCTTCTCAGGACGCCTGTTCCCAGGCAGCCTTTCCAAAGGAAAGCAGCAGCGATCATTCATCCCACAGAAAGAGCAACACATCACAACTTGCTGCCTTTGCCTTCTGCTGGACTGAGGCTTTTGAGAGATTTGCAGTTTCAAGGGCTGTGTTCATTTACCATTGAAACAATATGGCTGCTTCCTGCAGCTTTAAAGAGGCTGCACATAGCCTGGCTACATCGTCATAGGGAAATTTCTTGTTCCTGGTCAGTACAACCAGAAGTCAAATCTCAGATGTTCTCTCTGTAAATGCTGCACCCAGAAAAACTTTATGGTGTCAGAGCCTGGAGTTTCTCTGTCCCATAATCACCACATGGAGGATGCCAATGCTATGTAATGTTACAGCTATTAAAGAACTTTTCCCTACCAACAGAGTAAAAAAAAAAAAAAAAAGTATTTTCACCATAATGCTTTCAAGCATTAGAAGGGGTTTGCTAGGTTTGCTAGCTATTTATATAGATGGTGAAAGAGCAGTGAAGTTACATGCTACAACACAGCAACTTGTCAGCCCCATTAGGGGTGACACGTTGTTCCCAGTGTCCCTTCTTCCAGCCCTCCCAGTCCTTGCTCCTCTTTCCCTCTGCACTTGGCTACTGGATCAAGTGCTCACTTCACCCTGTTGTAAGTCGGTTCACATCAGCAGACCAAGTGACCTGCTTCTTTTTTGCTGAGTTAGTCTTCTGTGGCTTCATAAAGCTAAACCAGCTTAGCACCACTATAAAAGCAACCAGCGTGAGGGAATGGCAGGAGTGGGGGAACAGGGGCAGAAGGAGGGGGTGCAGGACCAGCATCAGCCAGCAACAAGCAGCCAGTGACAGGCCAGAGACATGCTCTTGTTCCACCCACCATTATTCCCATTCCCCTCTCATCTTCTCTCTTACAGAGTCACGGAGCACACGGCACTGCGAGGGGTTGGGCAGGATAAGGCCCTCAAGCCACGAGAAGTGATGTTTTTTGCCACATGCAGCTGAGCAGTCTCAAACAAACGTGCTCTGCAACATCGCTCACACAAACGGCACAGGGCTGAGGAGGCACAGAGGAACCGTTTCTGCAGTATGCTGTCAGCTAGTGAGAAACTCAGCAGGAAAGAAAGTCCACAGCAGCTCCCAGCTGCCCTGGGCTGCAGGCGTCAAACCTACAGGCAGCCCTGCTGACACGATATAATTGTCCACAAGTAGGGTAGTCTGAATGGCACCCTTTGAATCACAGACTTTCATGTCTCTGGCAAATGGAAAAGCAGACATCGATAGATGATGAATATAGTGAGAATTGTATTCTAATTGGAAATAAGACGTATATTACCTTGTACTGGATCAAATAACACGAAGGATTAAAATGGCTGTGCTGAATAATTGAGATCCCAGTTGTATAATTTTTCCTATCATTTTAAAGTCATGCCACGGAACCAGCAATATTCCACTAATAAAAAAAAAAAGTTACTCATGAAAAGGAAAAATATCAAAGAGCCACCAGTGAATAGGAACACTAGAGAGAGAAGCAGAATTTTCCCACTCTTCACCTTTTTGTGCCTGCAAGTACTACTTTATAGGCTTCGATTATTTTATAAAATTACAAACACAAAGAAACTAATGATGAGCAGCTAGTGTACTCATACAAGCACAGCGGATATATGGTGATGCTGGTGACTTTCTCTTTACCCTTCCATCCCCACGATGCTGCGTGCACTTGAGGTGCTGTGCTGTAGTACAGAACTAGCAAGAATTGGCAAGACTCGACTTGATAACCAGAGAAACAGCTATATCCAGTTGTAAATCTGGAGGTATCAAACCAGAAATATTTGTGGGGTTTGGGCCAACTCCATCTGAAGGGATTGCTTTCTAGATCTAGGTGTGAGTAAACAGATTCCTTCATACTGGGGCTGCTTGTCCTCAGTACCGCACAAAGCAAGGGGCTGTAACCATAGGCACATTCAAAGCCTCTGTGTCATATTACTAGTAGCTTGAAATTCAGACTACAGCCTCTTTTAAAAGATAGTATTTTTCCAGAAATGTTTATTTTAAGTTTAGAGCTGTTATTGTTATTTCTTCTCAGTGGTGTAAAAGTCCAGTTGGAAGAGTTTTCTTTCCTCTGCATTGAGGTTGAAAATTCCTGGAAAGCCATGACAATATTCAGCATTCATGATTACACAGACAGACATATTTCATGAAAATTGCATAGGCCTTTAATACAGGATTATGAATGAGCTCTAATGTTGAAATTATATTAGATTGAATTTCAGAACGTATTTAACATATTTCCATACAGCAACCTTGGGATGTCTTTTCAGTAACAGTGATTATTACAGGCAGGCTGTTTTTTATGAAAACATTTGTTCAGGGTGGACAAGGCTTCCTGAAAAATGTTGTACATCTTTATGGCTGACGTTTTAGTTGTTTTGAACTAACTTTTTTCACAGCCAGAATGAAACATTTCACCATATAATTCTTCATGCATGTCTTCAAACACACCCAGAGACTTTGCTGTGAATTTTCTAAACTGTAACACCATCTCAGGCATGAAAACGCTTTGTGGCTGGAGGTGAGCATTTTGTCCCAAGTTATCCTATTACTCTCAAAATATAAATATTCTTAGCTAACGTCTGGCTTTTAAAAGCAGTTGTTGCCTCAGCTGATTTGAAGGCATCTCTAAGTATCATCTTGTTAACAATCCCAGGCTTAGTCTTACTCTTCTACAGGCCTCCTACAGCTGACTGCCCAGCCCGTGGATCTTGATAAGGACAAGTTGCTTGATTGAGTGGACTGGAGTTCAGATTTTTCTTTGCATAATGGCAAACACATAGAGATTGCACATCGCCCAGGACAGCGTCTGCATTTGGAAAGCAGAAGTTGACAACTCACCTTTGTGATCTGCCTGTGAGAGCAGTTTTCGCGTCTGTCCCCATTGGCACGGCTCAAGGATGCTCCCCTGGAGTACTGGTTCAGCTCTGCCATTTTGCCCTTTTTTACCTCCCTTACAAAAAATCAGAGTTTGTATTCCTCGTTTTGGAATGTCAGTGGTTTAAAATGTGGTTAATTCAGAAACATGTTTACTTTATAAGGCAATTTACGTGATTCTCTGCTGGGGCTGCTGGCCTTCTTCTCCATATTCATTCCCTGCCATGAAGAGCAACTGGACGACTGCAATACATTGATGCTGCATCCTGTCACATGGGTGTCAATCGGAAGTAACCCTACAGAAAACACTTTAATTTTACCAGTGAGAGGCATTGAAAGGCTTTCCCTCAGTCATTAGCAAGTTTGATAGCTCTCATTAGTCCAGTTTAGCCATTGGAGAAATGAAATGTGTGTTTCCTACACTGGTGGCATAAATGCTACCCTCACTTTTATACTGCTGGAAGAAATGTGTATTTTCAGGGCTAAAACAGTAATCCATTCACAGTATGCTTCTAAAACCAACCCTATTTTATTCACCTCTCTTAAATGGTCAAAACTGTGTAACTGGATGCCACAGGCTCTATACTCCTAACACCTAATAGAGATTCTTTGAAGGGATGTTTTGAAGACATTTGAAATAGGAAGCTCTGTGCCCTATCCTCACTGCTGTTGTGAAACTCACGGTGACTCCACATAGAAGTGGATTTTTATTGCAGTTTAACACTTCTAAACACCATTTTGCTGGTTAAGAATGGGCTGAATCATCTAAAACTGACTTTTATTTTTGCCCTCTAACTTGACCCACAGAATGTATCTATTAATTAAAAGTCAACAAGAAACAAATGTCTTCACAGTGGGAAAAAAGTTATCTGTGGCAATTTTGGTTTGTGATGAAAAAAAATATCCACATACAGAAAGTCACATACATTTTAAACTGTTATAAACTCAGGCATGGCCACCCAGCTAGGGATGGATATGGCTAGAGACACACAGTTCCTCCAAAGCAGATTCAATAAGGTTTAGGAGACCTTTTCAACTGAGCTGTCCTCAGATATGACAAGTTCTGTGGGCTTGGCCACTCAGCAAGGAATTGTGCATCCTGCTCGATCAGCCTCAGCCCTGTGACGCAATTGAAAAGGGAAGCAAAACTGCTATATAAAAGTGCTTCCATTTGTATTAACAGTAGGAACCTTTCACACTGTTGTTTTTCTTGCCACTCTAGATCAACTTCTCAAAGATTCATTTCTTCTGTTTTTCCAATAATGACCTAGAAGGAAATCTGACATGGAGAAATCTCTGTAGTCTGAACAGTTGAACTAACCAAAAGATGAAATAAAATACCCAAAGGGAAAAGGAAAACCTACCACCCCACTAGCATCTGGGTGTAGGAAAAGTGCTGCTCCATTACGACCAAAACGCTTTCAGATGCAACTCACTACTGGGCACTGTCTCAGTCTTTCAAGAAAACACTTTCCACTGTAAACATTGACTGCTGTCAATGTAAAATATTTATTGCTCTCATCTGAGGATCTCCCACATTTGAGTTTATAAGTGAGAATACCAAATATAATTCCTTTTGCATGTACATCAGTCAGCCCTTGGATGGTCTCCCTCTATGTCATGGTGTCAGCAAGGATGAGTGAAGCTGCCCTTTGGCCAGACAGCTGTTTGGTTTATAACCCTAGATTGGAGTGTTGCTAAAAGCACCTCCCACCACTGCTGTCCTTGTTTTCCAAAGTAAACAGCCTCTGGCGTCTTGTGACCTGAACAGCCCCAAGTGTCTGACCTTGAGAAACAAAAAATATTTTATTTTAAAAGAAAAACCTGCAGTCTAAATGATTTGGGGCTCTGCTTTCCTTCCGCAGCAGGATGCTGGAATGCCCAGGCTTTGCTAGGAGCTACTTACACACCACAGACATACACAGGAACATATTTGCCCTCTAATGATATATTAGGCAATGGTTTTGAGTTGGCAAGCTACTAAAAGCCCTAGCCAAACAAAGATAAAATTGTAATTTATCAACACAGAATACTGAATTCATGGTCACTGGTGACTGCTGGGACTGGTGGTAGCCCACAGAGCTGAGGTTGGCAACATGGAGACAACAAATTCTAGAGATTGCTTAGAATTTTCTCAGCTTTGGAAAAAATGTTTGGATTTTTTTTCCTAGAAATTGTTCAAACTAGGAACAAGACCAAATTACCACCTTTCTCAAAATCCTATCCAACAGGGCTCAAGCAGCAAAGGTGTATGAAAACACAGTGATTGCAAGGATCTTCTGCAGCACATAAAGGAAGGTATGAAAACAAGGGCAGTAAGGACGCAGGCACAGGGGCAGCCGAGGACTGTCTACCGGGGGTTCAGCAGTGCTCTGCTTTAGCTCATACAGACCTTTCGAGACCTTGGTCCGCAGTTTTTAGGAGTCCTATTCTCTGTACTAGTTATTTGGAGGAGTAGGGTTTTCCAAAGGCATCCTATTCCTATGAAAGATTTTAACGAGTCTTGAAAATATTGAAAGTATGTTGAGGAATCTTTCTCAGTAGACCTTTGTCCTTTCCATCCCTGCATATTCAGAGTAGCTTTGTTTCACTTAAGTCAGTGGTGTTAGACAGATGCTGGGATGAAGTTAAGAACTGAAACCTATTTTAACAGGGGCTCAGAAACCTGTGTTATTTTAATTGTCCTGAGTTAAGTGTGATCTCACAGTGCCATGCTGGAAACCCATGTAATTTAAGATGAATGGGAGTGTCAAACAGCAAGGGGGAAAATGCAAACTCCTCTTTTCCCTTCCCCACCCTCCACCTACCCTTCCATCTCTTGACTGCTCCCAGGATAGAAACTGACTGCTCTTACAGCGAGGAATCCAATCTCCTCACCATGTGCAGCATCACTGAGGCTCTCAGGGATACTGCCATGGTGTTTTCTGTGAACCAGTACCAGCACCAACTGATTTCACAAAAAAACAGTGGACAGCTGAGAAATCACCAGGGACGCCGGCTGTTACCGACCCAGGCCAAATGTGAAGTGGTGTTCTGGAGGTGAAAGGATCTCTACACCATTACAGACCTTCTAAGTTTCCCAGTCCCAGGGGTGTACTTTCATGGGAAGAAAAACCTGTTTCAGATCATGCCAGATATTTTCTGCACTGCCCAGCAGTTATACCTGAGGATGTTCTCCAGATGTTCGTGTTTGTATGAAACATACAATAATAAAGTTGTAAACTGGAGGAGACAATACCCAGACTGCAAGAAGAAGGACTTTAGGGCAGACTAGAAAAACATGAAAATTAACTAGCCCACACACAAAATCAACTTGTCTGCTTTAACAGGATGATAAAGACTTATTTTGTTTGCTTTTCCAAAGAACTGCTACTTTTCCCAGCAAGTGTGCATACACAATTTGTCACAGTTATTATACTGCTAGTAGGTGATTGCTTGTATTTTGGAGAATAGTTATTCCTCCCACCTGGGCAGACAAGAAGTGAGAAGTACCGGGTCTAAGACAAGGTGAAGCCACAGTCCAGACAGTTTTTGAGCTACAGTGAAGAAAAAAACCCAAAGCAATACAAAACACCACAACATTGTCTGGAATGCCAGCTATTGAAAAAAACAAAAAAGAAGAAAATCCTTGCGGCAACTGAAAATGGAGGGGATGGAAACAGACCTGTTGCATTAGGGCAGTAAAATTTCCTGGCTAAAAGAAGTCAGACCCCAGGTATCATCTGTACTGAAACTATAAAGAGCACCGAATGAGAATGTGCTGGCTAAGCCATCTGCGGAGTGAAATGTCTTCAGTGTTTGCAAGCTGTCTAACAAGAGGTGAATAAAACTGGAGTTTGACACTGGAAGCTTCTTCTCTTTTCTTTTCTGGAACCACTTCTCTTTTTCTGTTGGCTAAGTGAAAGGTCTGAGAAGGCTGGCTACAAGTCCTTGATCTCTGGGGAAGGTTTCTGAGTGTACTATTTCTGCTTAATTTGGGCTGTGCAAGCGGGTCCTGATCCCAAAAACATGTGGACATACCTGAGACCTTTTTTCTTAGTGCTTTTAATATTACACCGGTGGCCCGTACAAGGATTTCGGAACGCCACGTGCCTAAACTGCTCAGAGTTTGTCTTTTTCAGAGATTTCACTGATTGGGGTGCATTTGGAAGTATTATCGCACATTTTTTAAAAAAGTGACTGTAAAACCAACATAGTTCCTGACTGCTGCATGGCTTTGATCTGAAATGCATAATCAGGCTCTGTGGTGTATGACTTCTCTTTATAACAAAGCAGGAGCAAGCCAGACTGGAATGCGGCTCTTTAAATGCACAGGACTAAACATTTTTGCAGGTTGACTGTGGGACCTGTAGATGGCCTCACTTTAATAGTCAATAAACCAAGAAGTATTAGTTCAGATTCTCAATGACCTAAGCAATATTTTGTCTTATTCTACTGAATTTGGCAGCTGAAGAGGCTGTTTCTAGTGCCAATTAATATTCTTTTGTTCTGTACAGAAGTGGGTACAGAGCACACTGATTTTAATTCTGTTTTATTTTCATCCTTATATTTCTTCAATAGTGGGAAGAGAGAGGGCATGATTTTGAAACGATTTTGAGTTAGGACCAGTAAAGTAGCCTGTATCATGTATTTCACATTCCCGCCCCCAGACCACGGGTGAAGGAGCAGAGGACTGCAGGCCACTCACTGACATTAACCACAGACATTTTGTAACATACCGAACAAGAAAAAATAATATATATCACATATTCTGTTAGAGAAGGCCTAACTTCATGGCTTACCAAGTTCAGTCGGGAAAATGGACTGCAAAACAAGGCTAAGAGAATTAAGACTGAGACTTTTCAGTACAATCAACAGACTACCAACATCCACATCCACACGTGGCATCACGTTTGTGACAATGTGTTCTTCAGTGTCACCCCAATAGAAACGCTGACTGATGATGCTCTCTTATTTTACTGAGCCATTTAAGGGATGAGGAAGAAGAGGAAATATAAATAGTGCCACAGAAAGCTCCATCTTTGTCAGCTGCTGGGGGGGGGCAATAAGCTCTCATGTCTCATGCCAGTACCTTGGGCAGGTCCTATCATATGGGCCATTAGTATCACTATTTTGTGTTGGGCAAAGTTGTGTGCTTCAGTTCCATCTTGTCTTTTATCCTGAGAGACGACAGGGCCTTCAGACACCACTTACCTGTGAGCACAAATAAGAGGTCAATGCATTACTTCACAACAAGCTCCCTTTCCTTTCTCAGAGTGACGTCTTTGCTGCATAAATCCAGATGTCAGCCCACCACCATCCATGTGGGGAACATGCTATAGCTACTGTCTTAAGACCCCAGTTTTCACCAGTTCACATACACACACTTTGGTTTTTTATAGTGTATGAGAGCTGATACAGCTTGTGAAAAAGGCTTACTGTTAAAGTGCTTTTAATATATAGAAGCCATCTAGCTACAATGATAAGAGAATCACAAAGCGCTTCATTAACTGGCCTCACATAGTTGATCCTGCTGCCACTGCTTCTCCCACCCTGTGGCAGAGAGGGGAGCAGCAGAGAGAGAGTCTCTTACTAGAAATTTCCCTGGCTTTGAAGCGGTGGGGTGTACACACGTCTTAGGCACAAAGGCACACCAAGCACCGTAAAGGGCAGCCTGCCCTGAGCTGGACTGGAGCACGGAGCTGCCCCTCATGTCTGCTGCCAGGCCAGCGGCAGCAAGAGGACCACACATCTCTGAATGTCTGCCCTGGCACAGCACCTCTGGGTGCCGACAGACTGGCCAGGTTCTGCTGGAGGTGCACGGCAAAGCCACTGCGGGGCACCCAGCCGCATCTAATTTTAGTGGGGACCAGTTAGTTGCTCATTTCAGCTATTCAACTATTATGGTTCTGAGAGGGAACTACAGTGGGTGGGCAGGAGGGAGAGGGCTACAAGGGATTAATTTTTGGATTAAAAGGGATTATACTAAATTTGTAAGACAAGTGTTCAGTGTGCCATCTGTCATAGGACCCTCTGCGATGTTTGAGAACAATTAGCAACTAATTTTCATGTCACTCTCTGGTTCCCACAAACATAAAAATGAAAGCTGGTTTGATAACAGCCTGCAACCTCCCTCACCGCTCTCTTTTGGAACCTACTGCAGACCTGATCCACCAAGCAGCACTAACCTACTGCCAATGGGGCATTCCAAACCTGTATCCTTGGAGATGAAACCTTGACAGAAACCAGCTTTCCACCCAAATTCCTCCACTGAAGACTGAGCCTGGGCAACATAGGGCTCCTACAGCACACTTGGGACTCACTGCATCCCACACTGTGGCTTTCCAAAGCAGTGAAAACTTCTGCCAAGTAAAAGTTGAGCCTTTCTCCAAACATTTACCCTCTCTGTTGGGCCTGGGTGTTTGCAATGGTCTCCCGAAAGCAGGTAAGTGCAGTGACACATGGTACCTGGCAGGGCTGTGTCCCTGCCAAAAACCTACTGGGTACATAATATGCACAGCAAGTTAAGGGAAAGAAAAGTAAAAGCAGTTCCCTAAGGCATGCTGCAGCTAGGGGTGCAAAAACCTGCCGTAAGGAAGGAGATCAGCACTCTTTATAAAGAAATTTATTTTATATTTGCGTACAACAAATATATGAAAACAAATTTAATTTGAAAAATGTATACTCAATTTCTTAAAAGTATTGAACTCTCTCAAGGAAAGGTTTTAGTTATTAAAAAGGTACCGAATGCTAAAATTATACTTGGATAATATATGTATGTGTACGTATATATATATATATATAAAAACCATGTGCAATTTTATATATATATAGTATATATAAATAACATGTGACTTACATGATATTTTAAGGTATGCTATTTAAACATCTGAGTAACAATAGAGATATTATAAAATATAGTTTGCTATTTCTATGCAGTTTGCATTCAATTTTTATAAGCATCTAGACAGTGCAAAATTTAAACATACAGAAATATTCTCCTGTTATTCTATACATTGTGTTCAGCTCCCAAGTTTCCTTTGTCATGATGATAACCAGACCGAACCAAACTTGGAGGGTTCAATACTAGCCCTTACTAGCACCTTCTAAGAGCAATAAGAGGAAATCTGTCTTACCTTGCACTGTGCTGTAGTATAGTTTGCGCACAAGACAGAACAATGCATTTCCTATGTTAAATGGTCTAACTCCCAGAGATCACATACACCTCACCATATTGACTCATTTCATTGCACTCCATATCCTGCAAAAATAAATCTCCTGTAGGACAGCATACATTACTGCGTACTGAAGTTTAAGTAATATATTTCTTTAACATAAGGCAGGAATATACTGAAATTTGATAACACTTAAATCCAACAGCAATCTGGAATTAAACCACATATATGTACCACATTTTTATAGATGCTGCCTTTTTAATGTTTATGTCAGAAAATGTGGTAGAGAAAACCTACTTTTCTTTAAATAAAAGCAAGGGATAAAAGCAGTCCTTCTAGAAGAAATTGCTAAAAAAACATGGGAACAGGAGAAACTCGAAACACCAAAGGTCAGTCTGTACAACCTTTCCTGCAGCTGATGAGCAACTCCTTGCATGATACCTAGGGGATTACTAATCTGAGTAGGTGCTCACTACAGCAAAGCCTGAGTGTTTTAGCTCTAAATATTTATCATCCTTATTGGCATCAATCTGATGTTAAGGTATTGCATGCTTTTTTCATGTCTTTAGCATGTTGCTAAAAAAGGCAATTCTGACCATTCCATATGCTTTTACAATAGCTATATTTTAACTGAAGGATGTTTGTACTTTAGATAGCATGTTTATTATCACTGACATAAAAACCTCAATCCTGCTTTCATAAAAATCAGTGGTTGCTTTGCTCCTACTAGAAATAAAATTGGATCCAAATACGTTAGTCATAAAGTTTGCTAATAAAAGTGAATACTATATTAATTAAATCTCTCAATGCTTAAAGGCAAAGTGGTGTTAGCAAATACCGTACAGTCTATCTTAAAGAACAGTATTATGCACATTTCTAGACAAACGATTACTCAAAAAAATTCTAAAAGCAGCAGTGAAAAACATCTGACGGGACAGCAAATTTTGACGTGAAAATTTCTGGAGCTCTGACAGGCTTTTTTAAAATCCATTTCTTAAACCCATTAATCCCCTCACCCATGTCCTACGCTGCAAATGCACAAATTAAAGGCTGTGGCCTTGTAGGCAGTGTGCATCCACACCAGCTAATCTTTAAAACTGGATACTTCAGGAGGATCTCCCTCTTTCTGCTGCATTCAATCCTAAACTCCCTTTCAGCAGAAACTGTTGTGTTTCCAAATCCTTGTAGCAACCGACAAGTTAAAGAGCCCAGTGTCATCCCTCATCTACTTCACTCCTCGAGTTTATCTCTGCACTTGTCCACATAATTACCCCCTGCAGATTCCAATTTTAATTCGGATTTGAGTTACAGTTGATGAACAGGCCTCACAAAAAGACAAAGCCTCATTAATAGCTCACAAAAACAAACCTTGCTAGTAGAAAACCTTGACTTAAATGCCAAACAAAGGAGAAAAACAGATGCTGAGACAATGTTTACATCCTTTCAACCACACCCTCGACATTTTGGCAGTAAATTAGCCAAATGATGGGCTTTACATCTCATCCATCTCTCTGAGTTGGGAAGAACAGCCATAACTACAAGTTTTTGCAGGGTGCGGCTGATGCAGGGAGATGGCTGAATACACATGACCAAAGGCGGCATGCCTCGCAAGTCACAACAAAGCAGAGATGTGCTAGGAATTCAGGATTTTCTTATGCCCAGAAGTTTCCTACAGACTGGAGATAAACACAAGTCCCATCTCCCACACAAAAAGGAATACTGTTCAAACCTACAGTAAAACAGCACCAAGAAGAAACTAATAACTAATTATACCAAAGCCTCTCAATTTAAGGATTCTCCAAAGCAATCTCAAATAACATAAAGGAAAAGAAAACCTGTGAAGTCAGTCAACACATTTTTCAATCCAATTATATAGCAAATGCACTGGCAGGCAAGGCCTCAGTTCCAAAAAGGTGAGGAAGAAGAAGGATGGTGCAAAATGTTTTCATAAATTTAAACATTCTTAGGATATTAGAAAGCAGGCAACTCAGAAAACATTCCTTGTGAGCTGTGTGGGATCAGCGCAGTTTTCAGCAGGCTTCGCTTCATCCTACAGCTCAGCTTTGCCTGTTTGGGCAGGACTGGCACTACCGCTGCCTTCTCCAGCGTTGTTCTTGTCTGCTGGCTTGAAAGATAAGGAAGCAGAGTTTGTGCAGTACCGTTTGCCAGTTGGGCGAGGTCCATCGTCAAAAATATGCCCCAGGTGAGCACCACACTGAAACAAAACACAATAGAGCATCAGTGTGTCTCTGTGCAGCTTGATGGCATCACTGTGATGTTAAACAACGATGAGAAGTTGCTTCCAAGGAAGCACCCTGGTCCCTACATCGCCCTTTCAAGTGGGATTTACAACATACATTTATTGGCAAGAGTGATCCAAGAAGATGATCTTCTGAGATACCATGGGCGCCTAACACTTCAAGCCCAAATTTCCTGGGTGTTTCCTGTTGTACCACTGCGTATGTTTGCTCGGGCCACTATTTCTGAGAAGCCGCTTGTCTCTGTAATGATCTCATGGCAGGAACACAGTTACAAACACAGTGGTGAGGGCAGTACTGTCCACATTTCACTTACTGCTGTAAGGACAGCTGTATAAGAAAGGGGCAGCCCGAGCTCCAGGCCCTCCTCAGCCTGCAGCCATCTGTAAACCCTCAGTAAGAAAACACTAAAACTCTTGAGTAATACCGGCAAGGACATAAAGCAGTAAAGATATTCTTTGGAGTATGATGCACGCTTCTGAGCATCAGGGTCCTTCTGAGTGCACTGCTCCTCACCCCTGGAGGGGATGAAGCTCATCCACTACTCACCTCATACTACTTTCTGTAGTATGTAGGAGAGATAGGGACAGGTGACCAAAAAAGACCTGTAGTGAAGATATGTAAAATACTTCTGAATGAATAATCTTTAGCTGAGAGTAGTTATAAATAGGAATTATGTTGAATTTGCTTTTTGTAAGGAATATGAAACCACAGGTGGCCTGTTGACACTTTCATTCTACATGAATCAGCCTCAGCTACTTGCAGTGGTTGTCAGGGTGAACACTACTGCTCCTGTCTGTGAAAAAGGTAACTGTCCCTTGCTTTAAAGAAGAGTACAATATTTTGAAGAAGCTGATCCAATTGATTCTTATTCAAAAATTAGTATCACTATCACTGCACATTATGGCCGACAACTTATCTGGATAATAAGAACTTCTTGTAATTAGTCACTTAAATTCCACAAGTTCATTTTTACAACCTGCCATGAGAAATAAAAAAATAAAACCTTGCACTAGAGAAATATTTATCTTGAACAGGAAAGTCATGCTGCTTTACCAAAGAGCCTTGGCCTTTCAAGTCAATAGCCAATTCCGGTGAGAGCCGGAATGGTGTAACTGAGATCACAGGGCTGCTTGTGGGCTCGCAGTCAGATGGCAAAAATTAAAGACTGCAAATTATTTTTAACATTTAATTAATTCATAGTAAACCAAATGCATAGAGGCAATACTGATTATTCCAAACTCTGAATGAGTTAGTGATGGCAAATCTCTACCCTGCAGTTAATGTGTTGCTAATGTTCTCCTGCTGTTATGGCCTTTAATTCACCCAAGCAGTAGGAAGGGTCTCTGTAGAAGCAGGTAAAGTCTTTGGCTTCAGGTTAAACTCTCAAAAGACTGAAAGGCTGGGGGCGGCTCTCATGCCAGCTGGGAGCGACAGAAACTCTTCTTGTTCAATGAAAACTGAACCAATAATCCTTACTGACGGAGGAGCAGGACAGGTGGGCATGGGAAGCCTCAGTGCTCCGGCCCATCCATCCCAGCCTCGCAGCCCCATCTCAGGGCTCCCTGCTCCTGGAAAAGTGTCACTAAAACAGCCTGGGCAGTCCAGCAAGGACCCCAGTAACAAACGGGGGGGCTTCTAGGCTGTAGTATCAGCAGGAGGAGCTCCCAGAGGCAGTGGGAAAAGGCATGGATGACTTTGGGTTAAGCAGCAGCTGCTCAGCTTTGTGAGGAAGGAAGAGAACATATGGCAAATAAGGAAAAGGCAAAGGAAAGTTGCTCGGGAACTAAGGAAGACAAAGCTTCAAGTCTTGTTCCTGAAAGATTACTGTCTTGCCACCCTTTCCTCCATTCTCCACTGCTTATTTTATTTCATTTCCCTTTAGATTGAAGACTTTTCTTAGGCAGTCTGAGCAGAAAACCTGAGCTGTTTCTCAGAGTGGGGTCTCTAACAATGAGGCACTTCACCTGATTATAAAGCTTTTCCATACCTTGGGGGAAACAAACAAACAAACAACCCCAAAAAAAACCCAAACAAACACACAACCAAAACCAAACCAAACAAAAACAAACAAACAAACAAACAAAACAAAACAAAACAACAAAAAACTAAAAATCTTAAGTGTTCCAGAGAGGGTATTTTTCCAAATGTTCAGCATCCTAATTAAATCATCTAATCTCAACTAAGAATGCTTCAAAACCTCCTGGCTAGAAGTGTCAATCTTTTTCAGATTAACATTTAACCAAAGATAAATCATTGCCTCTCCACTGGACTGAAACAGAACAAGAGAAACCATAGAGAGAAATTATCTGCAGGGGTAATATACTCACATACAGACTAAAAAGACAATCTATCAAAAAAGGTTTTCCTCACAAAACCAGAGAAACTGTGTGAGAGTCCAAGGTAGTCTCATTACATTTTTGTGTGATGGCAGAATCACACCAGGATTGGATTACTGCAAAATTTGTTACCTTTTGAGATTACCTCTCATCAAAAATTTATGTGGCGATTCTCTCTGTAGAGGACTCTATAACTCATCTGCCATGAAAAGAAACGTAATTCAATCCTTTATATCACAGTCTAAGAAACCTGGCCCTCAGCTGAGAGTACAAAGGATGACTTGATTTTGCTGTCCTCCCCACACGTAATAGGTGACGACCATTTTTCTAGGACATATATACACGTTTGCAAAGCCTCCCAAAAAGAAACAATCATCTGTTGCAGCCTTGCACATAAATATATTGGGCAGAATATGTGTTTGGGAGCAGGAAAGGGGGGTCAATGTGAACTGTCAGTATGCTTGGATCTCTCAAGCCTCCTGGTTCTAATATGCTGCTGGGAGGCACGGAAAGCAGCTTGCAGTCAGCTGCTGTAGCCGAGTCCCAGCTATCCATGTGCAAACAGTACTTCTGTGACTACAGAATTTTACTGATATGTACAGGTACAAATAATAGCTAGGGAGACCTCAGGGGAAGGGACTCCTGAGCAGGAAAGAGAAAACAGAGATGCAACCCATTTTACAGTATTCCTCAAATGCATTTGTAATTAACTTCTATCTGTCACTAATCATTGACCTTTTAAATATACCCAGGGTGATGCGTTTCCAAAAAACTGTAAAAGTTATTTCTAGGATAACGTCATGAATGTCTTTGATTAACATTACAGCAACTTCCCCCCAGTGTTTGCTTTCTATAATGGGGGACATTAAAAGAGAAGTTTTTTATTCTCTCAGACAGGTGGAAGGACCTTTAAAGAAAAATCAACCACTTTTTCATCTGCAAAAGATTAATAACGTTTTGGGTGTGGGAGAGGGTATTTCCCTCCAGTTCTACCAAGGCTTGCCATATCAATCCCACTGCTTTCCAGGCTGCAGTAAAACTGCTTTTTTTTTTTTTTTGCAGCTGCATGTGCACATTCCTAGGGCTCCAAGGAACGGAGAAAATGGTTTTGTTATGGATACACAATGCGGCGGTATTAACTGAGCTAAGCGATGGCTGCAAAGATGCTCACCACTCCTCAAGCTATTTTCCTGCATGACTTGATCATCTGTGGGGTTATTGCCCCAGGAAGCTGGAGTAGCTGGTAGGAAGTTGCCATTGGATTATATAGCAACCTTGGTCGTATTTTTTTCTTAATGCTCTAAATTCAGCTTTTGGTTTTGCTTTACTTTTATGGTGTCTGCGTGTGACTGCTGCGAATACTGCTGGCCTCAGGCCTGCTAATGCTATTTTGTTTGGCAACAGGCAAATGACATTCCCAGACTCCTTGGCCTGACCACAGGCTGCCTTGGGCTTCTCTCAGGTGAAACCAGGAGCTCTGGCCATCTCTTGAAAGGTGTCAGCAGATACAGGCTCAGGAGGTTGGCAATACGCTGATTTTAGCACTATTCAGGCCTACTAAGCAGAGCTGAAGAGAGTGGGTTGCATTTTTTATTATGCCAGTAATCACTGGTGAAGCACGAGATCCCCACTCTGCAGTACTATTGCTACCTTGTTAGGGAATTTAGGGAAAAGGATGTTCCCAAAAAGTGTTAAACGGATCTTCTAAAGCATATAATCAATGTAAACACTACAGAATTAGGTAGTACACATGAAAGATTAGCAGACACACTGATTTGGCCATTAACACGTTGGGCCAAACCCTCTACCCAGACTGAAGTTAATAGATTCTCCATAAAGATAATCTTGCCTCTTTTTGAGAAGCTTCTTCACTCACCCTGAGCATTTATATATGAAGACTGCCTGACTAGTAAGGATGCACATTCTCAAGGATTAAATCATTCTTCCTGCCACCAATACTTTCTGGAAAGAGAGCAGCAAATAATCACTTTCTAAATGTAGCTGTTGCTTCTCTCAGGAGTTGGAGCACGTGGAGGTGGAGGACTCCAAGCTGCTGGGGACGTCTGCTGAACGCCAATGCAGCAGCTTCTCACTTTGCTAGGTAATGATAGTGCTGTTCCCTTCACAAAGAGGAGGGCAGCACAAAGGATGAAAGTAGAACAAGACAGATAACGGAAAAATTGGGCACATCTTAAAGGACTATTGACTTCATTATCACGGCAGATGGGATTATCTGAGGCAGCCATTAGGACTGTGCTGGGAATGAGTGTGGGGAATGAGTTAGCATGGCTGCACAGTAATGCACAGTGACGGAATCAGCACACAGACAGTTGCTCCACTGCTTTTGACTTCCCTCTCAACTGCTCACGTGTGGAGCCAGTCAGGCTCAGGATCTCCTTTGGAGGGACCCTCTTCAGGAAGACAACTTCTGTAGACTCAGCATCAAGTCCAACCATTTACATCTGCTCCGTTAAATCTCACACAAGACAACAATGTGCATTCCAACAAGCCCTTTGTGCCTTCAGCTCATTCCACCCAGCTGTTATACCTACAACCCATTGTGCTTTCTCACAGTGATTACTGTTTAATGGAACTGAAATGTTTGCAAATCTTAGGGAAAGTACAGCACACGGTAATGATTTTTGCAGCCTTTGCCATCAGAATGGTCTGTGTGTGCTATAAACTAACCTGACTGCAGGATATTTCAATCCGATGCATCCCATAGGAGAAATCATCATTGAAAGTAATTGCATCAGGACTGATCACATCATAGAAGGAAGGCCAACCTGGAAAAGAGGAACAAGATAAGCAAGAAAAGAGGGCGCTTTCATAGCAGATGGCATTGTAAAAAGCAAGACATAATCACGCTTTGAAAAATGTTCAACTCTCTCTAGTGCATGGAAACAACTGAAATGGAGATATTGGATCCTAAATCACTTAGGTACTTTGGAAAATTTCCCCCCTAAATACAAAATTGTTTACAGGCAAGGACTGAGCTGCCACTAGCCACCCATCTTCCACCTCAGGAGAGATGCCTGCACTCCACCACAAGCAACCGTAATAGTTTAGTTCAGGCATGAAGGTGGTTGCTCAGGTAAGCCAGACTCAGGCTTGCCATCTGTTTAAAAAAAACACAAATTCCATGCTGAAGACAAACAGTGAGACTTTATGGAACACAGGTGATTTTGCTTTTGCAGTGTAAAAGTACTTCATAAAAGAGCAGGTAAGTTGCAATTTTAGAGCCCCAAAACCTGCCTTAACCTTTACCTTCACCAAGGCATGGTCACGCCCAGAAGGATGAGCTCAGGCGCTGACCCATCACACATCAGAAGCTGTGAGATTACTACTATTATGTCTAATTTCAAGACGGTAATGAGTGCTTCAGATCAGCCATGGGCAGGTGGAGTCATAACTATGCCTACATTAGACACTAGTAGATGGTCTGCATGTGATCCGCATCCAGAACAAAACAATTGCACTCATTAACACACATGTTGAACACAGCTGCTGGCTGTGACGGAGCAGCGTGACCTGACACCAGATGATGATGAGATGTATACCTGATCTACCAGTAATGGCCACTTATCCAAATAATGACTTTCCACTCCTTAACTATTTCATGCCAAGTCTCCCCCTCTCTACAACACAGGTAAAAAACAACACAGATCTGTTCAGTGTCCCAGCAGATACCCATTACCCAGCTGTAACTTTTCAGCCACCCCTCAATAACCTGTCATCATATGCTCCATTTCCTGAAGCTGGGCTCCCACGTAAGAACCTGATAGGCTTCAAGGTCGTGTCAACATCTACCAGGGCCCATCTGAAATCCCACTGCCTATCTGTCCTTCTCATTCAGTCTCTTGTCAAATATAACATGCACAGGCAGCTCTTGCTCTCTGTGTATTACGCACACATCCATATATACAGAACTTCCTTGTTTTTTCTAATATCTGTTAAGCATTTGCTATTGATGATTTCATAAAATGACTTGCAATAAGCTAATAAGAAACACAGCAGCAGCTGTGAACCACTGCATGTAGATTAATAAAGGATGTATACAGCTTCCCATAAGTAAAGCGAGTAAAATTTCCTATACAGTAAAAGGAGGTGTAGAAGCTATCAGTTTTTCTGAATGTGGGTAAAGGAAGTGTGTAAACTGGAAAAAAAGTCCATCTGTCTTCAGTTGTATCTTAAACCACTAAATATGGAAGAACACTTATCAGGACGCAAGTATAATAAGCCTATTTTAAAAAATAAAATAAATGCTCAGAAATGCATCTCTCTTCCTTTTGGGAACACACATACAGTCACATTCCTAAGCCTGCAACCTGATGGCATTGCAAGCCTCAAGTCCTGTGCTCCCAAGGTGCCTACTACCATCTCAAGTGTTTCCATCTTTTTATTTTTCTCCCAAAAAAGTATTGCAAATGGAACAGTTGAAGACACCAGACAGACTGAAGAGCAAAAACTCTGAACATGGAAAATATCCCATAAGACAGGAACTCAGTGCAGCAAACACAACTGTTAAAAAAATTATATATGTATATATATATATATATATATTTTTATATAAACTCTTCCTCTCATGCAAAATATCCGTTCCAATCAAATACCTTCACAAACAGAAAAGGAATAAATGTATGACAAGTTTTGCAAAAGGGGCTATTCTGTTGACAGAAAAATTGATGTTTCCTAAGTGGTGCCCCCTTTCCAACACCATCCGTCATCTTCTTAGCTGGGCCTCTGTCTAATGAAAATTGAGCCAGTCAGAATATTTGTAATGAAGCCTTTTTAGTTTTTTAAATTTAGTTTTGCAAAACAGACATATCATTTTGCCCTTGTGTGATGGCAGAGAAGTTCCTAAGAGGGAGCTCTTTGGAATAACCAACTACCTGATTGTGTGAAAGTCTTTGGAGGAGGAACACTTCAGTGCTGCAGAAATTCTCAAAGACAAGCCTGCCTCCTCCGTAATAGCAATAAGGGGGAAGCTTCAAAGGCTGCTACACAGAGATTGAAGCAATCTGTGTCTTGCTGAGAAAATTACCCTGTGAGAAGGGTTTGGAGGAGACGTGTTTATGTCAGCTTTGACATTAAAGAAAGACGAACCATCCTCCTTTCTCCAGACTTTTCATTTTCGACTTCCCATTCACCACAGAAAAATTATTTGCATTGGATGCACTCCATGCACTTTTATAAAATGAAGTCATCTGAAACCTATATAAACAGGCAAGCTCCTCCTAAAGTAGCCTTTGTACCCAACTGGAGTGACTTCAGTTTTAGGCTGTCAGTTCATGCTACATGTGACACGTGTTCCGAAGGCTCCACCACTGCCACATATGGTCCCCAAGACAGGGGCTTTGCCTCCACAGCGTGGACTTTTAACTCTCAGTCAAGCCATCTCCATTTGAGTGACATGGCGGGCCAGGCACTAGAATTACTGTGATGAACCGGTAATTCCATGATGGTTGACTGAAAACTTTGCAAACTCTGCAACAGAAAAGGTCCTGAAGGGCACAGTGAGACACGCTGTCACTCTGTTGACCTTGAGAGGAAGACAAGTGAACTGCTCATTGAGTTGATGAGCCAAACTCACCAGGAAAATCAATCCCCTTCTGCTGCCTCATTTCCTCTCTCGAGCTAAAGTGGAAAACCCAACTGATAGTTTGCTAAGCCTTCTCTGGCCATTTTCTCTACTTCAAAAGCTGCCAGGAACAAGCTGCAGAAGCCGTCTGCTTGCCTGCACCTCAGGCAACTCCCAGTGACGTAGAAAGCCAACCAGATCCCTGTGAATTCTTCATACAGTCTTTCTGTCTTTCTAAGTGAATGACCCAGCAGTGGCCTTGACTTTGCAAGCCCCAGGCAACTTCTGCTGTCCCACTGGCTGCTGCTCCTCTGCTCCTGTCCCGCTGAGCACCCACCTCCGTCCTGCCATAAGGCTGCAAAATTGGTGGCTCGCTCTGCATTTTAGACAACTCAGCCTGCTTTTGAAGGCTATCTGGCTGCTTGGAAAGGGCATGCTCCTGCAGGAATGCGGGGGGAGAAGCCCATGTTGCACCTTTTCTGCTGAGCTGAGAGAGAGAAAGAGTCACCCTTGGCACAGCAGCAGCTGAGCGCTGGAGGAGACCCTCTGCAAACGCCGGTGCCGAGGCTCAGCCCTCCGCGGGTGGCAGCTTTCTGTCAGGTCTGGCTCAACACGTCTGATGGGCAGCGGGAGTGGAGGCTGCTGTCTTTGGAAGGATAGTAAAACATAACAGCTAGGAAGAAATAGCTGCTGGAGGAAAGGGGCAAAGGGTAATTGTGGGAGACAAGATGGGGGTGGGGGGAGCCTCCCAGCTGAGTGAACAACTTCAAATGACATTTGTGCTTTTTTGTGTGTGTGTGTGAACAGCAGCTAAAATTTGTGAATACATTTATCCTTGAATGGAAGTTTAGTTTGAGGAAGAGTATGACACAGTAACAGTCAGCAACTTTTATCCCATTAGAGACATTTAAAATGGGCTCATTCTCATCTTCACTATCACTTTGCAATCACAGTGGCAATATAAAATTGCTCTAATATAAAAGGGCCTGTTTTGTTTGTGTTCACCCTTTATATGGGAGTCAGGCAACTATGTCATAAGGGCTAGTTCGTGGTACATTAATAAGCTAACAGGAGATGAGTAGTTGTCAGATGTGTAGCAAGTATCCTTTCTTGGATCTAAAATACACTAAATAAAGCAATGAAATTTTCTTCTGCCAAGTACTTAAGTGAAAACCATGTGTAAACTGAACATTACACTCCATCCTTTATGAGTAATAGAAAGGATCTTACGCTGCTGGGTGTCACACACACTGAGTCATGTCCCGTTCTTCTGGGACATCCCCCAAATATTTTGTAAAAGCTGCAAGGCATTTCTAAAATTCACCCCACACCCCCTCACTAAAACCTAACCTCTTGTTTTTCATAATGGTCCCTGCTCTAGCAAAGCAGAGACAGCGGTCCTTGCCTCTTTGTCAAAAATGATTACTTCAGCATAGAGATGGCCTAGAACTAGCCCAGGGCAGCCACAGTGAAGAACAAGGAGGAAGGGAAATGTTGGCTCTGTAACCTGTGCTGGATGCTGCTTTTGCAGCCCTGGGCACAGGGTTTCAAATCATTCAAAAGAGACACCTTCTTTCTCACTTTCAGCCCTCCTGTTCCAGGCACCTGATGGAGTCTGTATTACTAACGAGCTGCATTAAGGCATGTACCTACACAGGCAGCGGGCAGAAGGTGGATATGACAACGCAGGCAGCCAGCACACAGCAGTCCCTGAAAGCTGACAAACGGAACAGGTCTTCTCCTTAAACTGAGATACCAAAGTAGTTGTAACGCCTGAGTAAGGCAGCAAGAGCAAACAGCGTGCCCACAGTCCAGCCCGCTTTGGGCATTCCTGGTAGAGATATGGAACCCCAGCAGGAGGAGATTGTTTCTCTCACATTAACCCAGGATGCTGTAAAGCACTTCATCTTGTGGGCTCCTCTAGGACTCATTCTTGGGGCAATGCTGACCTCATACAATAAAAGAAACATTTTGTTCCCATAAACTTTTGGAAAGCAGACCAGCTGTTGATTGATTGATCAATTTTAGAAGCATCTCAAACCTCCTTCCAGTTTTGGAAGTTTGCACACATTTTGTTGTAGTTAGTTCTCCAACTTCCTAATAAATGGATGCAAGCACTCAGACATCTAACTGTTAAAATATGAGTCTATAATTATTTGCAGAAGCAAAACGGCAGGCTGCTTTTGAAAATCAGCCCTGCTAGACTATTTTTTCTCCCTCTCCTGAACCAATACTCCTTTTGACATTTTTTTGAACAGCACAATTGCAATCCCAAAGCATCTAATGCTCTGACATTATTCTCATTTCATACACCTGCCGACTTGAGACCTCCACAGTTTTTCAATAACTGTGATGCCTGTAGTTATGTTTTTCATTTTAGATCCCAAAGAGATTAAGTTCAACCTGCATTTTATTATTCTTTGCTGTAATTATTCCAAGCATTTACTTCAGTGAGTTATTTACAGATGGAGAAGTAGGGGGAGACGGAAGATGTTAGAACTACCAAATGGCACCAGATGGAAAAGAGGATCTTGACCTGAAAAATACCCTGTTTCTCTGATGTGCTGTATTTTTAGAATTCTGATTCCCTTTCAACCTAATGCGGATTAATGAAAACCCAAAGGCTTTTTAAGGTAGAGTCTCATCATTTATCTTCACTGAGAAGCTATGTCTGTGTAAAAACATGAAGCATATAGGATTTAAAAAAAAAGGTAATAAAGCTTCTGCTTTGAAACTGCTGTAAAGCTGAAGGGCCTTCACTTTTTTCTTTCTCACAGGTTTATTGAAACAGAATCTGAAAGACACAGGCATCCACAGCTGTAACTTCTCACATACAAGTTTAATGTAGAACTACAAAGTCACATATTGCTATTATGTAGAATGCCAGCACAAATATAGGGCATTTTTTTGCCAAACATCCTGGGTTATTTTTCATACTATCTCCATGACAATGAATGCACAATAAATATTCTTTCTTACAAATATTTTACCATCAGGTTACACTACTTTCAGTGAGGTTCATTTAATTTACCCAAGTGTAGCTACAAACCGAATCAGGCACAGAAACATTTTTGCTCACCAGCAAATGACTTTACATTAGACATGTATTTCACTGGAAAGAAAACAGTCGGTCCTTTCCAGCACCATGCAGATACAAGAATGATGACATGGTCCTGTCTTTCAGCAGAACATGCAGAGTGTTGGAGTGGTAGAGAGGTGGGGGGTGGAGGGGAGACAGGGGGAAACAAAGACAAAATGAAGCTTAATTTTGGAAGGAAAAGTAAAGAGTGCTGTCTCTAACAGCAAAGTTGGGTTACCGCAGCAGGCACATACCACTCTGACAGAACAGTGTGGGAAGGGAATTTTACAAAACAACTGAACTTCTAATAGCAGCTTTTATGAGACAATCGTCATCTGTTTTTTTCTTTATGTTTCTCACTTGGGAAATAAAAAAGTGAAAGCCATAAATAAAGGTAGTATTTGTTTTCTTCCACTATGGCACTCTGAGCATCAAAACAGCTTACTATGAAACGGCATATGCAATCCAGATTTATTTCTTTGTTACTGCAAGGAGGATTTATATTTGTTTAAAATGATCGTTAAGGGAGATCTGAAACTTTGCATCTACAATTTCATTTGACATCTGAATTTTTCAGAACAAGAGTGCCCCTGATGTCTCCTGAGCATGAAAGCAATTAATAACTGTACCACAATACCGCTATTGCCCCAGCTGCTTCCTTAGTCCTTTCACTGTGCTCTAAATACTGCTAAACACAAGCCGACTCTTTTAGAGCTTTCGTCTATAACAGTCCCAACATCTCCAATGTCTGGGCTGCTGCTAAAATCAACAGGTAGGCAGAAGCTGGGATGTTCCTCAAGTCTTCTTACAAAGATTGAGTTACTAATGGTTTCTTTCTTGGTTCAGGTTCAGCAAAACTACTGAACCCAACTCACTTCCTCCCAAAGGATGGGTCTCTCCCCTCATCTGAACAGTGTCTCTTGTTACTTTAAATCACGGCTAATGTTTTTAAAAATATATCTTACACATAAGTCAGCTGTAGATCTTCAGCATCAAAGGAACCAAACAGAATCATGTGAAGCAGTGTAACCTTGAGCTATAATTTTAAAATGCCATCAAGAAATGTCTCAAATAGTTCTTAAAATTTACTGTTGACCTAGTAACCTCAGTCCATAGCATTCAACTTTGAATAAATGTTTTTGTTTTCCTTCCAAAAGCAGTATTGGTAAAACAAATGTATGTATTGCAAAACATCTTGTAATCGGTATACCTATCTGCACAATTCACTAAAATAACTAAGGCTTTCATACAGGATGAGTAAATCAGGATAGCAGTAGAGCTGGCAGGCCATACGATGGAAGTGATTTGACAAAATTGGAATCCTAATGCAGTGTGTTCACAGAGAAAGTAAAAACCCAGCAAAAGCAACCTTGTAATAATCAGCATCTGGCACTGAAATGAACAGCAGTCACAGATGAAGTACATATTTGAAAAATTTGTCATGGGTGTTTCAAGTAATGAACATCCACAATTTGTTTTTTGAAATATTTTCCTGTAGTACTGTTATGCATGTCTGGGAAATAAAGTTTGTAAAGAACAGCCTGAACTCAGTTACACACTAAAACTGAAACTACAGAGGTGGAATTCTGACAGAACTATTTTTAACTCAAAAAAAGTGCCATCTGTACTGTCTTCCTTTTGCAGTTATATTCCTTCTACTGAGCAACGTATCTCCAGCACTGAGTGCTCTGGCAGACAAGCACCCTCCTCATTACAGCTGGACAAACAGGCTCTTTACATTGCAGTTGTAAAGTTCTGAAACAAGGGAAAGAGTTATTACACTGATTAAAACAAAAAATAAGACAAGGCCCCCTTTCTTCTGTTTACTTTAGATACTAAATAAGATGTCTTGGTGAGGGAATGTGGTCACAAATACCTAAGAAGGCACATAATTTTCTTGGCCATCAAAGAAAGCTTTTGTCAGGATTTGGGCCATGACTGGGGCAGTTTGCAGATGGCAACATCTGCCCAAGTTTGACAGAACAGAGTACTAAACAGCAAGGTGAACACAGAGTCACAAACCACCAGTTTTGCACTAGGGTCATTTGGCCACAAGACAAGACTCTGTAGGAGGGTGGGATACAGCTCCTTTTGTTGCCACCATGAACAGGCAGAGAACACCCCTTCCCCGCCCTTTGCCTAATGTAACAGCTTATCCACTGAGCTAGTCTGTAAAACAGATACATTTCCAGAGCAGAATTTTCATCCCAGCGCAGGAACATCCCATCATCACAGAATCACAGATCACAGAATCACAGAATCAGCTGGGTTGGAAAAGACCTCAGAGATCATCGAGTCCAACCCTTGGTCCAACTCTAGTCCGTTTACTAGATCATGGCACTAAGTGCCATGTCCAATCTCAGTTTAAAAACCTCTAGGGACAGCGAGTCCACTACCTCCCTGGGCAGGCCATTCCAATGCCTGACCACTCTCTCTGTAAAGAATTTCTTTCTAATATCCAGCCTAAATTTCCCCTGGTAGAGTTTAAGCCCATGCCCCCTTGTCCTATTGCTAACTGCCTGGGAGAAGAGACCAATCCCCACCTGGCTATAACTTCCCTTCAGGTAGTTATAGAGAGTGATGAGGTCACCTCTAAGCCTCCTCTTTTCATGACCTACAGGCTCATCAAACCTCATAAAGAACCTTGCCATGAAGCCCTCCTTCACCTGGAAAGTGCAGAAGCTACTCACTGCAGCTTCATGCAAAGACTTCTGAGGTACTTCTGTCACCTTGGGCATGGTACCCAGGGTAGCTTTACATTGCCCTCTGCCTAAGACTTTGTCTTTACAACACACAGCTGAACACCGCGCTGTCATGCACAAAAGCAGGTGACAGCTGTAGACACTGTGGAAAATCCTGAAAGAAGAAAAAAAGAAATTATTTGTAGGGTTACATTGTTTTAACTTAGTGTTGGGTCGAGTGGGGGGATTTAAATCTTTATAACCTCTTATGCAAACAAGAGGAGGTAGGTTATAATGCTGACTAGAAAATAAAGACCTTTATTCACAGAAAAGCCTGACAAAAACAATATACATGTGCACACACACTCCCACACACTCCTTTTCCTTAAAGTCTTCTGTGGAAGACTTCAGCTGTACTTTGAAAACTTCTGAAAATTGAAACTATTGAAATGGAAAAGTTAATATTTCAGATTATAATGTTCACCTTCTGTTTTGCTTTCTGTTGCAGTTTCTAAAGCAAAGCATGTCCTTTCTGCTAAACCCCATATTTTCTTTCAAGAGAGATTTCAAAGGAAAACTTTTCATAGCCATGCTACAGAGCCGGTGACACAGTCCAAGGAAAGAAACAGCAAAGTGCTTGAAAACAATCTCATGAGGACCTGTTCTCTTTTAGTGCTCTGCTGGAGGAATCACCCACAGCCTGAGCAAGCACTAACACGGTTGCTGCGCAGACCAGCTCAGCACAAGTCTCTTATTTGCTCAGGTGCCTGCGCCATTCCTTACATGGGCATCACTTAGATTTCTTCTTTTTTTTCTGGATTAGCCTTCTAGTATATTTTTTACTTGAATAAATAATTTAAACAAAACAAACGTGCCATACACAAACTGCTCAAGGCACAGAATGAGCTTCAAACCTAAGCTAAGAGCATTTCTAATTAGGCACAGTAGGAATGGTCACAGTGGAAATCGATTATACTCACTAGATGTTTTTGCAGACAAATAATATTGGTTTATAAACACCCAACTCACTTCGGGGTCTTGTTTTCTTTTATGCTATTCTAGGTAAAGAAATACATAAAAAGGAGTTGGCTTGGAAAAGAAGTCTGATGAAATAAGCAAGAGGAGAAATAAGAGAAGATTTAGAGAGTCAGCAAAAAGGAAATGGGCCAATGTGCAGGAGAGGGGCAAGATGCTGGGAGTAGGCATGCAGTCCTCTGACAGATGCCTTCAGTATCTCAAAGAAAGCACTTAATCCCTGTGGGGGTTTGTCTCCATCACACAGTGCCTCCCATAGCACCAGGCCAAATGCAGTCCACATCATCAGCTGTGGACACTCTGTGTAACACCGGGCTATCTCCCCTGGGCCATGCAGACGTCCCCACCACCCTGCCGGGGCACAGCCCATGGCGGGGGGTCCCTGCAGCCCGGGCACAGCCAGCCCGCCCTGCAGCCGTGCGGGCGGGCACGGCGGCTGCTCGGACGCTCCGAACATCACAGGCGAGAAGAGGCTGTACCACGTCCCGCTCTTCCCCCGTTGCAGCTGCCCCGCGAAGGGCTGTTTGCGGCGCGGGGGGCCCGCGGGGAAAGCCCGTCCCGCTCGGGGGTCGCGGCCTCCCCCGCCCCGCCCGGCGGCTGCTCAGCGCCGGCGGCCGCTGGTCGGTGGGGGAGAGCGGCAGGGCCCGCGGGCAGGGTGGGAGCGGCGGCAGCGCATTGCCTTGTCCTTGTCTCCACCTGCTGATTTTATAAGCAAATATACTCGGGAAAAGTAACCATACAAATAAATAAAATTGCCGGTTGTGTGGGAGCCGTGTTTTGGGGCACATATCTAGGACCTCCAGCCACAACCAAGCACTGCGATCTGGGAGAGTTGAAAAGACTAACATCCGAATGGGTAACCAGTTTGGTTGTTTTGTGTTTGTTTGGGGTTTTTTTTCTGCTTTTTCACGCAGACTTCAGGAAAACAAGCATGGTGCCATTCTGCCGTCTGCTTCCTCCTGTTCAAAGACGTTCAAAGGCACCAGCGAGCATCAAAACAGAGGCAGATGAAGCTCTTGTGCAAGCAGGCGAGCTGGCACTACAATCACTCGATACATTTCTGGAGCTCACATGTCAAAAAGCATCACTTTCAATTCACCGAACCCTTCAAAGAAGCACACACCAGGGCTCCAGCCTAACCTGGCACTCGCCCTCCTCAGAAAGGACTAAAAAAAGACTGGGAAGGGATATACAAAGGCATTTCTCATCAACTGCTAAATGGTCCAATATACTCGTAACCTTAGCTCTCTGCTTTATAGCAAGTGAGTGATGAAAACCTGATGGGACAGGCGAGCAGGCTGCACTCTGAGCCACAACGGAGCATTTCTGGAATTGGACAAAAATATTCGGGACACCTGGAAAGGGCATGGGCAGCAAGGGGATATACTTGGGAGAAAGGAAGAGTTTAAAAATATTAAGAAAAATTTCTGATTAAGATTTTAAGAGGTGAAGTTTTGGCATGGATCAGGTTTCCTGAAAAGCATGAATCAGGCTCTGAGCTGGCTTCTCAGATGCTATTTGGAGACCTCAAAAGCAGAATCATTTAGAAAGAAACTTCTTCAAGGAGTCCAGCTTAAACTACAAAGACATAAAATTCCAGTCAGACACAGGAAATTCTTAGGGGAATACAAGAATTTTATGAGTCAGAAGACAAAAATCCCACTGAATACTTAACTAAACTAATCTAATGAAGTAGTCACCAAGAAAGGAGTGTGATGAATCTGCATGTCAGGAAGGACAAATTTAAACAAACAGGAAATTGAACAACCTGAAGCTGTTTTCAGTTTTATTCCCTGTGCCCGCTCCCTTTTTCCTTTAAAGGTGCAAACAGAAGAAGTTGCCGTGTGGGTCTGACAGGATGATTTCATTTTAGATGAAGTTTCAATTTAAAAGAAATAAATTGCCTGGCTTCCTTTTACAAAGCTGGGAAGTAATTTATTTATGATTCATTATTTGCACCGTTGTAGACCCTACAGGCCCCAGTACAATCAACCTACTAATCATTACCAAATAATACAGGGAAAGACAGACCTTGATATAAAGTTTGCAATCCAAAATTTAGCTTCCTCCCCAGCATGCAGAAGTGAGGCTAAATGCTTCCTATTAGATATTTTACCAATGCTGGTAGCTAGAGAAAGGCTTCAATCCTAAATGGTACAGCTAGCTCCGATCCAGCTTCACGCTGGGGCACGTGCTTAGCTTTTGACATGGAGAAGTTGTCAGAGAGGTTTCCAGAGAGATCATCACATCCATAAGGGTCTTGACTTTAGGTACAGGGGATTCCAAGACCAGCTGTGTAAAGCAATTTTATACAGAATGCTGTCTCCTCTACATTACGGAGCCAGGCGGCAGCTACACTTAAGAAGAGGTTTATGTATGTGCAGTATTGCGTCTTGGATGCCTTTTACATGGAGCGAGGAGCTTTTTCAATTTATAAACTTTTTATTACAAATTCTCTCATTTAGGAAATAAATTTTAGCAAATTGCAACTCCTAAAACTTCAAAGAGTGCTACTTTTCTAACAATGTTGCTTCTATACTAAAATTAAGTTTGCATTAAAGCTCTTCTGTTACTTCATATTTACTTCAGCTTGAAAGAAATAAACTTGTACAGAAGACATATTTTTTTGTTTGTTTCAGTGAGTGTTGTGATTTCAAATGTCTTCATTCCATAACGGACAAAAAGAAAAAGGAAAATTCTCTTTACACAAGGTTTCCTCCAAAACTAGTCTTGGGTTAATTGTTTCATTATACAAAAAAAAAAAAATCATTATAAGAAAACCAAAATACTTTAATTTTGATTTTCGTATGTGTGTGTAGTATTGCATCTTGTATGCCTTTTTCATGCTAAAAATTTCTGATAAAAAGTTGTGCTAAAATGATTCTGAGATGGAAACAAAAGCTTTCATCCCCAAAAGACATGCCACCAGCACAGCCTAATGTGCTGCTGTACACAGTAAGTCAGGCATATACTGAACTGACTTCAAACTACTTTTTAATAAATTAGAGCACTGCTTAGTTTCCTATCTGAACTGCCTGTCTAGATCCTACTATTTGGGGTTGATTCTGGACTCCACTTAAAATACTAATTGTTTATATTAAACAGACAAGAGAATGTGTGATGTATTTTAACTGTCAAAAGTGTTGTGAACAGCAGCAGCTGGAAGAGGAATGTTTAATTCACTCTGTTACCCCCAAGCCTTTTAGAATCTTGTATCAGCAGCTAAATCTTAGTCTTGCAGGCAAGAAAAACAGGGTATGAAGGGGTAGCACAGCAAAGTGGCTTCTACAGGAAAAAAAGGAGGGGTATACGAAAGCCACAGTATTGTCATTATTCAGTCAAAATAGAGGATCACTAAATCTACAACAGCATTGATGTATCTGTGAAAGCTGTGCACGTTTTTGTGTGGAAAAGCTCGCATTTCGTGCCTCCTTTCTTGTGCTGTTTCCTCGCACTTAGCTGATGCCCGAGATGTGATGCAGGTAGCGACGGGAGATATCACTTGAACCATTTGCTATATGATACCCCTAGAAAAAGGAATCTTGATGCTATCAGTTACTGTAACACTCTTGCATGTTCTGGACAAGAGGTCAGAGGCTTGTGTAGAGCTGTGAGTAAGGGTAAGTTTCCTCCCTTGCACGATTTATTCTCACAGGGCACCTCACACACATACTCTGGACACTTCCCCCATGATAATTTTTGCAGCATAACCTGGTGCTGGGACCCACAGGGCCCAAAACAAGGGTAAGAGTTGTTACTTAAAAGAAATTAATAAAGGCATTGCTAAGGAACAGCACCAAGTTGTTTTCAACATTTACAAAAGCTTCACATTTTAAAAAGTAGAAAAAAAAATCCAACCACAATGATACTATTTTGCGGATTTCCTTGAGGAAATCTTCGGAGTAGAACAGCAAATTAGCTGCACACAGACAAATGACCACTCTAATGTCAAGGGAAAGGAGGGTCTGAAACACTAAATGAAGAGATGCACAAGCCTGTGCAAACTGCTGTAGTGCAGGTTTTCCTTGGGAGGCCTGACTTCAGCCATGTGATTTGGGGTCTTTTTTCTTTAGTGCCACATTTACAGAACGGGTTTGGCACACTCAGGAAAGGAACACGGTTTTTGTTCATCCTATCCATCTTTTACTTGTCCAATTGCCACTACTGTATTAGTAGAAAAAATAGACCCGACAAGGTGTAAAATAATGCTCCGCATTCAAAGACAGCACTGTACCTCATTTCACTTTAATATTTACTTCAAAAGTAAACTCTGCTGAAACCTTGCATAAATAGCACTGAATGAGTTTGCAAGGTATTCTGAACTTACTGAAGCAAAGTCGACTCACACGTCTAACACACAATTGCTTATTTGGTTCCTTACTGCCAAAACATCTGCCAAGAGAGCCCTGGGATGAAGCAAGTGGGGAGACAGAAGCAGGTGAGGCTTGACTGGAATAAGAATTGTTAACAAAACAGAAGTTAGCCAGCAGAAACATAGTCCACACCAACTGACAGTAAGCCAGAATAGCAAAGCTGAAAAGTAGCTGCAGGCATGGATTTTAATTAGATTTTAATTTGATTAAATTTTTAATACCGTATGTGTCCAAATTCTCATTTTCAGTCTTTCCACTGTCTTCTGTCCATTATTTTTTCCTTATGCTGCAAGAGATCTTTCTTTTCTTTTTTCTCTCAAAAAGGCTGCAAACTGGGTGTCTGAGCTTCCTCTCAGGCAGCGTGTGCTTGGGAGTGTGAGGTCAAGGAACCAGAGCCTTGATTAGACTGGATTCTAGAAGGAGCTGTACAGAGATTTTGTTTAGGTTTGCAAGATGAGTTTGTGGCTCATTCTAAAAGTAAAGTCTTACAGAGACCTTCACCAGAGAAGGCAAAATACAAAATCTTGACAAGGGGTCAGCAGGAAGTCTTCCATAAAAGCAGGTTTTCAAACAAAAGAAACATGAAATGCTTGCTTGCTGAAATCAAATGTTTTCATAGGGATGTCTCTGCTTCACCAAAGATGCACTCAGCCCAGAACAGCCAGTAACTTGCTGGTCAGGAGGTCCAATGGGAGATGCATGGGAGGCTTCTGTTCTAATCAGCTTCTAATAGTTTGCATGCAAAGTGGAGAAGCTTTAGCGAGGCTGACTTAAGGGGAGGTGTCATAAGATGGTTGAAGCAATCAATCAGCTTCCTGCCCTTCTCCTGCCCCTGCTCTCAGATGTATTGGTTCTGCTGCTTCCTCACCTTTCACTGGCTCTGGTCTCCATTTGTGGGGAGAAAGTTCAGTTCACTAAACCAGCAGAAAATTATTCAGCTGTTTTTCTGTGCTAGCTAGCTGAAACAGTTAACTTAGAGGAGTTAAACGACTGGAGGCAATGCAAGGCCAGGGCAAGGGGTGTACGAATGACAGAAATACAGCTGTGATGACTTACTGCAATGTCCCTGATTGACAGAAAGACTACCTTTAGAATAAGGTAAACCTCTGAGTTCAGCACTGACACCACATCTTTGCACTAATATCACAGAAACATGACTATAAGCTGACCATATGAACAAGGGATTTGACTAAAAAAGTCTGCTGGAGGTCATTGCCTTTATAATTCAAATAAGGCTGTAATCCCTCTGTTCCAAAGATCTCTGTCTCAGCATTACAAAAGGCCAAGTGTGCAAATTTAGAATTTAAAATACATTATCTGGGCTAAATCTTTCCTCAGAGAGCAGGTAGCAGAGGATGTGCTTTCCAGGAAAGGGACTGAAACATACTGTACTTTTCATTCTCTAAGCATGTTGTGAGAATTTAAAACAGATCATTCAAGAAAAGCTACAGAATGGCAGTTCCCAACCTTATCTTGGATATGACAAAATCTAACCTTTGACACCAAACTACCCCAATACTGATCCAATTCTATTCAACAAACTCAGACCTTTTTTTAAATGCTGCATAACTCCCCACATGTACAATGCCTGTTTACTTAAGTTCTGAGTGGGCACAGCGGATTTAGCAGCATTGCAACAATGGAAGTTGCAGGGATGGGGAAGGACTGGAATGCTGGAGGTTGCTGGGTTTTCCCTCTCTACCTTTCACACATTCATCAGATTGCAGCCAAAATAATGCACATTCTGGCTGTGGAGAAGGAAAGGTCTGCTTTGGGTCACTAAAACGGACTGTTCTGAGCAGAAACCTCCACTGAAATTTAAAGGGCATCTATTACCCGAACGGTTTGCAGTCAACCCAAAAGCCTTCGTGTGCCTGTAAACCTCTTCCCAGCTCTCCAGGAAGCTGAGGCACACCCATGGTTTCAAATGCTCATGCTGTAATGGTATCACTCCAGGTGTTCTCAATAGGATTCCTTCCTATGAAACAACTAAAGGAGTAAAATATGGTCCAAATCTCTGCAGGAAAAGAACAGAGCCAACAGCGCAATCTGATTCTGAAAAATGACTTGGTTCCCATGCCACAAGCAACAGTCCATAAAGCATCTCACAGAAAACCCAAACAAGCCTTGCAGCTTCTGGCTTTAGAGAAAGAACTGGAGGATCTGGGGACCTCCGACCCACATTCCAAAATGGACCCTAAAAAAAGACTTCCCTCCCTTGTAGGCAGCTTAATGACCTGCAGATTTTCAGTACAGGCCATATCTGACATCAGCTTCAGAGCCTCACCTTCCATCAGATTAAAACAGTTGCACATTTTAATGTGAAACGGGATGGTGTTTCATTTTGCACAAAGCACCATCTCATTGATCTGTTGTATTTTTGAGAGGAGAGGTGGAGTGGGGAGGAAGAATTCTTACTTTGTTGTATCCAAACCAGCTTCAGTAGCCAAGCTTTAAGTGTTCAACCTTTACACTTCAGTGTCCAGCACGGGTATCACCACGTCTAATATTGGTTTCACACTGTTAGTCCAAGCAACCCATTTTTATAATCTACACCCTAAGATATGTTAGGTCTAAAATAGTTGCAAAACTATGAGTAGTTTTCTAGAAAGATCTGAATCAAAGTGATCACCCTTTGGAGAGCTGTGTGTACAATGACTGATCATCTCTATTGTTGGCATTCTCGGGGGTCACTGGGGGCTTCAGCTGCATTGTACCAGGGCAGCACCAAAAAGAAAGGCCGTCACAGCCGGCTGGTTGTGCAATCTAGGAGACCAACCTGTGGGTGTCAGTAATTAAGCATCCAATTAATTTGGGCCTGAGTTTTGAGTTAATGGCAGATTTGGGATTTTTTTTTTTTTTTTTTTTTAGTTTCTTTCTAAATAATAAAACTGCCTTAAACAGCAGTCTCTAGGGATCTAGAAAAAATATTGAAAATTTATCAAATTTTGTAAAAATTTTGACTAGAAAAATGGCATAATTTGGACAAATTTCAAATAGCTCAACTGTTTTTGACTCTTCATTTTGAAAGCATATAGTTCAAGCCTTTGTTTGAAACATTTCCTTTCCAATTATCAATTTTTTGTTAAAATATCTGAGGGGTATACACCCTGTTCCAGTTCGATACACTGAAAAAACCAAAATCTTTTATTTCTGCTTGCCAACTTAAATAAAACTTCCCTGGACACACCTGTCCCCAACTTGGTTTCCATGTACAGGTTTGGTCCCCAAATAAAAAGTCTGATTGTTTTCACAGTTCTAGCTGTGGCTGCCCCAGCCTCTGGGACTAACTTTAGCCTCCTCTATTTGAACATTTTACCACTTTCTACAGTAAAAATGTATAGCAAAGGCCACACATCCATACAGATATGTAAACTGGGTGAGCAGGGCAAACAATAATTTTATTTGCAGCCTTGTACTAGCATCTTTCTCCTGCCCCTGTGTTTAACAATCAACTTTTCTATGTCTATCCCATGAGATTATTCTTATTTTTTTTCTTCACTGATCTTTATTAGATCATTTAAATATTTACCCAAGCTTCAGTAAGTATTGGTTCACTCCCTGGGAGTGTAGCATTCTTCACTCTTCCTTTCAATGTGTTTCAAATAGCTGCTATCACTGCTGTAACTCTAATTCCCCATCATTCATTAGTTTTAAAACAGACTTGCACAAATAAACCACAACATTGAGCTAATGAGATGTGGGTGGGAAGTTTCTATAAATACAGCCTGAATTAAAGGTAGAATGTCTGCATAACTTAGATAATCTTATTCTTTACATTGCACTGAAGATGACCCCGAATGCCCTTCATTTATTAATCTTTATTTATTTGAAGAACACCGTGCCTTATTCTTTCCGCTTCTTTAGCAGACCAACTTTATCCTTTCAAATACATATTAACATGCTCCTATCCAAATGCTAAAGTAGAACTGCAGGCTGTAATATGTTTGATTACTTAGGCATTTTAACGTTATCGTCCACTTCCATCTGTGCAAGGTTTAAGCCTGGCAGTGGCCAATACAGTTTATGAAAATTTTAAAAAATATGCAAGAACTATTGGCAGAGGAATGAAAGAAATATACTGTTACTGCTCGTACAAATTATGAGAAATTCATTAGAGCTCAATCATTTGTGGATAAGTAAAAACATTCTTAGAGGCAAAATGCCAGTGGAAATCTCATGGGTTTCAGCTTCTGAAGTTTCCCAATAACCCCCTTCGCTGTGGGAAGATGAAGATGGGAACGGATGGACAGAGTCTCTGTATGGTCCACACCTTTGATCTGATGAAGGAAGATCAGATCACCTTAAGGCCAAGGGCATTTAGATGAAGGTCTGTGTCTTCACTCTCACCCAGACACAGTCAAGTGTGACAATGTGGGTTTCAGACTTGGACTTGTGCATAGTCTTCACAGGAAGTGGGGCGGTAGTCAGGAACTCATTCCCTCCTCCCCGAACATGAGCCCAGGAGGGGGCATGTCCCACTGGGGAGTCTCCTGGTCTGTGACATGTCCTGACCACGAGTAGGTCCTTTGGGCACAGACCTTCATTGTGTGAGAAAGCAAAGGGGAACATGAAAACCTGTCTTAATGTATCATTAAAGAAATTACTTCTACAGAGACTAGAGCAAGGGAGTTAAGGTTACAGTTCTGCTACGTACATTTCTCTGCTTTTTTAGGAGTGTGACTTACTTTTTATCTTGTCTATACTGGGATGCCTGGAACCAAAGGAATAAAAGCAGCTGCCAGCATGCGTTTCAGGATCATACTGTTCTTCAACAGTAAAATGCAGCCCTATTTAATCACACTGCCTCAATGGCACAGATCCAGGTACACTCGAGATGTGCCATCGTTGTGGGGCAAAGGAAGAGTCTCAGACATGCAGACAGTAAAGAAAACAGAATTGATGAAGATGAGAGCTCCTCTAATTCTCTTCTCCAGCAAAGCCAGTTACTTGGGTAATTGATGGCCAATGTAACTTCAATTTGCCACAGTCTAACACTAATACTAACTCATGACCTAAAGCTCAGCTCTGACAGTTCTCTTTTAATCAGGGATTTCTTCCTATCCTTGCAAGCAGGGAGGGGTGAAATTTCAGTGAAATACTGTATCTTCCCCTCTTGCCTTTTAAACTTGTTTCCAGAGCCCTAATGCCCTCAACACAATATTTTATGCAAGAGATTTTTCATTTGCCCACACATGTTTTCCACCACTCTTCAACCTAAATATGTCTTAAGCAGTTTCCAGATATTCTATCAGCACTAACAATTGACATTCAAAATCCCATCCCTCTGCAAACCTGTATTCCTGGGACTCCATTTAAATCCCTTAAACATAAAGTGTGTAGCAGGGCAAAAAAAATCACTGACTCAAAGGGAGAGAATAGTATGGAAGTGAATATATGAGCACTTGGAAACACCAGAAATCTTATGGGTAGACACTTTTAAAATGAGAATATAAACAGGGGAATTTTTACTAACTCCTTGAAAAGTAAGAGGCAGAAAAAGAACACTCGTATTTCTAAATCTGAGTGTTTTAAAAATATACCTTTCAGTTTTTGCATCTGCATTTATTGTGTCAGGTGTCCTTAACTTGGTTAGAATGGTTAACACAAAGACTTCAACTTCCTAAATGCTCAAGAATCAAAAAATAAAAGCAGCAAAACCTCTGCCTACTGAGCTTTTGGAAAATTCCACATACTTTCTGAAACATGAAAAAGACCAGCATAATATTTGGACTGAAGCTAAATTTAATACATCTACAACATTTCTGATTCACTCTCGCTACCCGTACACCATCTCTCTTTCAGTTACGTATTTCTCTTCCTGCCCATGAATGGATGAACAGTGATGAATGATCTATTTAAAAACCACATTCTGTCAGCTTTTTCACATCTGACAAGTCTTAGTCATAACTCAAGAGGAAGAGGTGAAAATCACTACAGTTCTCTGGGGTAACAATAACTGGAGACACATAAGCGGATTTGGTGGTTTTGGAGAAGAGAGAGAGAAAGAGAGAGAGAGAGAAAGAGAGAGAGAAAGAGAGAGAGAGAAAGAGAGAAGGAAAGAAGGAAGGAAGGAAGGAAGGAAGGAAGGAAGGAAGGAGGGAGGGAAGGAAGGAGGGAAGGAAGGAGGGAAGGAAGGAAGGAAGGAAGGAAGGAAGGAAGGAAGGAAGGAAGGAAGGAAGGAAGGAAGGAAGGAAAGAAGGAAAGAAAGAAGGAAAGAAAGAAGGAAAGAAAGAAGGAAAGAAGGAAAGAAGGAAAGAAGGAAAGAAGGAAAGAAAGAAAGAAAGAAAGAAAGAAAGAAAGAAAGAAAGAAAGAAAGAAAGAAAGAAAGAAAGAAAGAAAGAAAGAAAGAAAGAAAGAAAGAAAGAAAAGAAAAGAGAGAGAGAAAGAAAGAGAGAAGGAGGGAAGGGAAGGGAAGGGAAGGGAAGGGAAGGGAAGGGAAGGGAAGGGAAGGGAAGGGAAGGGAAGGGAAGGGAAGGGAAGGGAAGGGAAGGGAAGGGAAGGGAAGGGAAGGGAAGGGAAGGGAAGGGAAGGGAAGGGAAGGGAAGGGAAGGGAAGGGAAGGGAAGGGAAGGGAAGGGAAGGGAAGGGAAGGGAAGGGAAGGGAAGGGAAGGGAAGGGAAGGGAAGGGAAGGGAAGGGAAGGGAAGGGAAGGGAAGGGAAGGGAAGGGAAGGGAAGGGAAGGGAAGGGAAGGGGCATACAAGGAGTAACAGAACTAAAATAATCACAGGTAAACTAATCCTTCCCATAGACTGCACCCAGCCTCTGTGTACAGATGTTTTACTGACATCCAGCAGAAGAACTTGACAGTAATTGGATAGCTCTCCTCTTAAATTTATTAATTTCTCCTACTACACCTCCACAGCAACAGCTGTGGAAAGTGACTTGGGGATCACACCCACTCATCCCCAGCTCTCCGAACATCCATTCCAGAGGGAGATGATCTCTCCCAACTTTAACCATAACAGTTACATGCCTGACTCTAAAGGTGATGGGCACTCACAAGGGTGACTCAGTGCACCCCAAGACAGACTTCTCCAGCAGAAGGGATGAACCCCTCTGAGGATGTTTATATCTTCCAACTGACTCTGGATGAAGCTCAGAGGAATATGTCAAGGTAGATGGTTACAGTTAAATAAGATGATCCTACTCCCCCTGATATGGTAATTGCTTGTACAAAATTTCCCTCCAAATGCAATGCTGCAATTTCTCCAGACACACAGGGACTGTGTGAAAGCTGGACACAGAGATAACCTGAAAAGGTTATTATGCAAATAATCAAAGCACATCAGTTGCTACAGCTAGTAAAGAAGAATAAAGACTAGTGCTAAGTTAGATGCACCAGGGTTTATTCAGAACAACCAATTGCTGAGAATCTGGATTTTGTGATCTTGATAAGCATGCTATTTGGGGAAGGGCACACAGATCTAAGGTTGTTCAGACACCTGAACCATGGCTGATGACAAAGCTGGGACAACTTACTCTGTAAAGAACAACAGGCAGGCATGACAGTGCTATACCAAAGAACAGAGAATGGTAATTCAGCCTCTGATGGAAAACAAGGTTGCCAAGACTCCTGATCAGATCACATAGGGATGCAATTCATTCCTTGCAGAAATACTTCCAGCCCTTGTAACTTAATTCACTGTTGTCTGGCTTAAGACCTGATCATGCTGTCCTTACTTGCATAAAACTCAGTGCAAATTGTGTCTGACTTAAACTGGCAGCATTAGACCTCATTGGTGTTTTGACCTAGGAATTAATCCGAAGCAGATGGGTGTTCACATGTACAATGGCAGCTGCAGTGGTATGACACAAACTTGTCTACCATTACATCTTAAAGGCTGTCATTGCCACTAAATTAAGTCAACAAAAGACAAATTAATGTTCTTTGCTTCATACTCAGATCAACACTGTAAAGATTTTGATGGTGATCACTGAACATGCCAGCTTGATTAAAAGCAGCTTGCATTTTTCCGTTTACTTTTAGCAGTACAAAACCTGAAATCAGTTTTGATAAGAGACTAAGACGTGAAATAGCAAAGGCTGACATATCTTTCATATGGTTAAACTTACAGCTCTATATAATGAAAGAAAAACATGAAATGTTTTAATCTTTATTGAATCTTCTGTAATTAAAAATTATCACTTGGCTAGTCCGTACAGTCTAATGACATGAAACAGGTAAATTTTTTCAAATAACAGATTTCTTCCAGTTTCAACTAATACGGAATGATATTGTGGCAGAATGCAACCCCCCCTCTCTCCCCCTCCCTCCTTCAGTATGAAAGGAGTGGGCACATCTCCCTCTCTCTCTGCTACTTGAGGCTAACAGCTTCTTTTGTTTGGCCCAGAGCACCCTGGCTCCTGGGACATTAGAAGAAGGGAGTGCCGAGGCACACTGAGCCGTGCCCAGTGTGGGGGATGTTTGGAGGCTTCAGGGGCACCCACAGCCAGTGTGGGGGGTGCAGAGAAGCTTCTAGAGTGCCTACAGTCAGATCTGATCAGATAAAAATGGGATTCTCGTCAAGACTCCGCCCATTTTGTCGCGGGTCTCTCGGAGCATGAGCAAGATGCTGCCGCCGAGAGCCCCCCTCCCCGGGATGGGGACTCCGCTTGCCTCGCCGCCACGTGTGTAAGTAAAACTTCTCGCAGGATTGCGAGTATATTTTTACTTTTTGTGCACATATGCACGTATAACTTTCTGCGCTCCATATGAGTGTGTGTAAAATTAATCCTCGCACAATCGCGAGTGTATTTTCCTCCCATGCACATATGCACGTGTAACTTTCCGTGCACATTTGCACGAGTACTTTATTTCCTCGCACAATCACGAGCGTATTTTCCTTCCGTGCACACTTGCACGCGTAACTTTCCGTGCCCAATACGAGCACGTGTATAAATTATTTCCTCGCACAATTGCGAGTGGCCGCCGAGAGCCCCTCGCACAATCGCGAGTGTATTTTCCTCCCGTGCTTCCACATAAGCATGTGTAGGATTCCGTGCACACTTGCACGTGTAAGTAAATTAACTCTCACAGGATTGCGGGTGTATTATAAATCTACCCTCGCAGAATCGCGAGTGAACGCTTCCCGTACTCACTACAAGTGCGTGTATCTCTTTAAAAATAATCCTGCACCATGTTTAGGCAAATGTGTATTCCTCCGGGACTCAGGGACGGTTCCAGCATTGTTTTGGGTGAAGCCATGTGCATGCACACTGTGGACCGCCTGTTGTATTAGTTGCTGCCTCAATAATTTTCCTCAACTGATATCTGAACCTTTATTTAAGTCACTTTTGGAGTGCTAAAACCCTGTTTCTCACCGGTTTAATAAAAGTTGTTTTTGGACCTTGTTGTCCCTTAAATTAACCTACGGGGTGCCTCTGTGACAGATATCATTCTCATCATCTTGTATAGAAAAGATGCTAAGGGTTTTTTTTTCTCTTTGACAAACCCAGAGGGAAGAAACCAAAGCAGCTTTCACCTCTTTCTTGTTCAAGTTCATGATCCCATAAGCCATACTAATCAAAACAGATGATATGCCATTTTGGACAACATGCACTTAGCCACAAAGGTACTACTCTTAATGAGACATGGCCTAAAACCAGAACAGGGAAATGTACTTCACGGTAGTGAGAAAATAATGAGAAAAAGAGTGGACACGTTGACCATAACCATCCTGTCCTGTTGAATTCATCAAGGCACACAAGCAAAAACTACCTTAGAGGTCCTCTTTGCCCAGTGCTTGGCTGCTGACTGTCCCATAGATAAGCTATTGAAATCAAAGGAGCCATCTGACACATAGTGTATGGATGCTGAGGTCTTGCCAAGGTCGTGCCCTCTCATCTGTCCCAGAGGTCTATGAGGCTGGCAGTGTGGTGCTTGTCCCAGTGGTTTTACACAGCCCTAGATCTCCTCTGGGCCCAATTTAGGTCACAGCATTGACAAGCACATCTGGATGGCCACAGCTTAAACAATGTTATTGCTGGCTTAAGTTGTTGCTGTCCTTATTGAAGCTGTGGATTCCTCCCAGAGCAGGACGGGAGAGTCAGAGCGGATGAAGAAAAGCATCCTAAGCAATTCTTTTCCCTTGGCCAAAACCAGGGAGTTTGGTTAAGTTTGGTTTGATTTGGTTTGACTGTGAAACTGCAAAGACAACGTGAAGCAGCTGCCAGATGCTGTGGATGAAAAGATGGGAATGCTCCTCAGCTAAAGAGCCACATTTTTCATCATCTTGCTCTGATTCAGTAGGGCATCACATGAACAGAAGAACTTCCCTCCTCCATGAGAAGCCAAGTAGGAACTGGATTTTAGCATCTCACAGAAACCACTCTGCTTTCTCCTCTTTTGATCTTGTCTATTTTCAAAGAGGTAGTGCTATGAGGAGCAAGGGACACCTTTTCAAGGGACAGTCGATGCAGTGATCCACCCAAAGAAGGGTCTAGGAATTATGGAGGCAGCATTTTATTTCCCAGCACAGCCTTAGTTACTACCTAAATCAGGAAAGGACCCCAGTCCCACATCCTCAGCTGCTCGGCCTCCAGAAAAATAAAAGATGAAAATTTTTGTTATTCACCAGTAAAGGGAGCAAGAGCAATTCTCAGGTGAGTGGGAATAAATGAAAAGGGAACGGAAGTACTTAAAATCTTCTTATCAAAGGGTGGAGCAGAGACCTGCAGTGGAGACTCAACATGGACCTCTAGAATAAACAAGGCATTTACTGATTCAGAGTAAATTCAGGCATATTGGGAGAGAGATACAGCTTTAAAAGAGACTACTTTTTAAGGAGAGAAAATAAATTTCTCTTGAGAATCCATCACATCGTATCAAATATAGTATTTATTAATAAACTGCTTATTAGAATTCATCAATATTCACAGGGTACTGTCTCTTTGATTTCACCTCCTTTTCCCTTCAAAATCAGTATTATTGTCACAAAAATGGAAAATGGCATAGAACTGATCCATGACAAGTGTATAAGATCTTCACTTCTCATGGCCTGCAAATCTTGCAAAATTCAAACTGATTTCATGAACTGATGTTGACTAGAACATTTAACATCCTCCAAGCCCCACTATTTTAAGTGTCACTTGCATTTTCAAATACAAGTGTTTTCTTCAGAAATTAATACATGGGTGAATGATCTGTGATAAATAGGTAAAAACCTGCTTTCTTAGACCTCTATCACTGATAGGAATATTATTCTTAAAGGGATTTTGGAAGTTTTACATTCTATCAGTATTTTCTGTCCTATGTGCCTAAGCCCTCAGATTATATTTACATGTCATTTAAACTCCACTATTATGACATATTAGGCTTTATTAGGCCTTTATCTACAGCCACAGTCACACATTCTGCTGCAGAAATCATGCTGTTCAATTAGATGAGAGATTCTGGACCTGAGAAGACCATTTGCACAAACTGAATTTCTTCTGCACAGAACTGAGATCCCCTTGACACAAATTTTGTGGTACGGGTCACTGTGTAGGCAGAGTGAAAAACTCTAATTCAGTTGAATACATTTACCATGCTGCCTTTTATATTGCTTTCCAGAGACTCTTTCTAACATAACTTCATTCACTCAGTCTTAAAGGAGACACTTTGTAAAGGCTACTCATTATTTGATTTTTAGTGGACCTAGGAAGTGGTATCAACTGAGGAAGTCTTTCCACTGCACTCACTAGGTCTTGGATGCCCAATAGCAAGAGACAGGTCTTTCCCTGAAAAGCCTTGCTATGTACACAAACTAGACAGACAATGGGCAGCAGGAATAAGGTGTAGGGAAAAAGTACTTTGCCCAAGATCACAGAGCTATCAGACATGCTGCAACAAGGCACAGAATCAGCAGATACCCATACTAACATTAAAAATATGAAGCAGCCATCCTAATTGTGTCCAAACTTGCACACCCCAGCTATTATACCTATATACACCCAGATGGATGACGATAGCTTCTGCAGCAGAAGACAATAGAGACGTAAAGAATTATTGTATCCTACAGAATTCTTGTTTCCTGGCACCACGCAGTGAGCTAAACAATATCCCATGTTGCCTTCTTCAAAATCTCTGCAGAAGTATGTACATGATGCATAATGCCGTAACACTCCACTTACAAATGAATTATAGTTCAGCTTCCAAATTATAAAGCAAACAGGCAATTTTCCCCTCCCCACTTCATGGTTTAAGTGAATAGAGTACTAATAAAGCAACGAAACAATACAACTGGAGCTCTACGTGGTGTGGGTAAGTTGCCTCTGAGCTATATAACTATTTCAATGAGCCACAGCTGTGACCAGAAACCTCCCTGCTTGTCCATTCTTGTGGCTTCTCTTGCACATACTCCATTTTTGGCTAATTAAATGGGACTACGGCAAAGTTAATTATCACAGTTAGTCTGTAATAGGGTTAATTTGACTGAATGAATTGTTATTTAACAGGAACAGAAAAACTCTTTACGAAGTTTGTATATATAGGCTAATTCAAAAGTATCACCAAAAATCTACTACTTTGTCCACTGAACAAAACTCCAATGCAAGTAGCTCTTGAAAAGCAATTAGGTAGCCTTGTTCAGTAAAAATTTGAACAATGATTAACAGTTTAAGCAAGAATCACATCATTTTTGTATTTAAGAAATCCAGCCCTCCAGAACAGTAAAGTTGTTACGCTGCTGAATGTTGCTAACTTGAAAGAGCAATTTGCTAACTAACAATAACTAATTCCCCAATAGACCAAACCTATCTGAAGCAGCTTTACTTAGGATGACTAAAAAATACTCAAGCAATCTACTTCATTGTTTATAATTTGACTGAGCACCACAGTTTCCAATTCCATGTAATAAAACTATGATTTATATATTACTCATGTCTTCTCAGAATACATTTGCCAAAGTGTTTCTTAAAGACAGCCTTTTTTAGCTATTTGTAATGAAATACAAAATAGAAAAGATTGTATTTAGCACTTAGAAAGAAGGGCAAAAAATTTCTCCTAAGTAAATCTGGTGAATTTGTTTACATTAATGACATTAAAATGGAAAACCCAAGTCTAAATATTTTCATTACACGACCAATTTAAACACATTGCAAGATCCTTCTCAGCAAGATCCTCAGAGCAAGGCAAGAAAGAAGCAGCAATGATTATTAAAGTATACGTAAGACAAAAATAGCAAATTTTGTTTGTCTTTGTTGATATTATATTCCTGCCTCCAGGAGCAAGGCCCTTTCACACACAGCTCTTCCCACATGGGGACAAGCAGTGCGTGGTGCATGAGGGCACAGCGAGCATGTGTGCTCACTCACAAGGGAAGAGCAATTTTAAGTCTTTGCCCCACTAATGACAACACAAACAGGATTTTTTTGGAGAGAGGAATATATTATCCAAAAAACCTCGCATTACACAAGTTATTCACACAAGAAAGATTTAAGGCTGTTGTGAGTCAGACCAACGCCGCTGGCCTCCGTTGGTAGATTCATGGACCTAGCTTATGGAAATGAACAGGTTTCCTATTGTGCTACTTTGACAGCTGGGAAGAATCATACCAATGACAGTAAGGAATAGCCCAGCTCAGCTACCAATAAGATGAACAGAGAAAATAGGAGAAAAAGACCTCTGCAACTGCAAAGCCAGTATTAAAATTTGGAAAGTTACACATTCTGGCAGCTGCCTTCTTCAAAAATCCTAGACAAGCAGACAAGCAAGCTCGCTTGTACACTTACAAGATTTTTAATCAGCCCTCCATAAATTAAGACGTTGCTCTATACATCTAAATAATTTGACCAATTTTGCCATCCTTTACAAGACATACAAGAGAAGAGCGATGGTCAGTTATCATAGGCCAGTGCAGCTACAAGCACATAGTTCACTGGGATGTACTCAGGAGATGTACCAGCCATCTATACTCCAAATTGCATTCCAGTATGGCCCCCAAAATATTCAACAGATGGTTCAGCTTGCATCTGGATCTAAAAGCTCATCTCACTGCTAAACAAATATAACAGACCATGCCTTCCAGTTATTGCACCCCTCATGATCTGCTTGTAGAGCTGTTAATACCAAGAACAAAAATAGCACTGACAAGTAACGACAAGTAAGATCATCTGAACTGCTGTTCTGCTTATGTAGTTGCTGTCTCTCTGTGTCAGTTCATGCACCTTTTCAAGAATCCATGTGCTGGTGGTGGCCAGAGAGAAAGAATTAATTCCTCATAGTTGAAAGAGACTCTGCTGAGGTTACTTGCCTCACCCAGAAAGCTGTGGAGCATCCTTATTCTTCAGTATCTGGGTTCATTTTGCCACCTTTCCCTGTTGCAGACTCTTCTTACATTTTTAAATCAAGTACTCAGTTTGTAGGGTGACTGATGAACTTGTCAATATGATCTTGTCATGAACACCAAATGTGTCTTCCCTGTTCCTGAAACTACTCAGGCTTTGCTAAGAAGAAATTAAGAACCGCTCTATTACAGCATGGGTGAATAAGCTGACATCAATAACATTTAGGAATTGATTTGTTCATTCTGTACTTAGATGATTCGATTGATCAATGGACGATATTACTAAGTGCCCTGCTGCTTCAAGGACCTAAAGTTTCACACAAGTTAAGTTTCTTTTGGGTTTCCCTAGTAGCAAGAGATGATCACTTACAAGATGCCTCTTGGTTTTCATTTCTTTCTTACTTGAGTGAAGAGTCCCTTGCGCTCTCAATAGTTGCATGGATGACTTTCATAAATTGGGACCGCTGACAGGCTAAGGGAAATCAGGGATGATAGTGAGAGTTTTGAAAATCTATTGCTAAACATCTGGAAGTGTAACCAAGACAAATTTATGAGAGAAAAACATGTGGACACCCCCAACCTTACAATTTTCCTCCGACTGTTCTCTAGCACCTGTGCTGAATCATGCAGCCTGGCAAGTCAGGACATCATAGAGGCCACATTAAGGGAATGATACCAGTAAATATAAGAGGTGAGAAAGTAAAGAATGGTGACTTTGATGGGAATAGAAGGGTGGCAGCACTGTGTAGTGCTGAAGACATGGGGACACACTCATTCTGGTGGAAAATGTGATGTGCAAAGAGGAGAAACAACCTGTGGAGTCACTGGCTGGCACTGTGAGCCCAGACAAGACAGGCAAAGGAAATTCCAGGAACTGCTGGGGGCTCCTTGACTTGCTTTGTATTTGACTGCTGGGGCAGCAGGGATCCAACAAAAGCTAATGTGTAGATGTCTCTCAGCACAGCTTCCAGCTGCACAGGCTGCTATTATAGCTTAATTCCTCATACTAATTGGAATGCTTCCAAAGTATTGACACAAACGGTGATACAAAATCACATAGGTAATCTCTACATTTCATTTGATCTGTATAGAAGCAGGGAGACAGAAGAATGGCTTTTGGAGACGCATCTCTCATTTTGAAGGAGGCGGGAAGCTGGCACAGAGGATGTGAAGAACACAGCTGAAGGCAGCGCGTGCCCCTGGGCGCTCCTCTCTCCTATGCCAGGGCTCAGATGTGTTTCGACAGCACGGTGCTGCCACAACTGTCACTATTGCACCCTGCGCTCTCTGACTTCCTCCATCCCACCGTCTGAGTGACACATACATAAAAGAGACTCCACTGGAAGCCAAGTGTATTGTCTGGGGATTTGTCCTTTCTTTTTAACAAAGAACAAAACTCAAATTTCTTCCCCTTTGTGATTTCACTGCCAACACTATCACTTGGATATCACATGGCTCACCTCCACAGTGACATGCAGGATACACCAAATATTACAGAAGACACCACAAGAAAGCTCCAGCCCTCCCACTAGGTAGTAGGAAACTCACCATTACCATTCCCTGGTGACCAGTAAGCATGCTGAGACCGTTGTTTGCATTTTCTATGCTTATTTGTCTATTACTAAAGTGGGATTAACAGTGTTCAGTGACAGCTTTTCAGACCTACAAATTCTTCCTGTTATGGAAAAGCATCACGAGACCTATTTTTCCCTAAATTAAAAAAAAAAAAATCTTCCATTGGCTGATTATTCAAATATAGTTCTTATATTCTGAAATTCTAAAATTTGCTAATCAAGCACATAGTGCAAGAAGCATTTTAGACACTACCAAAATACTAATAATTAGAACAAAGTTGTTTCAGTTGTGGTTTTTGTGGTTTACTTTGTTCCCTAACAGATTTTGAGAAAAAAAAAAATCCTACAATCTTTTTTGCTTTCAAGTACTTTTTCAGGGGAAAAAAATATCTATTTTCAGTACCAGTGTAATTCATCATATTATGACAGGAAAGCAAAATTGTTTCATTTCATAAAATCTTCTAACAGCATGAAGCTAACCCCATGGTCTCTGAGACAGAAATTCTGCCAGCTATAGACTTATAAAGAATCAGCAGAGAAAAAGAAGTTTCTCAGATGGAACTGTTAGTCATGATGTGAAGAATGTGTGTCCCCTACAGATGTTATAGCTATTTATATGATAAATCCCGATCATCACTATAGGAATTTTACAGCCTTCTTTTAAGTTAATGCTGAAGTTCAAATTAATCTTTTTTTGACAATGTTTGCCTAATATTTCAGTGTTGAACAACATTTCCAGGGTTACATTTACAGTGAGCCTACTGGGCACTTTTAAAGCTGTATTCCAGACTCTCTACTTGCTTCAGAAAGACTTATTTTAATTCTTCAGTGCTTCACAAATTTTTCTAGGAAAGACAAGCACAGTAAGCATTGATAAATGCTTATAAGGGCACATCTAGACTTGCAAGTTCATTGGAATTAACACTGGGGTTAATTTAGAGCACACGACAGGTTGTAGAACAGCTCCCTGGAAGAAAATATTCATTCTAGAATAAAATTACCTTATCCTCATAGTCAACATTTGATCTGTTTGAGTAACATGAGATAAACGAGAACAAAGCATGTTTGTTCTAGTTTGCAGGATCATCGGTTTGCTCAGGAATCACAGTCTGGGGAATTCAAAATGAAATGAGGGATGTGAAAATACCTTAAGATGTCTCTAAGGAATTCAAGGTTGCACAAATATAGAGTCATCGGTGTCAAATAGCAGCAGCCCTTTTAAAACCAACGCTACATTTACACACTTCAAAGGCCCACGTTATACAGAACGTGGTGCTACATAGGTCACTGCATCCCCCCATACCAGAGAAACACTTTCTTATGAGGATGCCTCTCTGCCATCAGCAACACATCCGTCCATTCCCTGCCTACACCCTCCTGTTCGCTCACAGGCAGCAGGAGGTCTGGGCTTACTGTCTGGTTTTAGAAAAGGGTGGCAAACTCTTAGGTGGGGAAACAAAAATAGTGATGTTTTATTTGGGTGATACAAGCTGACTCGATCTCAGTATCTCCACTTCTCCTCTGCTCTCTCATATTGGGAACAAAAGATAAACTTGCAGTTGCTTGCACTATCTGACTAGAAAGAAAAGCTTCTTGGTGGAAGAACTGAGCTCTATCCCTGCAAAGGGAAGGCTGGTGTATTTTTCACAAAGATAAGGGTTTTTTCAGCCTTGGCCATGAAATGTGCTTTGAAGTTATGGAGTTCCTGTGACTTCTTTTTTCTTAAAATGCCATTTGAATTGTGTGGTTAATCTGTTTTTTCTACTATCTTTTAATATCTACCCTTGGTTGTTACCTGAAACCCGTGATGAAAGAGGTAGCACTGATGAGACCAAGACGTTAAACCTCAGTAATTTCAGTTCCGAGTACAGCATTTGGGGCAAAGAACACGAGACCAGGAGCCCAGGTTAGCCCGGCCAGCCGCACACATTGGTAATCCACAATGGATCACCAGGTGAGGAGCCGTAAAAATCTTGGGGGTGGCCAGGGTCCCATAACGGGAGAGTCTGAAACTATTCCAACCAAAGCCTTCCCCATGGATTTAGGGGAAAGGGATCAAAAGCAAAAGATGAAAGTGAGGTTCTGCAGAAAAAGGAAGAATAAACCTAAGAAATTCCTCAGACCTAGACCTTCCCATACTGTATCCCTGACAGTATACAAAGTGCTTTGATGTTCATGGTACTTGTTCATGGTACTCGCTGACGTTGACACTCAGCAAAACAGTGTTAATCACCTGCTGCAGAGAATCCTGGTGTGCATCCAGGGAATATTTAGGTGCAGCAAAAAAAGAGTGGAGACAGAGAAGATCTCGGGTCTTTTACTGCTTATTGACATTGATATATAAAAATATTTGTGTAGTCGCCTGTAAAAGGTCTTTACTTCAAAATCCTTTTGCAACTTTTGTGTGCTCTGTGGTCTTGGGGAAATAAAATTGTCTCAGGCATTCACAAGGCCAGAGCTCTGGCCTTGTAAGAACCATGCCTAAGGAGTGTCTTCAGAAGAGCAGAGCAGGGAGAGCAACTCTAGTCCTCTGGTCTTTGGGCAACTGGGCTTTCCAACACACTTGTGTGAGAAATAAGAGACAAACTGAAGGAAAACAAGCCTATGGAGCTCACACAGATCAAGAGGAGCCATTTAAAAGCTCATGCTCACCCTACAGAGTCCAGTCACAGAGGCCTGGTGACACCGACTGAGCCGGCATTTGCCACAGCTGCAATAGTGCCAAACTTTTACAGCCGCCCTGTGCTCCCTAGGAAATACCAAACCCTTGTGGTCATCACCCAGTGCCCCTGACAGGAGAGCTGCTTCCAAAAAGAAAGTCAGAAAACTGTTTGTGGCTTAATCAACCAAGCAAATCAAACCTCTGCAGAGAACATTCTCCCCTCAACAGAAAAGTGAGACGTTTGACACTCTGCTCCATACCCTAGTTTTCACAGTATCACAGTATCACAGTATGTTTGGGATTGGAAGGGACCTCGAAAGATCATCTAGTCCAATCCCCCTGCTGGAGCAGGAACGCCTAGGTGAGGTCGCACAGGAAAACGTCCAGGTGGGTTTTGAATGTCTCCAGAGAAGGAGACTCCACAACCTCCCTGGGCAGCCTGTTCCAGTGCTCTGTCACCCTCACTGAGAAGTTTTTTCTCAAATTTAAGCGGAACCTCTTGTGTTCCAGCTTGATCCCATTACCCCTTGTCCTATTGTTGTTTGCCACCGAGAAGAGCCTGGCTCCATCCTCATGGCACTCACCCTTTATATATTTATAAACATTAATGAGGTCCCCCCTTAGTCTCCTCTTCTCCAAACTAAAGAGACCCAGCTCCCTCAGCCTTTCTTCATAAGAGAGGTGCTCCACTCCCTTAATCATCTTCGTTGCCCTATGCTGGACCCTCTCCAGCAGATCCCTGTCCTTCTGGAACTGAGGGGCCCAGAACTGGACACAATATTCCAGATGTGGTCTCACCAGGGTGGAGTAGAGGGGAAGGAGAACCTCTCTCGACCTACTAACGACCCACCTTCTAATACACCCCAGGATGCCATTGGCCTTCCTGGCCACAAGGGCACAGTGCTGGCTCATGGTCATCCTGTTGTCCACCAGGACCCCCAGGTCCCTTTCCCCTACACTGCTCTCTAATATGTAATCTCCCAACCTATACTGGAACCTGGGGTTGTTCCTGCCCAGATGCAGGACTCTACATTTTCCCTTGTTAAATTTCATTAGGTTATTCCCCGCCCAACTCTCCAGCCTGTCCAGGTCCCGCTGGATAGCAGCACAGCCTTCTGGCGTGTCAGCCACCCGTCCCAGCTTAGTGTCATCAGCAAACTTGCTGATAGTACACTCTATTCCCTCGTCCAAATCGTTAATGAATATATTGAATAATATTGGCCCCAATACTGACCCCTGAGGCACTCCACTAGATACTGGCCTCCAACTAGACTCTGCACCATTGACTACCACTCTCTGGCTTCTCTCCTTAAGCCAGTTTGCAACCCACCTCACTACTCTATTGTCTAGACCACACCTCCTCAACTTAGTTGTGAGGATGCTGTGGGAGACTGTGTCAAAGACTTTACTGAAGTCAAGGTAGACCACATCCACCGCTCTGCCATCATCCATCCACCTTGTTACATAGTTTTGGTGACTTTACTAAAAGCAAGGGCGTAATGGCAGACAACGGGTGAAGCTATCCCCCCATGTAAAACTGTTTTGTCAAGATCCAAGAAGCAATCTTAGAACAGCCATCATTCAAGCAATATTTAAACCAAGTAACCTCAAGCTCAAAGACTAAAATCATAATAGAAGCAAGATGACTCAAGTATACAAGATGTAGGAATTTGCTCTATAAATGCTTCCTGCTGTAGATATCATTCCCATATAGTTCCAAAGATAAAATCTAATGTGGAAACAAAAAGCAATGTAATACCTCACATTTCAAACCCAAATCATGTTGTAACTGGGATAAAAGGAAACATGCTATTTCATAAATACACTGATTAATATATATAATAAAATTCATATCATTATAAGCAACTACAATCACTGCATTAAGCAAACTATATACAAGATAACATTGGCCTAAACACAAAATTGCCACAATAATATCAGGTTTTCTGCTTAAAACAGTCTTTTTTCATGTTAACAATTTTGAATGACCTTTTCAGGTAATGGATATTTCAGCTAGTTTCTGGACAACGGACTATTCTTAATTTACTATTGTTTAACTTTAAGGAACACCCAGGAATAGTTAACTGAATAAAAAACAGTCTGGTATTAGGATATCTGTCTTTTCCCCAACTGTTCCCCTGTTTGCTGTCCTGTGTTTTCTGTCTTGTTAGATACACATTAACCTGTTAGACTGACCTTCACTTCCCTCCCAATCCCTACAGCACATTAAAATTCTTTAAAAAGACAACTTGAGAGAGATTGCCTTTTGGTAAACCTCCTAAAGCGAGCTCTACAGACTGGTCTGGCATGCATTGTGTACATGCATCTGTCACGAAAATTTGATGACAAATCATCTGTTTCCTGACAGATAGGCTGCACTGACTTCAAATTCCCATGAAATGTCTTTGTCCACCAGGAAGAAAAACATTCTCCTTTAAAGCAGTGATCATTCTCAAACTTCACTTCAATCCTCCATTTGCTTTAAGTCTGTACTATCATTTATTTGTACTATAATTTTTCTGGATCAATTAAAGCCTGTTGCAAGATACATCTTCCTGATCATCTTTTGGGAAAATGTAAAGAGACAGGAACTAATGAAAGGAATAAAAACAAATGTTTCACAGTAATAATGCTGTTCTCAGAGGGTGAGAAATGAAGATCCTTTTTAAGACTGACCTACCCCAGTTTGTTTAAAACTAAACTGAACTTGAACTGATAAACTACTCTTTTGAGATTAACCTGAATAGTGTACATTCAGCAAAACACTGTAAATCTAAACATACCTGAATTGGAGTCAAACTTTGTTTCTGACCTGCAAAAGAAAATAAAAGGATCGTAAGTTACAAGAACTGCTTTATGCCATAAAAGCCATTTGTCAGACTGATCACTGAGCAAATATCGTCTTTAACAAGACTGTCTCTGCCTCTGTACATTAATACTTAATGCATTCAAGTGGATTTGAACCCAAATAATAACTATTACCTTTAACATGTTAGGTTTTTTACAACATAGAGTTACAAAGAAATTTTAAAAGACAAATCACAAAATGAATGCAGAAAATAGAATACAAATTTAAAACAGGATTAAATTATATGCTGTGAATCCTGCAACACAGTTGTTCCTATGAAATAAAATTGTTTTCATTCATTTTCATTTTTGAAAAGTCATTAAGAGGATTTAATTTATTCATGAATGTTTCCAATCTATTTTTGAAGCAGATACCGTTTCATTAATGTCATATGTATTGTATCCAATGATCTGTACTTAATTGTACAACATCCTAGGAGGGTTTTGTTTGTGTGTGTCTTCAATTTACTTACTCTGCACATAGGAATAAGCGGTTTGATTTTCTTAAAAGTGGAAAGCAGGGGGTGGGGGAGAGAGAGAGAGGAAGGGAGGCAGACCTAAATTTTAACTTGTTTTAAGTCTTTGCAAAAAGACAATAATGTGTGCATTATGCATCATTAGTTTTAATTGTGCGCTGCAGATTTTTCTCTCTCTAACAACTAGTGTTTTTTTCTAAGGGCTTAGCACTTAGCAAATGAACCCTATAACCTGTATATTTAATAAAAGGAAGAAAAAATTAGCCCTTGTGGGAACATCATGTTTCAGATATAGGTTAATAATACTTGTAAATGTAGAAGCCTTTGAAGATCTCAATTCAACTGTGGGAAAACTTAAGTTGGGTAATTACTCTCAAGATGCTGCTGATGTGCTGTCAAGCAGAATTAACCCTATGACTAGGCCTATCTACACAATCTGCTATAAGACAGCATTGTCTGTATCGAGCTCTCAAACCAATTAACGGGCATGTTCCAATCAGATTTATATTGCCCACTAACAATGAGTTCTACACATGGTCATGTCTGTCACAGCAGGACACGAGGTCTGACCAGCAAGAGACCTGTTAAAGGATGTTACGTTGGCAGCAAAATGCATTTCCCCAGAAATTCTAAGGAGGAAGTACAATGTCAGATCCTTTCACGTTGCATCAGGAAGGAGATGTATTTTGGGAAGTTACAGTCCTCGTTTTTTCAAAAATAAATGACCGAAGCTCAAGAACTAATTGCAGATTTATTTTCTTCTTTTATTTTATAAGCTTGTATATGCAGGTACATGTAGATGTATTTTACACATACTATATGTATTTGATATAATTGGCATTGTAATCCTGTACCAAAGGTCTGTGCTACATTCAACAAATATCAAACCAATCATGATATAAAAAATTAACATGTTCACACCCCTAGTTACAGTTAAGCCATGAAAAAGGAAACAACTCTCTTCTTCCTCCTGCTCATTCTCCACATTCCCCCAGCGCTCACAATTTATAATGTCTTCCATGTAACTCTCAAGTGATGAATAGATGGAAGGGAAAAAAAAGCATAACTTATGGTCCTAGTTGGTGTTTATGAAGTCCCACCAAAAGCACAGAACAAATACATTATGTTGCTGATGTACAATCACTGCTCCTGTTGGCGGTGTATTTCAGCTGGCATTTACACAGTAACTTCCCACAGGATGAAGTCCTCACCCTGTGAAAGGCGCATGTTGGTAACTGGGGGAGAATCCCCCTGAGTTCTAGGGAAATCCACTTAGCATTTTATTTACAATATTCTCCTCAAGCTGCAGTATATCTGTCTAGACTGTTCTCTCTTGCTCATCACTGTATCAGCACCGCCTCACTACCTACATAGTCAGAGACAACGTATGAATCTCAGCCTCATCATCTGTTTATCTCCACAATCAACTTCTTTGCTGCCTAAATTCTAGATACTTCATGTTAGTAGGTCAAACAAAGACCCTGCTTCTCAGCCTGCATGGCTTGGCATGGACATATGCACTGCAACTTGCAGCATCAACAAACTGGCTAAGGGGCCAAGGTGGCAGAGAGGACATGGGGAGGAGGGTCACAAGGGTCACTGGGTACTGCAATGAGTACCAGAGCTTCAAACAGTCATAAATTATTGGGTAACAAATCAGGGAACTGATACGGGGCGATAAATGAATAGAACTTTGTCTGGCAACAGCAGAATAGCTATGAAAGAAAACACAACATGGGAGGTATCCCTAGGAGCCAGCAGGAGGAGAAGGGTCACCTGCATTATGGTCACCATGTCACTTTGGGAAAACAATGCAAAATTTAGGACACAGTATTACAGAATTGTTAGAGATCTTAGAAAGGCACAGAAAAAAAGGGAGGAAAATAATGAAGTGTCTTTGGCATTGTAATTAAGCAACAACTAGCGGATGTGAGAGAGAAGCACTCTGCAAGAATACAAAATCATCTTGACTACCTGAAGGATTGACAAAGCTTCCAGCAATTTCCATGCAACCAGCACTTTTCATCTAGATCTTCCAATATTGACATCTTTTTCTTGACAGAATGCTAGACAAAGATACTAGAAACTAGTTGCACGTAGGTATTAAAAATATGCAACTGAAAACGAGCCAATAAACAGGATAAAATAAAATGCTGAAGGTATGTTCCAAAGGGATGTTCTGCTACATGCAGAAATATTCACTCTGGCTCCTTTATACTTTTAAAACTACATTAACTAGAAGGAAAAACTTTTCTGTGCATTGATTTTTATCATTGTACATATTCCAATATGCAACTTAAGCATCCTACCAAAAATAGGCACCTTACAGAGCTGACTTCACAAACTGTCTTTTCTCATCAATCACACCAAGAGAGGAAAGAAACCCCAACAAACAGCAAATAGCGTTCTGCATAGTTTCTCTTATTTTTGCCCCACAGGAGTATTCTGAAAGTCACAGAATCATTCATAAATATCATTGGAAAGGAGTCTATATGCATAAAGAGAACAAGAGGGTATTTATAAAGTGCTTTCCATTTCCAACTGTGATATGACTTAAATACACACATCACATGGCAATCCAAATGCCAAGTAGTTCATCTACTCACACACAATATGCAAGGAAACAGTGAGTTACTGCAAAGGTTTAGCTCAGGACAAGGTGCCACGATACTTTTAAAGATCCCAGAAATAATTAAATCAAACACAAACTGAGGCTGCATCTGGAGTACTGTGTCCAGTTCTGGGCTTCCCACTTTAAGAAGGACAAGGAAATACTGGAGGGAGTCCAGTGGCAGGCTACGAAGATGATTAGGGGTCTGGAGAAGAGACTGAGAGAGCTGGGTCTGTTCAGCCTGGAGAAGGCTGAGAGGAGGTCTCATCAATGTTTATAAATATCTCAAGGGTGGGTGTCAAGAGGATGGGACCAGACTCCTTTCAGTGGTGGCCAACAATAGGGTGAGCAGCAAAGGGCACAGACTGAAGCACAGGAGGTTCCATCTGGATATGAAGAGAAACATCTTTACTTTGAGGGTGCCAGAGCACTGGAACAGGCTGCCCAGAGAGGTTGTGGACTTTCCTGCTCCGGAGACACTCAAAACCTGCCTGGACACATTCCTGTGCGATTTGCTCTGGGTGAACGTGCTTTAGCAGGTGAGGTGGACTAGATGATCTCCAGAGAACCCTTCCAACCCCAACTATTCCGTGATTCTATGAAACAATAAAATATATGATGGTCACTCTATCTGTACTGCAAAGAGGCGCAGGATTTCGACCTGTTCCTTTTAAAAGGCACCATAAACCAGATGTTTGTACTGCCAGCTACTGAGAGAGAGAAACAGAGTACTGATAATCACCATGTGTTCCTATAGTGTGAATTTTAAACTACTACTTTCCAAAGTATGACTGAAGTGCAGTTTTTCAGCGCCACATACTATGGTGTGACCAGACACACTACAGCTGAAGCTAACACAGATCTCCTATTGCCAGGGATGTGGGCTTTTGGCAAGGAAAGGGCAAAGAGAACTTGCCGCAGAACCTCTAATCTCGTGTTACAACTGCCTTTTTCTTTCACCCTTCTTGAGGAAGTCTTTTTCAGGTTTATTCAGGTTTTGTTGAAGCCCAGCATTGGGAATAGCCTTTGAAAGCCCCACAGCTCTCTCAGAAAGCACCTGATGAAACCTCTACAGTTCTGATCTTTTTGTTTTAATACTGAAGAAGTCATTGACTCCTCTTGGCTTTCTTACACCTCTGCATTAGCAATTTATACCAGGTTTAATTTCAGGTACATACATACACATAGTGAAGCATAATGTAGGTTAAGACTAACTGAAAATTAGTTCTGACAAGCAGGGTGACTGAAACAGTCAATACAAAGCAGTGTGAATGTCAAACGGGCAATTAGGTATCAGACTTAGAAGTTTACATAGAATCCATCGAAATTTTGCAGTTAAAATATCCATTAAATTCTTAGTAAAATCAGTAGAAGGTATCTATAAATACATCTATGATTATGGGAAAAGTTTGCATTTCTTTCCTCTTATTTCTCAGTACCTTCAACAATGATTTGCAATTCAGCCGTGCTGAGCAATAAGTAAGTCAAAACAATTTCACAGGCTTGTCTCGATGAGACATTGAAGTATTTAATGTTACATTTCAAGTCCCCTTTTCCTTCTTTTTTGAATCCTGACACATTTCTCTTAGGAAATCTACATCAATATTTGCCTTTTGGAAAGGATGCTTGCTGAAATGTACTCAGCCTAGCAAACTGCCAGATCCACCATATACCCTCTACTTGTTTTCACTGTTGGAGATGGCATCCCTCAGAGAACACAAGCAGAAGGAAATTTCAGGTTTGCTGTTGTATTGGCTTGTAGCTGGCAGTCTCATTCGACTCACTCCTTGCCAGTGACCTCGGTGTGCAGTGATTCAGACAGTGCCTTGATACATTTGTGGGCAACAACCACCTCAGTACAGTGGAGCTGACTGACTGAAAAAATAAGAGTAGGTGGCTTGTGGATCAAGGAAAAAAATGAGATGAAGTGTTTTTTTGTTTTCCAAACTTGCTCTCCTAGACCTTAACATAAAAATCTTTCCAGACTTCAGATTTCATTGCTTCATTGAGGTAGAGAAATGAAGGTTCAGCACCAGCCAAGAAGCTGCCTGTTAGAGGATATTAAAAACTACCCATGAGCTGATTAGGAGCGCAGAAGCATTTGCTGTAATGACTGCAGCTTCTCTACTTGCCAAGCATCCAGTGAAAGGAGCCTTTCCCCAAGAGCCGTGGAGCAGATCCACCCAAGGCCAGAATTGTACCATTCTTGCTCCAAGGGGCTCTTGAGGACCAGGAGGACAAAGTCCTGTTCCAAACCACTACAGAAATTAGTAATCACCAGCTCAAGCTCCCATGATGGCCCCAGGCTACAGCTGTGATAAGCTTAGCACATTTTCAGTATTTGAGTACATTCAGATGTGGAAGATGCCATGGACTGTATTCACAAAGCAACTTTACTGAAGGGATTGCAGTAAATACAGCATTCATATTGAAGGTCATCCTCAGAGGTGGACTAAACTGCCAGATTCTAGATGGCTCCAAGGTAGATGAGCACTCTCCTGCTTTCATTTTTGGTAAGGTGATTAGGACTGCATAACAATTTGTCATCCAGCAGTGACACAGTAGACTCAGAACAGAGGCTTCAATCAAAAACTGAGTAAGCAAAAGGAAATCAGTGCTCAATGGTAACAACGTTACCGATTTGTAACTTCACCAGCTTTTTGTAGGGGACAAAAAACTGCAGAAGTTCTTGCAAGTTTTAAGATCCTCAAACTTCTTGGAGCTACAAAAAACCTATTAAAATCTGAGTTTGGATGAGAACTGATTGGTAATACTGCCTACTGACCAACTCCTACACTGCAAAAGCTTAACTTACTCCAAACAAATTTTATTAAACAGAAGTTGTTGGGTTTGACACACAAAACTACAAGTGTTTTGAGAAAATGGAGAGTCAGTCAGGGCAGATGAAGTTGCTCAAGTGGTTCTATCAGATCTCATTAGAGATACTACAGCAGTTACTTCCTATGGGCTCTCCTAACCATATAGCCAGTCCTGAATTGTCATTTGGCCGCTCAAAGGATACAAAGACTATTAAGAAAGCTTAGAGGCCATTAGTTAAGCACTCAGCACCAGGTCAAGGAAATTCCTTGTATAGGTCTAGCCTGGTAATTGAAATCCTCCCTTGTGTTGTGAAGACGAGTGGTATAATGCTAATGGCACTGCAGCATTGCCCAGCCACACTTTGCTTTTCTCATGATTTGCTTCTGGATGTCTGAGAGATGTTGAGAAGACCCGACACAGTTCAACGAAAATCAAGTGAAAACATGACAATGAATAAGAGTGTTGCTATTTCTCCTAGTGCATGTTCAGAAGAGCCAACACCATTACCAAGAATTCCTTCCAGGAAGCAATAAAGGCAGCAGTGGGTGATTTATGAAGACTTGGCAATTCATTCCTTGGCCCTAAAAATTGGAAACTGACACAACAATAATATTTCTTTTTTTAAAAGGAAATCATTCTCCCAGGCTTCCCAATTGCCATCTATACCACACCTTTCTTGCATGGTGCTGCATGTGGTTTATTAAATATGGAATAGATCCTCTCCTATGGCAATAGTGTGAGTTGCGGATTTTACTCTGGTCTGTTCTAACCTCCTTTTGCCACGGCTGTGGACAGAATGGTATTTTTTGCATGGCGTACAAGAAAATTACTTGAAAAATTAAAGTAAGCGCAACCTTGCAAATACACTTGGCCCTTAGAAAACATCAAGGATTTGAGTGGCGTAGGTGCTGCTCTATGAACTGACACAGAAACACAGAACCTTGCTGCATGGGCTGTCCAGCCATGATAAACATGGCTCACAACAAATGAACAGGAGCAGATACAGTTGATAAGCATGAGGGTTTTTTCTTTGGCTGATTAGTTTTCTATCAGATCAATGTGCTGCATTCAGACATGCTCCAGCCACACCAGGCGAGGTCCCGTGAAGGGGAAGCCTTCCCCTCTACTCTGCCCTGGTGAGACCACATCTGGAATACTGTGTCCAGTTCTGGGCCCCTCAGTTCAAGACAGACAAGGAACTGCTGGACAGAGTCCAGAGCAGGGCAACAAAGATGATTAAGGGAGTGGAGCACCTCCCTTATGAGGAAAGTCTGAGGGAGCTGGGGCTCTTTAGCTTGGAGGAGACTGAGGAGTGACATTATTAATGTTTAAAAATATATAAAGCGTGACTGTCACGAGGATGGAGCCAGGCTTATCTCGGTGACAACCAATGGTAGGGCAAGGGGTAATGGGTTCAAACTGGAACATAAGAGGTTACACTTAAAACTGAGAAGAAACTTCTTCTCAGTGAGGGTGACAGAGCACTGGAACAGGCTGCCCAGGGAGGTTGTGGAGTCTCCTTCTCTGGAGACATTCAAAACCCGCCTGGACGCCTTCCTGTGTAACCTCATCTAGGTGTCCCTGCTCTGGTGGGGGGATTGGACTAGATGATCTTTTGAGGTCCCTTCCAATCCCTAACACTCTGTGATTCTGTCTGAAAAAAACACCCTAGAGAAAGGTGGGGGGAACAGAGCTGCTTCTTTTTGCATAAGCCTGCAGCTAGATTGGAGTCATTGTAACACAAAACCACATAAGGGGTGGCTTGCAGAAAAAGGAGGTCCTTGAGATTAGTTTATTGTCTCTCTCATTTATAGCTTTCTTTAGGCAGCTGTAGGAGACTGTCTGGTGTGAAAGTTCAGAGATGCAATCATTAGATTCAATGTCATGATTATGGATTTTATGTGTGAGGCACCTTTGATAGTGGAAAAAGTTAAAGTATGTTATCCATAAAGCTTGGGAGGTTTCTCATAACACTAGTACAAGCAGGTAGATGAAGAGATGTTAAATTCCTAATTGTTTCTTTTATCTTTCCTGTGATAGAGACAGAGTTCTGTTTTAAAGACGTACCAAAACCCAGGTCTTTCATCTGGAGTGTAAAATTCATGTGTTCCCTGACCTCACGTGTCACATGGTAATGAAACAACGTAAATCAGAAATGTTAAAAGTTGAAGTTTGTTAATATTACTGCTGAAGCTCCAGTCTCTTTCCTGGTTAAACTGACAGGTCCATAGTCCAAATATATATATTTACAGATTACAACAACACAAGAGAAAAAATTAATGGACACCCAATAAGAAACAAATGGAAATGCAAGTTTCAGATTACTATCTGGAAATAAAAAATAAAAATTAAAAGAATATTTTAAAGCCTCAAAACTACTACAAAACCAACTTGCATTTTTAATGTGGCAATGGACTTTCTTTGTATTGTACTACCATCTTACTCCTAAGAGAATACTTTGGTGATTCACACTCTGTGGGGAAAATTTAGCAAACGGGATACATTTTGCGTTCTCTTATCTGTGTTTCCTTCTCACTTTTTTTAGCTGTATGGGCTGAAGCAGTCACCAAGATACAGGAATGTGTCTTTCTGAGTTGAGGGAGACATTATATACTGATATTTTGAGGTCAATAAACAAAAGAAGATGGACACCTATCAGCCTATCCATTTGTTCCTAACCTTGCCAGCAATTTCAGAACAACTGGCTGAATTTGATGTAGACCAGAGGTGGCAGGAGCTCACAAAGCAACACAAAGACTTTGTGGAGATTGGGCTAAGGCCAGTCCAGCCTTGGGACCCAACCAGCAAGGTGTTTTTTTCAGGTGCTCATTGGCCTGGGATTTATTAGAAATAAAAAAACAACTTCCCTCTTTCCCTCTCTCTCCTCCCATAAAATCCATGGGGAGTCTCAAAGAGAATCTGAAAACAGGGACATTTCCATATAGCTCATTTCACACAGAAAGTCCAACTCATTAACTCAGAAAGTCAAGACTATGCCAAAGCATACTGCACACTTGAGATAATCACAGGTTAAGTCTCATATTGCAGTTTTTTCCCGTATTAAATGGATTGTGAAAGCAACTGGAAACTAGTTCACATTCACTTATGTGAACTATTGCTGTCCAAATCTCACCCCACAAAAAACCTACTCTTTCTCCAGCAGACGATGGAAAGGAAGCCTGTCTTAAAGGTAGAAGGTGAAATCCTGGCTCCATTGTATTCATTTGCCGAATCTGAATTAACTTCAACAGAGCCAGGACTTCTGCCATAAAGATTTAGCAATAGTAGGCAGGGGATGTCTAAATGGCAGAGTAGAAAACCAGCTAATGGGGACTTTAGATCCCCACTTTGTAACCCCATGCTGGGCACCACAGTAACACATGACATGAGAATATTGCCTTGGCTAAGTTCGTAACGATCAGTTTTCCAACTCAAAAGATTCACGTTATTGCTGAAGTTTCTGCAGGTAATCCTCCTAACACAAGGAAGGAGGAATCAAACATAACAGAGATGAAATGCTTCTTTCATCTTTACAGACAGTCTCTTGAGAACAACTATCACTGCCACATCTGGTGATCCTGGAGCTACATCAATTTTATTTTCCTTTGTAACCTATTACTGACCCAATTTTCTCTATTATTAGCGCTATCCTGACCATCCTGCTTCATGCTGCTTTAAAGGCACCTCTTCAAGTGAAGGAGCCTGAGTCAGTGTGAAGGACAAAACAAGCAAAAAAATTAAATTCTTCATCAGAATGAATACAAGCAGCCAGAAATAAGAAAAAGCACATAAACAACTGAATCTGTGCAGGACAATTCAGTGACTGAGATAATTCAATCAGCACTGCTTCTAGCACCAAATTTAGGGCCGTAATTCCCACACTACTTCTAAAGAGTATTTTTCCTGCAAGACATGAAAGCTGTTATTTCTTTCCTAATCATTGCTTCCGTTCCTAACCTAGCTCTCCATGTGCACTAATTGGGATGCATGAAGATTCAATAAGTAATGCTATTTTCCTGGATTTCGTTTTCTTAACTGCTTGAATTCTAAAAAAGCACCTTCTTTTTTCTCCATTATTGGATACAATGCTGTAGCATGTGTGCAGCATTGCTGGTCAGGATCCAGATATTAAAGCTACCTGTGATTAAAGCTACCAGCCAAAAATCATATCTAGCCGTACAGTGATATACTGTGTTAAAATTACTTCACATGGCTGTATAAGAAGAAGAGGGGAAAAAAAAGAATTATTAGTTTTTACACTCAATTACCTATTTCACCAGAATGTTATCTTACTATCTTATTTATTTACTACGTTTTTATCTTTACTGTAATACTCATTTTGCTACAGCATTATTATTTACATTGCTTCTCATGTATCCCTTGTCAATTTGAATGACTTAAATGATCTGATACGATTACGTAAGTACTGGAGTATACACAAAATTACATGGGAACACAACACATAAACTAAGAAACAGAAATCTCAAAACTGTGTTTAGCATACTCACTTGAATAAAGGAGTCCCACAAACAACACATTTGTATATTCCTTGAGCTTTATGATGTGTGTACTCCCCCTCAAAGGCACTGGGAAAACAACAACACTACATTTTAAAAATAAATAAAGGAAATTTGGGGGTTTTAAAAATTATTAAATTAGCTAAGACTTTAGAAAAATGTTACAGAAAAAAAAAAAACACAAAAACAAAACAACCACGATTTAAAAGTTGGCAGTTGTTTTTTATTAAAGGCAGCAAATAAAGCAGGCACAGGAAAAGGGGAATGTCCCCATTAGCGTGCCTCAGGTGTTATGTATCATGCAAGAGGAAGCGAATTGTCCCACAGTTCAAAGGACAGAACAACAACAACAAAACGGGAAAAATGGGGGCCTTCCCCAATTTGGCAAGTGAAATGCAAGTTTTCATAAACACGGGTTGTTTGACACGTAGCTCAAGCTGAGCCACCACTCTCAGGCCTGTGTTTGGGACACGTGCAGGCAGCGGGCCTGGCCGTGGTGTGAGGCGCGGGGTGCCGGCCGCCCGGGAGCCGCCATGCTGCGGCGCTGGGGCATGGGCAGCCCGCCACGGGGGCTTTGTAGCTGAAAATGAAATAATTGGTCCACGATTTCAAGCTGTGAGTGCCTTATATTTTTAGTTGAAAAGCAATATTACAGCTTTAAGGGAATATTTTTCTAAGTTAACAATCTAAAAGGCTAGGAGGTCATTCATCTAATACGAATCAGCTGCGCGAGCCCAACAAAAAGCCTATGTGCTCGGCAGCTTGTTTTTATTATCCTTTCACCCTTTTTATGAGGTCCAATTTTTTTTTTTTTTTTTTTTTTTATAAACAGGATTTTTAAGAATGACCTAATCTCCGATTGTTTGTGTGCATTAAATCACGTTGTTGGTTCTGTACACAGGAGTGAGGAGGGTCGGGAGGATGGCAGGGGCAGAGGATGAAGGGGGCCAGGGTGGAGAGGGCAGTCATGCCCCCTCAGCACATCCAGCTGCACGCCGTCAGGAAGGTGCTGCTGATTAAGCGGGACCCCACGTGCGGCCGAGAGCCCTTTGCAGGTCATGAATGAAAACAAGCAGTTACATCATTAGTACGTTCAGAGCAGAGGTAAAGCCAGGGCCTTATGCCAAGCTCAGTGGTATAAATTAGACAACAAAAAATGGCTGGGCCTTGGCAAGTTACCTTCACGCTGGAATCAGCTGAGAGAGACTTTATTCACTAAAAACAGTCTTGGAAGCGAGTCTTTTTTTTTTCCCTCCAGGACTCAGGGCTGGCTTCCAGCGACTAAAGCCATGTGAGGGCAGTTATTGAAAATTTTTGACATTCCAACCACAAATGAGCCAATAAATACCTTCTCCACATGTGCTTCAAAAAGAAATTGGAGTGGGGTGGAAAAGAACTAAATTATGCTACCTTCTTTCTGCAGCCAAAACGTCTATACTTACAATGGCCACCTTCAAAACTTCAGCCTCCTGGCACGGGGCCATTTCCCTCGTGGTTCTGCTTACTGCGATGTCTTCCAAAAAAAGTGTACCTAAACCACTATTACTACCACACATTTTGTAGTAAACTAAAAACAGACTTTAAACATGAGCCCAGTGACTTTATAAGACACGCAGTGTTCATTAAAAGAAAAAGTCACACAAGACCCCTGGCCTCGGCCCCCGTGCTGCAGATGCTTGTCTTTGCAGTGGTGTTAATTTGTAGGGGTTAGTAAACAAGTGCAGAAAACCGGGGGAAAAAAAAATGCCCAAACCTTTGCGGAAAAGGTGAGGAAGCCCCACTAAAAGGAGAGAAAAGGAAGATGCCTGTGTTTGGAGGACTGCGTTTCCTTCGTCCTGCCTTACCTTTCGGTCCCCTTCTCCTGAGTGACATGGTACTGCAAGGGTGTCAGCCGCTTCCTCAGCTCCTCCTGGGAAAAGACCACCTTACAGTCCTTTTTATCCCTACATGACCCTGCAAAGGGAGAGGATATGGGAGAAGGAGCCTTTTTAGCTTAAATCCCGAATAATTGCTTTGGCAGACGGCCACAGCATAGCTTCTGCATTCACTTGTCAATGACCAGACCAATCCCTAATGCACGAAGAATGGCTCAGCTGAACTGCAGCTGATTATTTCTTCAAATCCAAGTTTAAAAATGAACTTGGCTTGACTGCCAGGTGATTCCACTGGAGCAGTGACCATGTGCTACAGCCAAAGCCCTTCGGTGTGTTACACGCTAAACTGTTGCGCACACAATCATTCACAAGCAAGTAACATTTTTCCAACCGTTTAAAAAAAAGAAAAAATCTGCAAAAAAACCCCAACAACTATGGCTGAGACGTTCTTTACAAGACATCTATATTGGAGACTTACGGTAATGGGCATATGATGTTCAGCCAACAATTTCATTACCCTTTAATGTACCTGAAAAACAATTCTAAATCTTTAGAATTCCAATAAGGTTGATTTAACGTCTAGTCGCATCCTCGTCCTTTTACTTTATAACGTTAACCATTGTATTTTTTCACTGTTGAAGCACTAGACCTGGAGCCCTGAGGAGCAAGTCATTTCCTTATGCACAAAGCCATACAAGGTTCAACAATAAACTTGTCGTAAAAATTAGGGTTGCTATTGAAATTAGCCTCCTTTGAAAACCTCACCTTATGTTTTGCTTAATTCACACAGAAAATCCAAGGAGTACATAAGGATTACTGTAGGAAAACATTTGTATAGTGCAGAAATTCACACCACATCAAGAAAGAAAAAACAACAAGAAGTTTGCTTTTGAGAATGAAAACTCCCAAAGTAGTAACAGAAATTGCCAAATATTCAAGTAACTTTGATAATTGCTTGCAAAAATTAGCTGACAAAAATACAGCAGGGAAAAAGCTCTCTAATTATGACAGTAATTCAAATACGGTACAATTAGAAATAAACAGTCCCAACAAAAATATTTTTTGCTAGTAATGTATATACACTCATAAAAAGACCAATTGTGCTCCCGAAGTAAAGGGAACAGAGCTACCCATCTGTATGTCATTTAGTACAGGAGAGGCAATGGCAGGTTTAAATTACATGGTATTGGATTGCAATTTCCTAACATTGGATGCTTTTCTGCTTTTTTACCTTGAGTCATTACTAAGGAGTGTTCATAAAAAGTAGCTTAAAGCACAGATGCTTGCAAATCATTTAAGAAAAGATGTTTCTTTCTTCCTCCCCCTCTTCTTTTCTCATTTTTTTAACGTGTGGGGGTGGGTGAATACGGGAGAGAGAAAAAGAATAATGCTGTTGGTCACTACTGACTAACCCTAGGAAGTATTTTCAGGAGGAAAAAAGTAAAATTGAAAACATCTGATTGAAGTAAATAGTGCAAACATAAAAAGCTTTACTAGTGAAAGAAAGGTATTGAAAAGCGACTTTATTTCATAGATTAAAAATTACTTTTGATCTAAACATTCTTAAAAACAGATTGTTTTCCACTCTGAGCCATCTCATTAGCTGTGCTGCAGAGCCTTCGTTTTAATGGCAAGCTTTGAAAGAGCACTGCTGTATGCCTTTGTTAGCTTCAATCTTATTTGGGAGAGGGATAAAGATTTCATTCCAGGTCTCTTTGTTTGTCTTTCAAGAACCACTAAAGCAGTATTCACACAAATTTTGTAGGAATGTGCCCTGTGCCATAGCTTACAAATTATTTGGTTTTGGTGCACTTAAAGGTCACCTTCCAAATTAGCAAAATTTTCCTACATCCTGGCTTTTCAACCTTAAATGTAAATATTGTTTCCTAACTGTAAGTGAGGTTTGTTCTTTATAACATTTGGTTGCTTATTTAAAGATGTCAAACTTTGGAGGTTTTTATTCTCCGAACGTGCAGGGCTCTAGGACTAATAAGTCTTTCAAAGTATAGCTAACAGGGAAAGGAAGCATATGCATTATATAAATAGCTATTGTTATGTTGCATTACACAGCTCAGAAAGAAACTGTTCGAGAGACAGTCTCTCATCTAAAATTTCAGTATTAAAAAGTAGTGTAGAGAGCAGCAATGACTTTTACAAATCAACATCTCTTCACCTTTAAAAATATCTTGCAATTGTTTTTTTTTTTAAATTCTATTTGCTCTTTAGATGTTGCAAAAAAAGCAAACTAAGCATAACTTCACTTTGGAAAAAGCCAGAGAAAATAGAGAATGTTTTAAAGAATGGCCAGTATTCCCTCTTTACTCTTCTTGAATAATTTTTCATCTATTTTAGAAATTTAGTGTTCTTCAATTAATGGGCTCACTATCTGCACAGGAAAATAACTATTTGATCCACAACATAGATCAGAAGTAGGAAGCGTATCGGAAAAGCTTTTTTATCCCTATTGTTTTTAATAATTAACTGCATGTTTCACAATACAGACAAGTACTTATGTCTACAGGGGAATTTTGCCAAACTGCAGAGGGGTAAACTGCAACCTACCCCAACAAAGGACTCTCCAGGTTTGTAATTTAACGGAGTATACATCAGCAAAAAGTTGTAGTTGCACTACAAATCGAAAAGGAAATATCTTGGTCTAATGCTCAGCATTCAAGAACAGCCCTATTCAATTAATTGCACTTACTACTTAACTGCTAGCAACAAAAAGATAGCTTAGTAAATTAATTGCACTATTTCTATATTGCCAAAGAGCCAAGAAGGTAAAGCAAGACTCACCCCTGACCGCAGAAGATGTCAGGATAGGTTATCTGAAACAGGGCTAGACCACAAGCCTCAATAAAATGCAATGAATCCTAAAAACTACTGGATGAGATTTGAGAAATACAGTCCTTTGTTCAGGAAAAAAAATTACATGCAAGAGGAACAAAAGTGCTCAACTTGCAGTACAAGAGTCGCTGCTTCTATTTTTTCAACTGCTTCTTTACGGCACATATGAGATGTCTGCTGCATTCAAGCCAAACATCTTTATCTTGGGAGGGGACAACACAAATACATGCCCAGTATGAGGGAAACTGTCTCTAGAGTAATGCAGCTGTTATATTGAACTCATTATTAAAGGAGAGAAATAAGATGCAGGCTGAGCACCTTCCTCAGCCTGGTTGCCCAAAGGGGCCAGGTTTGAGCTGTAGAAAGGGTTACCATACAGGCAACAAACTTCTTTGGCAACTGAGGCATAAAAGCAGGCTCACCGCTCATTTGCATATTATACAGTTCAAGGCAGAAGAGAAAAAAGGTCATAAGTTTTACAATAGCACAACACCATTAAAGGTGAGGCTAAATTAAGTACACTGTGAAGATAACAGAGTCTGGATTCATTAGATCTGTATTAGGACTCTGGATTGGATTTCACTTGCTCTTCAGAGGTGATGCTCTCTCAGCAACGACTTTTAGAAGGGCCCAGGACAGCTATGGTCCTAACTCCAGTTAGATCCCGCTGTTAGGAGAGGTGAACAACAGCAGACAAAATTCCCTTTATATACCACTGCAGGACTGGAGGACAAATTTAATCTCTCTAACCAGCGCACCTCGCACCTTGGTGCCTTTGTTGGGGTTGGTGCTCATTATAAGAGCAACACGGGCAACTGTTCCACAAACGGGCACCAGTGTTTCCACATGAGACCACCTGCCTTTAGCCTTTGCCAGCAGCTACAGCTGCCCTAAAAGCCACTAAGATTCCAGAGCAGGATGGAAGGCTTTGTGAAGAAAAGGCCAGGCTCACAAATCTTAATGCACAAACATTTAAAAAAAAAAGCTGAGGAGAGTAAAACAAACACCAGCACAAACCCTTTCAGACTCTTCATGGTGTTCCTGTGCTTAGGAATGGCTTTTCTGCAAAGCAATGCAGTGCACACTGCCATTTACTATTCACCCACAGCCTACGGGCATTTCAGAGTTCAGCTCTGGGGTCCTCTGTATAAATGAAGTGAACAGAAAGTATTTTCTGGGTGTTGACCTGATAATGAAGACATTAAGCATCTCACCTCACATATAAACTCCAATTTCAATTACCTTTTCAAATCTGTGGTTCATAACACAGGCATGTGCTATTTCCTTCCACATAAGCAATCACAAGAAAACTAGCAACGAGCTACGTCCAGACAGATGGACACAAGTTAGCAGACCATTACTCCTCACCACTCAGCCCTTCACCTGCTCCAGCATGCTGGAGGGTGGTGATTATTGTCTGACATGCCCTGAAATATCATGGCGTTTTGCCTGATGGCTTTCCCTCTTCAAATAGGCTTTTGAACCGCTGAACGATTTTCTCTTAGGTTTTGTTGCTTCCTATCACTGAAATTAACTCAAGATTTCAACTGCGTGGAAGACACAGCATACATTTTTCGCCCTTCCTGCATGCTTATGTTCCACTAACATTAATGGACAATCATGCACTGAGCACATACCATTAAGACTTCCTGAATTAAATACAGAAAGGTCAAATATTCCATCCGAGCACAGCCATATAATAAATCGGGCTTCTAGTTTCCAGTGCTACTTCTTTTAATATAGCCAAGCAGTTTTTTAGGGGTGTTCCAGCGTATTTTATTATTCATATACCACCCCAGCCCCAGTCCTGCAATGTGACCTGTGTGGGCAGACTCTTGAGAATACACATAGCTCCAACAACTACATAAAGGTCTACAAATGTAACTTAGATTACAGGATCTGGCTCTAAGTATACATCTCTCCTTCTCAAAGCCTGTCCCCTCACGAGTGGGTCATACCTTAGTCACCGATGGTAAATTATCTCAAACTGACATTAAGAGGAATCCTGCAAGGTTAAAAAATATTTGCAAACATTTATTTAAATAAATATCCTTACATACGCTGTCACTAACATTCAGTATTTTTAAAAGTGGAATATCCCATTTTTATTATTTCAAATTTAATTTACACCATTTATGCCCTTGTTTACAGTTGTTTCTCTCTGTGCTTAGGAAAGGACAAATGTACAACCCTCTGTTTCGCTTATGTTAGTCTGTTCTCTGCAGCGTTTAGTCCACAGCCTTGGGAGAATGCCACAGCATCCTCTCACTGCAAACAAGCCAGGAACTGCTCATCTAGTTAAAAAAAGGAAAACTAACCAAAAATCTTGAAAATGCAAATGGATGCAAATAATTCTATTGGCTTGTAAGGTGAAAAACACTGTTTTAGAAAACCTGTGTTTTACATGATAGATCTTTTTATAATCCCATCACAAGCCATTTTAAATTACACAAGCATGCTGCTGACTAGGATAGATGCTGCAAAAGATCTCTGAAATGCGGGGAGGTAAAGTTTAAGTAAAATCCAAACTTCATCATTAAAAAAACCCTTTTAAATGTTTTACACGTTGCAAAACAGATCTGTGTTTCTTCGCTAAGGGATGGCTCCTCTGCTTTCCTGCTATAGGTAGCTAACTCCCACCTGCTGTTGAAATACAATTTGCAGTTTCATGCAAGCATTAGGAGCAATGGGGCGAAGACCATTTCCACTATATTGTGCATAGAAAATCCAAAAAGGAGGGTACCAGGGCAATAGTTAAGATTTTGGGTCAAATGCCAGGTTCTATCTTTAAAAAGTACCACCCCAAAATTAATTGTATTTAAAACAAAAACCAACAAAACAACTTATTAACACCCAGAAGGGTCCCATGGCCACAAGGGAAGGGCAAGCCCCTTCTTTGTAACACCCATGCAACACCTAACAGACCTGTCACATTTATTTTTTCTACCGGGTCATCTACATGGCTTGTGTTTCATATACATGTATATATACTGAGTCACCATCAGAGCTCTCCTGTATATGAAAACAAACTTCTCAAGCACTAAAAAGACCCAACTATAAACTCCCAACTAATGCATCTCCCCTGTGCACCCATTTTCTTTCCAAATAAAGTGGTACTGGAACTCCCGTGGTCCCAATACAGGCAGCATCAATGGGAAGGGAAGCTGCCTTGTTGTTTCCTCAGGTCTGCAAGTATCTTTGCAGCAGGTTATATGGCCGAGATAGCCACACAAGCCAAAGAGACACTCCCTGGAGAAGAAATCTGAAGCTGCCTCCCCTCCCTGCAAATGTAGAAAACGTTTAACAAAAAGACTGAAGTGTATTGTGAAGTGGGGAAGGGGGAAGAAAAGCAGCTCCATTTGTCTTCTCAAGGATGTCTACTTTACTTCCTTATCTCACGTTGATGAAATAAATGTCACTACCAGCTACATTCTTGGTCTTGCAAGCTTTCAAAATTCTAACCACTGAGGACTCCAGCTGCACCCTGCCCTGGCCGGTGGAGGTGAAGGTGGCTTCCCCTGGGGCTTTTCAAGCTGTCATCTTCACCAGCACTACAGCCGTGGGAGCAAGCGGCTGCTCAGCCAAGGTTGGTGAACAGAAGCAGCTTCAATTAAGTGGAGCAAAAGCTCATTATGTTATAAACTGCCACTTTTGTTAGCCTTTCTGCTGAGACGGCCAAAGACGGAGTACACGGGGCAGCTGACCTATTTGCCTTATTCTTGGATACAAACCAGGCAAGACAAGATCAAGATCTATTGGTGCAGCAGCAGAGGAGGGAACATTAATAATGATGGATTTCTCTTCCTCTCTCCCCGATCAAATAGAGAGACTTCTGTTTTGCTGATATGATCCTAGCACCTTTCACAGGCACTAAAATTGTTTAAATCCAAAATGAGTAAGGCAGAGACAGTGAGCACTCTGTATCTGGTCAGTAGATTTCTGACAGAATCAATAAAAGGGTGCACAACATATGGAAAGGCATTTTATTAACAGCAGAATTAAGCTGAATTTAATAAGAGTGCTTTATGCTACCTTTTGCATTTAAATATTTCGGTAAGCCATCAAAATAAGTTTATTCACACGGCTTTAATAAAGGTTTAACCCTGCAGTGGAAACAATTAAAAAGTCAGCATTTGCCAGCAGTTACCACAGTGCTGTGTAGCTTATTGTGGCATTCAGGCTGTTGCTAAATCCTCCTGCTGCTTCCTCCACAATAGTGATGTGTGGCCTGTGAAATGAACACTGCGTTTCAAGAATCAAGGTGCCACAATTTATACTTGGGGTGGGAATGGAGAAGAAGGAGCAGGGTGGGGAGAGGTCTCTCTTCTCCTCCAGTTCCCCACAACGGCCCAGACCTAAACCCCTGCAAAACTCAGTCTGTCTCCAACTGTGCAGGACTCCTTTAAGCAAAGACGCAAGCAGGCACAGTGTGCTCCGTGGCCTTCCATGCCACATCTCCAAGTGCTGAGGGACGTACTCAGTATGAGGACAGGAACAGCTGGAACACACTGTGTTCCAGCTGTTGCTCTGCTATGGAAAACACTATTGCCCCCTCCCCTCTAAACTTGCTTCAGGACTAAGGTAGAGAAGCAGCCAAAAAGGTTAGTAACTGCCAACTTCTTTCCCTGGCGGACCTTGTGGACTTCCCTGTGTTTCTGTAAAATTCAGCCATGCTTTATGGGTCAGGAAGATGGGGTCAAGCCCTAAAAAAGGGCTTTAAGAGGACTTGGTCAGGCGCTTCTCCTGCTCTGCTGTCCTTGGGAGTCCTTGATCTGGGCCAGGGTGTTGAGCAGGGAGACCTTACCTGTGGTGCACAAAGCTGCAGCGCCAGAGCAGGGCTGCCAGCAGCTGCCGTCCCATGAGAACCTCTCCTCCGGCTGGAGCAGTGGGCAACTCCGTCCCTCAGCCACACACCCCTTTCCAACACAGCTTCTTTTGAAGGAAATCATGAGATGAGACACAAATTTAGCTTGGAACTAAGAATAAACATTTTCTGCTTCTCAGCCATCTCTGGGACAGAATTCCTCTCTACTCACTTTCTCTCAAATCATGATCTATGCTGTAGCAACCTGTGGTTAACCTAACAGTTAAGCTACAATAATATCTGTGTCACTGGTACCTGACTCCCAATCCACACTCTCTAGACCCATTCAGGGTACCATTAAATTCTACACCTCCTAAGCTGCCCCCTGGATCATCTCCTCCATCACTTCCAAACACACACCCTCACTGACTTCAGGGTTCATGTGTCCATCCCCCTAACTTGCACCTTTTCTTGCTTGCCCTCCCTCAGCTTTGCAATATATAAAATCTCCTGCCTTTTTGTGTGCTGTCATCTCTCCTTTACATCACATTCTTCTCTGCGACCTTCATCACATACTTCTCAGAGAAAGGACAAAGCTGGGGACTGCTTTTAATTGAAAAAAGTAAAGGCAGTCCTTAAAGGACTCTCAGACCTTCTGTTATAAACAGACAGTCCAATAAACAAAAACGTAGCTTTTCATGGGAGACTTTAGAACACAGAAACATTGTTAGTGCTGCAACTTCATTTTTCCATACCCAACTAAGCAGAAAATGCAGTAAGCCTGAGCTGCAGAGGGCACAGGAATGGAATGCAGGAAATTTATGAGCTCCCAGAATTAAAACACTCCTGCAAGAAAGGTAGAAATGGCTTGTGGTGGGTCCTTTATGGGAGCAGGAAGGGAAAGCAAATGACCTTAAGAGATCCGTCAGGGAACACATGAAGGAACTGGCTCTGTGAATGGTCTGGGAGCCCAAGAAAAATCTCATCATCCCTGTGCTACTCAGTGCCAGAGTCACTGAGGAGCCTCGATCCAGACGATGCAGGGACAAGTGACTTCTGTCTATCCAGCCAACGTGGGAGAGTGCAAAACTCTGCCAGAACAAGGAGTTAATAAGGGGGGAAAAGCAAGGTACAAACAAAAAGGGTATATAAACAAGGAGGTTCTGGTCTTCTTTATGATCCCAGCTCTTGCAAGCATCAGGCACAATAAGTGTATTACTCCCAAGGAGATATCTACAAATAAATTTCATTCTAAACTGCATTAAATAAGACAATCTAGATGGAATACTATTGTACAAAAGAAACATTTGTAAATACAGAATAACATCAAATATATATTCCCATTAAGACAGCTAGATACAAAGATAATTTTTAAAGCCCATTTTCAAGCCATTCCAAAAATATGATAATGTTATGCTCTTTTATGATAATGCTACTATCATGTTATGATAATTCCACTATCACATGACTAGGAGGCAAGCATGCACACAGACATTTGTATAATAATGACACACAAACAGCTTCACATGCTATTTACTGTTGCGCTCACATACTGCTTGTTTTCAAGACCCTTCTCAAGCATTTATCAAATTCCTCATAACTGCTGGGAGGTAGTCAACTAGGTAATTTGTACAACTGTATTTTAAGTTAAAAAAATCAATTTTTGTTCCAAATAGATATTTGCTTATTTAAAAACAATAAAAAAATCAGTGCCATAGAATTGAATTTTAATTTTTGCCCCCCAACCTGTTCTGAGGAACAAGTACATTCAGCTGAGACTTTGTATGACGTATTTAAACCCAGAGCAAATTTTTATGTTCAAGATATAAACCCCAGAAAATAGGGATTTATAATGAAAACATTGACAGGCATTTAACCATAGCCACACTAGCAGGTGTTGCTATACAATATATCAGTCTTACTTTTATTTTCTTTCAGAGCATGTGAAGAGACATCTGTAACAGTACATCTTTGGTGATACACTTTACGGAAAGCTATGGGAAAGTTATAACATACATTATGGAAATTATATCTGTAAACATAAAAACATGCAGTATGAAACGTTTAGACATACTTAAGTAACACAAAGTTTGATAGCAACTACTGTACTTTGAATACAAGTGACTAAGGTCTGTTCTAGAGTTTTTGTTGTTAAAGCCAGATCTGACAAACACCACACACAGAGATAACTCCACTGACACGAGAGCTTGATTGTTCAGAGAGACAAATGCATAGAAATGGCTCATGTATGTAACTGTTTGCAAGATCTGCTCCTAAAAGCAATACTTCATGCCAACAGATTACTACTAAAAATCCAATTCTGAAATGGGTAATTTTTTGTTCACTAACAATTCATTTCCATTTTATGGAAAGACATTATACTGAAACTTGGAATTAACAAAGATTTAATAAAACAAGGTAGGAGAAACTATACTATATACATTTACTTAATAAAGACTTGCACCATATGCCCAGCACCATCTTCATACAGATGTATTGTACTTTAATCCTAGAAAAGTATGGTTTCCTACTAGTAGTTATTTTAGTAATTAAACACTTCGAAACAATTTAATATTATCTAGGACTTTATTATTTCATACAGAAAAAAAAACACCTAAGTCTACCACTGTAATTTCTTCATCATTACTTTTACTTAACTTTACAAGCACCATAATTTTCTTAGATCTACAGGAGAGGAAAAGTCAAATTATCTCATGCAAAAAATGTGATGTAAGCAGCACAACATTCAAAGTGTTAAAGAAATAAAGGATTTTTTAAAGAAATTAGAACCCATAATAATTAAAAGACACAGCAAAGCAAAATAAGCTATCTTTTTACTTTATAGCTTGGTGGTCTGCTACAGAAAACTTATGTACATGGAATGTGCATAATCGTTACTTGTATCAGTTACGTGCTGGTGTTCACTAAAGCAGCTGAAGTAGTTTTTACATTAAAAGTTTGGAGGGTTTTGTTGTGGGTTTAGGGTTTTTTCAAAAAAGAAGATTGAATTTCTGTGAACTAATCCTGGCAGGTGCTGAGTGCATCCTACATTTCCAAAGAAATTTAGAGCATTCAACTCTAATAAAGGGGGCTTAAGGAGCAACACTTCTCCATCGCACAACAGACACAATGGAGCTGTAATCATTCCTGAAAGCTAAGAAACCTCGAACCAATGTGAGCGTAGTTTGTGTACGAGCAGAGATCGACGTGATTTTTCCCAATGCTCACGCTTTTCTCAAAATACTTGTAAATGTTCATAAGGTCTCAGGATGTACTTTATGTATGAATGACTCCTAAATGGGAAGCTTTTCATAAAGTGCTAAGCATGCACAACAGCATATGCTTAGTGCCATCTACTGGGAATGTCTGCTTGTGCTCCAGCTTTACAATGTCGGCTATAAAAAATGTTACAGGGGCAAACCGTGCACCAGGTTTGCACAAACTCAGAGTTTAGTCCTAACAATGGATTTAAAAAGTATTTTAAAATACAATTTGGAAGAATAGATCCGCACTCCAGGTGCTGATATAGAAAGAGAGCAAGTGAAAAAGCTTCACGAGCACAACTGTTAATTCGGTTTATGAATAACCCAGCGTAACTCGCACACACGTACAAAATAGTGTTTCAAAGAAGAGGCAGGTCAGTCCTGTTCCAAGACACTTCTTAGTATTACTTCATTTATTTAACTTTTTTGGGAAAAAGAAAAAAAAAATCACTTGCTTCTGATCTACAACTATCACTTTATACTAATCACTTTTTTGTACCACTTTGTTCCTTACAGGAAGGACAGAGGTTCCATTCCAAGCATAAAAACCAAAGTGGCACATTTTTAACTGCGTGGACTCTAAAACTGCTTCGGGAAACCAAATTTACAGCTCTGCCGGCACTTTGCTCCCTCTCATTGAATGAGCAGGGGTGCCAGGAGGTTAGAAAATCTCCTTCCATATTGAATTTGCCATTTAACCAGCAGAAGATCAAACTCCACACCACTCCAGACTTGGTGGGGACCCAGCGCAGTGCTATGGTTGCAGGGCTGCAATTCACACAGAACTGGGCGGTGGGAAAATTACTAACTCAAGTGTTGCGTTATGTTATGAAAAAGTCATGAGAACTTGGGGCGTTTTCTGTGCATTCAAAAGTTAAAGTCACAGTGCACTGTGGCATTTAAGCAGATGTTGGCTCCAGATATTGTTCCCATGTTTAATTTGATACATGCTATACTATTTACTTGCAATCCCCTCCATACACCCACTTTGCACAAAAAAACAAAACAAAACAAAAAAACTAACCAAAGGCAAAACAAGTCTACATTAATTTATAAGCATCTGGGGAATTCAGATTACTCTTAAAATATGTGAGATATGTGATTGTATATTATTCCACTGCCAGTAGATTAATATGGGTTTATTATACATATATATATATATATATATGTACATAAAGCAGCCAGTCAGTGGAACTCTATTAATGAGAATAGAACTCTAGAATGGAACTCTATCTATTAATGTCTGCACAGTTACGGATCAAAGAGACAGGAATAAACAGCAGTGTTATGAGCTTTTTATTCCAAAATTTGACTACTGGATTGTGTCAGAAAAACAACTTGACAAAATAGCTAATAATGTAATGCTTCGCAAACAGATACACCATAGAAAAACCCTCCCACAGCCTGTGTTTCTAGCTGACCAACTTTGAGATCTCATTTTCAGAGCAGGAACAAAATAGCCAGCAGACTGACTGCCCCCATTTTAAGGTAGACACCAGCAACACGAGCGTGCATCCAACAGTCCATAATGAGGGCTAAGGAAATTTGCTTACCCTGTATTTTTAGGATTTTAAATCTGGCTCAGCAGCAAATATAACAGGAAACCAAGGTCAGGCTGACACAATGCGGGCTATTCTCCCTCTTCCTCAATATGTGTTTGCAACTCCTATCTAGGTTAATGGGAGTTTTGTGCACATGTGGGGGGAAACAGAACACAAATGCTACAAAATTGGATGCAGATTTAGTTCAAATAAAGTGTAATCAGCTCTAGAAAAATCCATCAGCTTGAAAACTGATGTCTTATCACTGAAAAAATCTTTAAAACATCACCTCCACATGGTTTTTAAATATAGCTCTGGGAAAAAGTGCTCGTAACATTTTGCACCCTTATGAACCAGTTGTGAGTGAAATACAGACACCCAAGCTGGTTCTTTTTTGATGCTTCAAATACTGATCAGCCAGGATCGTAGCTTTTTTAATTTGAATGTCAAGAAAATTCCTAGTAACGTTCAAAATTAGCTCAGTGCAGCTTTTATTTTCTCCCACATAACCATGTACACTGACATTACTATGCAGACATTAGATACTGTTGCTGTTTCAGTGAAAAACAAAATAATTAGGTTCAAGGTTTGCATGATATAACCAATCAATGTAGATGGAGTCTTATGGAACCCTTCACAGACCTAATAGGAGATCCTGGACCTTACATGAAAAGTGCAGCTGCATCTGGGCATTCAACTGCAGGTTTCCATTTATTTATCTAGAGGAGTGTCACATAACTAAAGATGCTGTCAGAGGAACGTAAGAATTAAGTCTTAAATTCTGCACACTTTTTGTACATAATTTTGAGTGCAATGTATTTGTTTTATAATAAAAATGTAAAAAGGGATACATGGAGTGTAACTATAATATACCGCTAAACATTTTGGAAAGTATTTTTAAATTCTTTGATCTAATAGCAATCAATATGCTAAATTCTTTTATGCATCTTTTTACAAAAGATATATCAATGGCATTTAGTAAATTATTTCCAGTTTAATTCTACTATTTTTTCTGAGAATTAGGAAAACAATATAAAATTTAAGAGGAAATATGTTGGACAAGGAAGTCAGACAGCATTTCCAAGTATCATAAAATCTCGTATGCGGAAACCCTCACTCAAGCCAGCGACTTTTATCAAACAAAAAAGCAAACAATCTTCTGGTTCAAAGGAAAATTTAAACAACCCAGAGCAAACCATAGCACATATAGTTTCCTGCAGCAGAGACACCCATTCCTACAAGGGCCTTCGTTACGCATGACACAACAAGCAGCACCCATTCAACCTGAGGGAAGCCCACAGGCTCGCAGGGCCACTGGCTGGCTCTTTGTCACCAAATGCAGCAGGTTGAATGCAGACATCACTGTGATTTCCTCACCAACAAAACCAGAGGCAAAGAACAGGGGCAAGAGCTGAGTAGGGAAGAAAAAGAAAAAAAAAAAAAAAAAAAAAGAAAAAAATATGAGAACAAATTAAAACATCAAAAATGTTAAGATACATTCACAATAAAAACAATGCTTACAACTTCATGAGACCATCATGTTGGAGTATAAGTCTAAGTGCACTTTTCTTAGTATGTTTAGCCCATTTCTGACGCATCCACCCCTAATATTTTGATATATATTAAATAGTATCCAGTGAAGCAACTTTCTATGCTACCAAGCGAGAGGGAGGGGGCATTTTTATAGAAGGCATTCACAACAGCTGCTTTACCTAACAAACTTGGAGAAACTCGGGGTAGCAACCTACATAGTCTCCAGTGAGGAGGTACCTCGGTAAACCTCAGGACCTCAGCTAGATAGCAGGAGTCCTGCTTTGAACACCCAGGAATGCCTGGCAGATCAAACATGCGGACTTTTCTATTTATTTTATTTAAAACGAAATCACACTCCACAACATTTCTGAATAGTGAAACCAGTCACTGCTAAAATTTTTTCTTTTGATGACTTGTTTGAGGAACGTGACATTTCATTGTAATAAACTTGCCAGATATCTTAAAACCACAACTTCTTTTTTTTTAAGGCAGGAAAAAATTCACATTGTAAACTGTCCATGAGATATATTTAAACAATCTTCCGGCCAGTTTAAATATAGCAAACACAGAGATGGCAGTTGCAGGATTTTATTTTAGAAGGATTTAATGCATGAATACTAATTGTTTCATTTACCCACAATGGAAAAGAGGAAACGCAGCTGCCCGGCAGCCCCAGCTCCCTTCAGGAGAGTATGTGGCACCAGGGATGGGAGCCAACCCCACAGAACCTGATAACGAATTTCTCGTGTACTCTGGTGGGGGCAGGATCAGGCCCCAGATCACTATTGAGAAGCAGGGCACAACTCCCCATCTCCTCCCAGGTGTCCTCTCGCTTTTCAGCGTGTGGCAGCACAAGAGCTGCAGGACGCTGGGTCCAGCCATGGCCCAGAGCAGAAGCTTGTCCTTGGGCATCTCCCCAACCTGGGAGAACCTGATCACAGCATCACCCTGAAGAACAAGCCCGCAATACCCGGCCATAGGTATTACAGACCACTCTGGGCTGTATCTGACGGAAACCTGCTCGCATTGACATGCCCGAAACCCCGCTGCGAAACCCGAACATCTCTGCGCTGCTGAACGGCGGCAAAGTGTGTGTGGGGGGTGGGGGGCGGGGGGGTAGGGGTGCACGGCAGACAGCCCGAGAGCACCATTGCACAGAAATAAACCTCTCATTGTCACAATGACATGGGGGGTCACAAGGACATGGGGTGGTCATAATGACATGGGGGACACAATTACATGGGGGGACACAGGGACATGCGGCGGGAGCGCGCAGAACAAAGCGGCGCTCCGCCAGCCGAGGCGCCGCCTGGCGGCCCCGTCCCGGCATCGACGAGGTCTCCGCTGCCCCGCCTCTATGGTCTCCTATAGGTCTCCGTTGAGCCACTCAGCGCGGGCACACGCGGGCACCCACCGCGCACGGCGCAGCGACGACGGGACGCACCGCGTCACCTCCCCCCGAGCAGCCCCGCGGGCCACCAGCCGCGCTCCTGGCCGGGCCTCCCACACCAGCACCGCGTCCCTCCCCTCCCCTGTCAGGACCCCCAAGTCCCCCAAGTGTAAACAGCTTAAAGGAAATTATTCGAAATTCCCGAGGATTATAAAATAGATCCTGACCTCTTGAAAATGTCAAGTATTTCAGCGTTCACCAAAATGTTGTTATTTAGTCTCAAGTATTCATAAAGACTCCGAGGATATATAAGTCCTGAAAGCCCAATAAAATAGAACTGAGTGTTCATGAAAGTATTTTATTGCAGTTAACATTTTATTCTTTTACTGCTGACGTTTTGATCACTATTTTTATTTACTCTGTACAGTACAGCAATGCCCAGTAGGGGACCTCCTGGTGCTAGGTTCTGTATGCACATCAACAAAGCCCTTGCCATGGGGAGCTTGAAGACCAAGTTTAAGAACTGCTGGCAAAAAATCAGTAAAAACAGCAAAGTCAATCTCCTTGCAATGAATGCATTTGGTTTGGAGGTGCTTCACACCCCATCTGCTGATTGCACAGGTGCAGAGAACAGGCTGGTGGAGAATGACTGTAAACATCATTGTGACAGGTTAAGATCTTTCCTTTGCTCTTTCTGCAGCAGCTGCAAGCTTAGCCACCGCCTTCCACGGGTTCAGGAACTAGGGCTGTGTCTCTAATTTATTAAACAGGAACAGTCGGAGCACGACAAGAAACATGGGAAGAAAACACCATCCTGGAAATACCAATGCAGGCGGTTTAAGCGCCTGCGCTGTGCACACCCAGACCTTTCCAAGTTAAGCAAACACCCCATGCTGGTGCTGGAGGTGCCCAGCCAGCCCTGGGGGAACCCAGTCATGCCAGCACTTTCAACCCAAGAAAGGGGATGCTGCTTTTCTACATCATTTATTGTTCTTTGGTTGGTTGGTTTTGGGTTTTTTGTTTGCTTGTTTGGTGTTTGGGGTTGTTGTTGTTGGTTTTGTTTTTTAAACACATGCTGCTTGCTGCACTGCCTGCAACACCCAGGACACTGCTGGCTCCTCCACAGCTGTCCCCCAGTGTCGCCAGATCTCTTAGAGCCCCTTCACTGCACTTTACTCTTTAAATTAGCACAACATAGGCCAGCCTGGATCTTTCATCTCTCTGGCTCCCAGAAGATGGACAGGGTGCTCAGACACAGCTTGTAAATCTTACCAATATAAATCATACAAATATAGCAGTAACCATGTGGACTTGAGGAGCCTTTTGCTGGGATGATACACATTGCAACTCCAGGAAAGTCTTCCTTTTAGGATGCTGATGTCCTAATGTTGACATACATTAAAGTGCTGCCAGCTTTTAAGAGTTTCTATATTGTCAATTGCAAATGTTCACAAATCACAAGTTCAGCCCCCAAATAAACACCATTTGTTAAAAAGTAACAGGGGTTCTGTCAAATTTGTACTTCGGAAATTAAGAACTTTGTAGGTACTCAGGTTATGTTTTCTCAACCTCTGTCTGCAACTACAGAAATTTATTTGGGGGAGGGACAATATAAGAGATTGAAAATTCTGATATTACCACATCTTGCTTTTAAGAGCTGTAAGGGAAACATCAAAGGTCTCAAGAACTGATAACACGACTGGTTTAAGGTTTTCTATATTCAGAGTTTTTCCTGACAATTCAGGTCCAGAATTCCTAAAATTACAGGAGAACCCCAGCTCTCACAAGACAAATGTGAAGTTTTATCCCTTTACAAGTAAATTTTTAAAAACGACAAATTCTTAAGGAACAATCATTTTTTTCTTGCACCAATAATGAGACCTTCACGGTGTGAAGCTTCTAATATTTTTCCAGTTTCCCTGCCTCCACCCTCAAGCCTCTGGCTCCATTTTGAGGGCAGGAAGCAATTAGAGATAGGTGCATGCCAGCCACAGAGCTGGGCTCTTATGTCAAGAATTTCTGTCACTGGAAAAAGCAAAAGATCAAAAATATTGCCACACTGGAGAAACCCAAACAACCACAAGTTAGAAGACAGCAAAAGCCTGTGAGTCTTCTATACTCAAGTGTTACATTAACAGTTTAATTTTAATTTCTATTTGCTTTGTTGAGTTTCTCCAGTCCAGAAATAAGTTCAAACAGTTGTTTTGCAAAGCTTTTATTTATTTAGACAGAAACCAAACTATAACCAAATGTTTCACTGATAAAGCTTAGTGCAATATTTAATATATACATTTATTTCAGCCTCAGCATTTGGATTTTTTTTTAATTGGGCTTTTGCTCACCTAAAGCTGCTGCCAGTCAGACTCAGCAGACAGAAGAGAAACCACCAGGCACTGCAAGAAGTCTAGCCTAGAGAGAACCACATGAGCAAGTATTTCAGTATTCCGTGGATTTGTGTCTAAACAGTTATTTACTCTCTAATAATTTTCCCTTAACACATTCTCTTCCAATGCCAAAGCCCTTGGCATCTCCTGCTCCCTGCATTGCACTTGGTAGTTTTTAGGGACTTTACAGTTCGCAGTGAATGTCTTTGGTTTGTCATGACATGTGCTGAGGTGGGGGGGTGGGTAAAGGCAATGTTTAGTATCTTCTAAGGAGATGTTTAATGGGATCTGGTCCAGCTGTGGCAGGAGACCAGAGCACAGGAAAACTTTTCAGCAGGGGCATAAGGACTGCCATTTATTTGTTGGAGAAAGGAGAAGGGAAGAGTTCCAGATCCCCCTTCCGATCCAAGATTATCTCTGATCCTGAAACTAGTACCCTTTGCAGTGCACCATCAGGAAGGGCAGGCATCAAACTCTTCTCTTTAGTGACCAACAACAGAACCTGAGGGAATGGCAGGAAGATGTGCCATGGGAGGTTTAGGCTGGACTTTAGGAAAAGGTTCTTCACCCAGAGGGTAGTGGATACTGGAACAGGCTCCCCAGGGAGGTGTCACGGCCCCAAGCCTGAGAGTGTTCAAGAAGAGACTGGACAATGCCCTCAGACACATGGTGTGAACTGTGGGGTTGTCCTGTGCACGGACAGGAGTCGGACTTGACGATCCTTGTGGGTTCCATCCAACTCGGGACTTTCTATGGTAAAGTGTTTTCCTCACACACACAGACCTCACTACCTGGGCTAACAATCCCTTCTGTCCTGGAACTACCAACGAACAGCCTACTAGAACAAGGCTGCAGCCTTCAGCCCTCAAAAGCTACACACCCTGTAACTATGCATTTGTGCTTTGCAACTGTGTTTTTAGAGAGCAGCATGCTTCAACGTATTGTACTGTATTCGAAGCATTCAGCAAATAATTGCAAAGGTAATTGACAAAACCTTTGGAAATTCACCTTTAAAGAGAGATTTTTAGGCTCTGGATTTTCATGTGCTTGTATATCAATTGATAATGCAAACAAGATGTCTTCACAAGTTCAAGATTTGCTATTAAAATACTTTGCAAAAGCTTGCTGTCTGATGAGAGTAAAATACTTCAATCATTAACAGCTAACAACGTGCAGCAAAACATCATAAGGAGAATTTTAAATATAAGCTGCTCAAAGGCTTATTGAAGAAGCACAAGACGTTTTAAAAGAAACTAATTGTGCTAGCCTTACAGGTCTACAAAAGTACCAAAGCATTTAACTTACAAGCTTGTCTGCATATACCTTTTTCCCCCTCATACAATACCAGCTTCTCAATTACAGCCACAAAAACCAGAAGTATTAGCCCTTCATTCCCACTTCACTTCTAACACTCCTGATTGAAGCCTATTCTCCGCAGCTGCTTGTCCTAAAACACATAAAATTAATGGCAATCCAATCTGCTTTTAGTAAGTTTACATTGTGCCCTGATAAAGGAGGCTATCACTGCCATACCTCATAATATTTGAGTGGAAAACCAGGAAATGTCAAGCTTTAAACTTGAATTCAGTACTGCTATAAGAAAGGAGTCTAAAAAAATTAAGTTTGAAATCTTTTTGCTTTCTTGAATTTTATATATTTTCCTGTGCTGGATTTTGGTTTTACATACTTCCCATAGCAACTGAGTGTATTTATCATAGAAATTCAAACCTAAAATATACATCTTTCTGCAATACAAAACACACAGTCTAACACATAAGTGATTTTTAAGTATGACTTTGGATATCATCTGCTTTAGGATAATGCCAGATCCAGCTACAGGCACTTTAATGTCCCTTAAGGATGCCTAACAGAGGAGTATACTCGGTATCTCCTAAGATGAGCTGCAATGGTTGGGTGGGCTGGAGCGGGTGCATGCCTGCCTGGGACACCCAGCACAGCACCTGCTGTGGCTGCTCATGCTCGAGGGGCACAGGGGCCACCCCAGTCCTACAGACCAGCCCTCTTCATCACATGAAATGGGGTAACATGGCCCAGTCTATTCATGGGGTAGTGGTTTTAAACTAAAAGAGGGTTACATATACATACAGGCTACATATAAGAAATAAATTTTTTACTATGAGGATGGTGTAACACTGGCACAGTTGCCCAGAGAGGTGGTAGATGCCCAATCCCTGGAGACATTCAAGGTGGGGTGGATGGGGCTCTGAGCAACCTGATCTAGTTGAAGATGTCCCTGCTCATTGCAGGTGGGTTGGACTAGATGACCTTTGAAGGGCCCTTCCAACCCAAACTATTCTATGATTCTAGGAATGTTATTGACATTCTAGGAGTGTTATTGACATTCTAGGAATGTTATTGACCATGGGGCACACGTCTGATGAGGAGCACTTGAGGGAACTGGGGTTGTTTAGCCTGGAGAAAAGGAGGCTGAGAGGAGACCTTACTGCTGTCTACAATTACCTGAAAGGAGGTTGTAGCACAGAGGGTGTTGGTCTCTTCTCCTGCATAGCAAGTGATAGGACAAGACAAAATACCCTCAAGTTGCACCAGGGAAGGTTTAGATCGGATATTAGGAAAAAAAATACTCATTGAAAGGGCTGTCAGGCATTGGAACAGGCTGCCCAGGGAAGTGGTTGAGTCACCATACCTGGAGGTGTTTAGAAAACACATAGATGAGGTTCTTAGAGACATGGTTTAGTGCCAGAGTTAGGTTATGATTGGACTCTATGATCTTGAGGGTCTCTTCCAACCAGAATTATTCTATGATTCTATGATATCTTTTTGATATTCTAGCTGGGAAGCTTCAATAGCAACATATTGCATATTCAGCATTTTAACAGCTGGTGTAGGGGAAGAGGAAGCAAAGTCTCGAGGTTGAGATCAGACAAAGAAATAGAAGAAAGCAGGAAAAGAAGATGAGGAAGGATCAGACAGCATGGAAGCACTGCTCTCCCTTTAGCAGGAATGTACATTCTTTCCTGCTTACCCTGAGTCCCCACCCTATAATACAGGGTGACAAGCAGAGCTTTAGGGACAAACCACCCTCCATATTCCAACTTTAGGCTGCATGTAAGTTTCCCACTGAGATGAACTGCAGATCTTTTTAGGCTGTGCTTTATTATCCAAACTTTGCTCTTTTATCTAAGAGTGAGATGAGATTACCACAATAGATTCTAGACTACTGTGCAGGCTAAAACAATTATATTTCTAATAAAAAAATCATTAAAATCTTGAAAAATAAACCAGATTCCAAAACCTATATACACAATTCAGGATAATTTCACTGATTTCAACTGTTGAGAAAAAATATGCTAAGTAAGGAGGTAGAGTTCCATATGTCTGTGAATTTGCATTTATATTAGAAAAGTTACCCGGAATAGAAAAAATGGTTTGTACTTATAAAAGGAAAATACTGCATCTGAGCAAAGAAGAAATATTTGTATTTAATTTTAATGTAATTACCAAATTGAGCTAACATTCTCTTTTTATATGCTGAACTGGCTGCTGCATTGCCCCCTTCTCCAGCTAGAGAAAAACCAGTTTGGCAACAAAGAGGCTGGTGTGCTGGTGTAACTGAAGCCCGGAGGTGTGTGCAGGGATCAAATTCAAAAGGCCTGAGATGTGAGAGGATAATCAAAACAGAGTTTTTTAAAGGTTGTAGCCTCCTGAAAAGTAAGATGGGGGGGAAAAGCGCATTAATGCCTCCCTGGTCTGCAACTGCTCCCATGGAGGAGAGAACTGCAAGGCTAAGTTCTCCTTATTTTCCTGTTTAACACACAGCAGGGCAGCGGTACCGGTCCTCTCTGAACAGCCAAAGGACATGGCCCGGTACAGTGGGGATGAAGGGGACATCTGTGCTACACTGAGTACAAGGGGAAGAAGGAGTTAACTAATCATCTTTTAAGTAACACACAAATTAAGAGGGTCCTTGCACAAGGGACTCTGGCTTGGTCTTCAGGGAGGGATGGAAACGGTAGGAGATTTCATTACTGTAGAGACAAGACACCGCAAGCCTTGTGAGCAATGGATGAAATCGGAAAAGTGGAATTGCAAAGAGCCAAGAAAAAGCAGAGAGACCCCAAAGACGGGAAGAGAAGAGACCAGTAAGGAGTCCCCAAGCCTGGGACAGAAGAGCATCCTTCACTAAGGACAGACGGTGGTGAGTCCCTGAGCCTTGCAAGCACTCAATCATCTGTCATTTCCAGATTCTTTCCCAATAGTTATGACTGGAGATACTTCCCAAAGGAGAGTAAACACAGGTCAGTTGGGATTTTCCCTCATCTGTTCCTGCTCCTCCCAGGTCTGAAGCACTAAAATAGCGCTGGGCTGCACTTTCATTTTCCCTGCCTTGGTAGCCTGCCAGCGCACAGCCCATTCCTTTTACGGCAGTGAGTTTATAACTGCAACAGTCATAAACTATTCTTAAATGGGTCTTCCCTGAGAATCACGATCCGTTCAACATCTTGAAAAATACATAATCTTTTCCATCCCAGGCAGCTCTCTCCAGTGCAGTGGTAAAGATTTAATTGCTTCTGGTGCTCACATGATGATATATAAGTGTTCTGGAAATAACCTTTTAATTTAACAATTCCTACTGGCAAGCCTGAAAGCTTCTTGCATTGCTCACTGATAAGGGATTCATTTTCAGCACTAAAAGAACAAAAAAAAAGCTTAAAAAGTTCTCTTACTGCTGTGGATGGAGTTATCCAAGAGTACCCTAACACTGAAGACGTGACACCTGCTTTTACTAGGAGGTCAATCTGAGCAGGTACGCTCTCCCTCCCCACCAGTATTTTCCTTGTCAAAAAAAAGCTAGCAAGCTTTCTATTTTTAATTCAGGACAAATCCCATATATCATTTACTATAACGTGAAACACAACTTTCCTTTCTAGCAGTGAACAGAAGCCCTTGAACAGGAATTTCTATTCTGCTTTTCTGAAAAAAACTGCGTACTAGTTTTTACTTCTCAAAGAAAAAAAGACTAGTTTTGAAGATTAAACAAATACATTGTTTGGAATTAGGGTTCTTTTAAATCGTGTTACATGGTGCTCCATAACTCAGCAGACTTCTTCCTTGGCTTACAAAGCTTATTTGCCTGGTTAACAATACACAATAGATACGTGATACGAGTTGTTTCTCTTCCGTAGAAGAGAAATAAAAATGAAGCAAAGAGAAAGCCTCCAGATGAAAACTGGTATGACTTAACAGGACTTCCAACCTTAAACATCAAAAAAGTACACTGCCTGGAGAAGAGCATTGTCTGACTTGTTCCTAAAATGAGAGGAGTGAAAACCAGCCCTGCAGCTGTTTGCTGAGGACACTCCTGTCCTGCAGGGCACAGATGGCCTGAAGGAAGCTGCCACTTCAGCTGCACAGAGAAGCTGAACTCTGAAACATCGCAGCTGAGTTACACTTGATGACCTTGTTTCATGAGGCACTGTAAGGAAATGCAGAAATGTCCAGGACCACATCAGAGCTAAAACCAGTTGTGATTTCAGCCATGGTTTTAGCCTGCGATGTAATGAGCTCTCAGAGTAAAACCTGTATCAGGGAATTAAAAAACCCCAAAGAAACAACGCTTCCTGTCACAGCAGCAAACTAAAGCATCCTCAACACAGGATCAGATGCCATGGGGTTATTACAGTGTACACAGGAAATTACCAAAAAGTAATCAGTAAGTCTACAGCCAGCAGATTTTTAATATTTTCAAAACTCTTTTAATTGAAAAAGTAGTTGGTACTAATGTCCATCTACGTGTATGTGCATATAATGCCCCTATAAATGCCACACACCCTACTAGAAAATTAAACTTCTAGTGTAAAAGACACACGCAGACCCACATCCTACTGACATCAGCCTGTGCCATTTCATTCAGCATTAACTCTTCAGCACAAACCATTTGGAAGCTGATTTATCTCCCTGTATTTTTATAATTTACTACAAGAGAAAATATAATCTTTAGATCAGACTGTGAACCAAACCTGAGCTATATTTCGTAAAGACACTCGCAAGTAAAGCATCGGGTTTATAAAATGTAGTTAACATCCCTCTGTCAGGCAGCATAACTGCATTTCAGACCAATTCAGGTTGGCTGTTTCTTTTTTTATCATCCCAGCTACTAGAAAAGCACTTCGACTCAAAGACATCATAGCTGCCCATCTCCCCCCCCCAGTCTCCCTTACATGGAAATTTCCTGCGTGGCTCCCTCTGAAAACCAATTCCGCCCATCGCCACAGAGAGGAGCCATCTCCCTTCCATAAACTCAGAGGTTCCACCGTTCCCCTTCTAGCAACATCCTTCAAGTAACAACCTCAGCACACAAAAGTCTATGCATACGTCAAGGGAATAAAAGCACTCTTTTAAAATGTCCCTTTGATCACACAGGTTGTGTCACGATCGTATGCAGAGCGGCTTTATGAATATACAAGAAAACCTCAGCCTTTTATCCAAAAATAGTTTAAAACAAAATTACAGCACGAAGAAATTCTGATATTGCACAAAAAAACATACAAGAACAGCTCATATGCTGTCATAGTAACATTAACAACTCTAAAACCAAATAACTTTTATGCAGTTGAAAAAAAAAAAAATTAAAATATCTAATCCACAGCAAAATAAAATTCCATTAAGTAAACCAGAAACTCCCATGTCTTCCCTAATCAGTGATGTGCTTTTATTTTTATGAAGAGCAGTGAGAAGACACTACAGCAAATAAGGAAAGAGTATTTATACTTTAAATATTCTTCGAACTTACAGTACAATCAGATGTGTTAATACTGAACGTCAATGGCTGAAAAGTGAGAGAGCAAAGAACTATTTCTGTCTTAACGGCAATAAATTTGATTCAAATACAAAGATGATTTTATTTTAAACCACTGCCCAAGGTGGATTAATTTAACAAATACTTGTATTGCAATGTCTGTAACACCATTTTCTCAAAACAAATCTTCACTTGGTTAGGCTACCATTAATTATGTTGATTAGCAAAAAATACATAACATTACACTAATTTTTCTGCCACTATTTAATAATGAATATATGTATATCTACTTGTATTTAAGTAACTACAGGGATAAAAATATTTATTCAGGACTCTCTTTCCTTCTCACAAGAGAAAATGTCCAAAGCTTTTTCAATGAAAAACATTACTTGGAATCTATGTGAGCTGAATTCCAATTTTCATTCCAGTGCAGTTTAAAAATGCACAAACATAGCTTTTTTATTTTTTTAATTAGCTAAATATATTTACACTGAGTGTGCGTCACAAGCATCTGCACCTCCAGGCAACCTAAAGCTATTTTTCAGCTCATGAACAAAAGTAGTATTAATTCCAGTTAAATATATTACTTTAAAACTTGCTTCGATTCATTTTCTTCTCTTTCAAATGTCCAGAATGTGAAGGTGTCTCTTCCACCTCTTTAAAACAACTGAAAATTTTAAACCTTATAGCATTCCAATTCACATTTCCCAACCCTGAATGCAGTCAAGATCCAAGAGACTCATCCTATACCTGCCAGCTGGACTTGTACCCAACAGTAACCACGCAAAACCTCTCTGCACAGCAAGAAGTACTTACCTTTGGGGAAAAATGAAAACAAAACAAAAACCAAACCAAAACAAACTAAAAACAACAACAAAAACACGCAACAGCAACAACAGCCTCCCCCCACATAAATACTTTCTCCTGCTCTGTTAGCATAAGCCTACAACAGGGCTAATATTAGACTTATCTCCAGGGTCAGGTCCCGTGGCCTCGGCCAAAAGCCACCTGCGGGCAGGGGCGATGCCACCTGCCTGCTGATGCTGGGGCTGGATCAGCCCCACAGTCCTGCCCAGAGCCCCCCAAAAGCACAGACCAGGGCAGGAGCAGCCCCACAGTCCTGCCCAGAGCACCCCAAAAGCACACACCAGGGCAGGAGCAGCCCCACAGTCCTGCCCAGAGCCCCCCAGAAGCACACACCAGGGCTGCCCATGGGGGAACAAGCCCAGCTGCCAAGTTCATTTTCCTCTTCCCTCAGCCTTTCGCTAGTTTCAAGGCTCTGTAGTTCAGCTTCCCATCTGCATCGATATTCTAAGATAAATTGGGACATTTTCTTTGCATAATCTGTTCTTAAAAGTGACATCTGTTCCACTTGCATCAGCAGAGGCAGCAGCATGGCAGCTGCAGGCAGCCCTTCCTGCCGAAGCCTGCTGTCAAGAACTTCATTAAGCCTTGCCCCAAAACAGTGTGTTTCTGTCCTACTTGGACTCATGCTCAAAAACACAAAAGAAAAAAAAAAAAAGGAAATCCTACACTTAAAACATTGGGAGTCCCACTTTCCCCTGACATTTCACAGGACTCTCACTGACACATTACAAATTGCTCAGGGACTCAGCTGTGTCCCCACGGTGCCCTCGGTCCCCAGCACAGGACTGTTCTCCTCCCGCGGTTCACTGCAGAGCATCTCAGTGCTGAGCGCGCCGCCTTCAGCACCCCTTACCGAACTGAAATGACAACAGACATAGCAGCTCTATGTCCACACTAAGGTTTTTTGAAACAGCAATTACTGGTTAGAATTCTGATTTATTTGTTTGGAATGTTATTTTTATAGCATTGGTATACATATACAGAAAGACTGTCATTCTCTTACACTTCTGTGTGTACTTAAATAGATATTCACAGATAGAACTCCTCTAGATGTTTACAAATTTTATGTGGCTGCTAGACAAAACAAATAATAAATAAGTCATGAGCTATGGTGAGTTAAGCCTAGCTGCAAATTTCACTACTTGTAATCAAATACAAAGAAAGCAACAGACATAACGGATTACCAGTCTGGAAACAGACTGACTGCCCAGATGACCTTGCATGACAGTATATTTGAGGGGAATTTTTTTTAAGAAACAACAGAGGTAATAATCTGAGGTAGTTTCAGTGACTCGTTTCAAACTATTCTACCACTGCTGCTCAGACTTTCCTCTGCACACACATGGTCAGCAGAGCATGACAGTCACTTGGGTCTGCACTGAACTATCTTGTCAATGAAGATGTGAGGGTTTTTTTGAGAGACAGAGCTTTATCAAAAGATAAGCTTTCCTTCTCACTCTTAGGAAGTCACTTCAGGTGCTTTAGCTGGATAAATAGGAGACCAGTTACCAGAAATTAGTCACACTAATGTTGAATCACTATATTCCCAGATGATGGAGCTATTCTGTGTCTATAACCTTTGTCTGAGGCTCCTAGTCCTCCTCTGCCAGGTCAGGAAATTTATCCTACAGGGCTTGTGTAACAAGCTGGGGCCATCATTCAGAAAAGAGCAAGCACCGTTCCAAAATCTGAGGACTAAGCTGACAATATCTATTTTCATCGTAACAACAGAGAAAAGAGCGACTGGTGAACTACAGAGCTATAAGCCTACCTTCAACAGCCTGAAAGCCTTTGAAACAAATCACTAAACTACCCATAAGCAGGCAACCGAAAATTAGAAAGCAATAAGCCACCAAGATGAACTTGACAAAATCTAACCTCAAACAACATACTTTCTGTCTTTCTTATTCTACAGGCAGGAGGAAAGCAGCAAATCCAAATACTTTTTGACAGAACAAATTGGAAAAGCACCTTCCTTCTGGATCAAGGTCCTAGAACGTGGGTTCAATGCTTCTCCTACTGACTAGGGTCAAAACCCAGCAAATAGGGTCAAAACCCAGCAAGTAGTCTTACTAAAACTGCAGATGCAAGGAGTGTGAAGCACCTCAAAGAGCTGAGCAGAACTCAAGATGGTCATAACAAATTGGAGAAATGTTCAGAAATCAGTGAGATGAAACTCAGTACAGCCAAGTACAAAGAACCACATTTGGACTTTAAAAGAAATCCTCAAATGCACAAAACCCAAAGGAAGAATACCAGACCAGCAGCAGTACTGCAGAAAAGGATGTCAAGGTTACAGTGACAACAAATTGAGCCAACAGTATGATACTATTAAAAAAAAAAAAGACAAATGACAATTGGGAGTTTATTAAAAAGAGAAGTATAATGCAGGGGTTGGAGAGGAAATCTGCTCTCTTCAGGCAGCATTGAGGTACCAGCTGCAATACCCTGCTGCTGTGGGGCATAGGACAGAACAGAGAGTGGTTCAGAAAACCAAATCCCCATTAAAAATTCTAAGAACTTGGTTTGTTTAGACTCCAGGAGTGACTGTGGAAATGGGATAATGCTCTGAAAACCTGCATCTTGTCTTAAATGGCATTACATCACCCAAGTATTACACTGTCCATATTACTGTCATAGTTATTACTTGCTTGTCCTATTTTAGATGAAAATGTATTACTCTGTAATTCATCCATAATGGAGCAACAAAAAAAGGCTTGTTTTCCCTCAGACAGCTACTGTATTTTATATTTTAAAGGACTTTACAGGCAGACTCTTACAGTCTTGCAAAGTACCAATTGCGATCCTTCCCAGTGCGGGCCAACAACTGCTCAAATAGTTTGATACAATTCAGCACCTCTCTCAAGTTCAGAGACAAGCAACAAAACTGCCTTGAGTTTTTGGATGAGGGATGCCAGGTTCTGTAGAAGATCAGAAACCAGCAGTGTCTGGTTGGTCCCTTCCTGAGTGCGCCACTAATTTGCCACATGAGTCAATGGACATCATGTCCCTGAGGTGCTCTTGCTTTTAAGGAAATGACCGAGCCCACAGAACAAGTATGTACACATATCATTTGGTTTCTTCTTATGAAAAGAGATTTTAAAAGGTGTGCTGTCAGCACAGAGTAGCTTTCCACTGTATACACAAAAGACATAATGAAACACCAATTTTAATCCTGAAAACAAGATGAAAAATCAAGTATACAGTTTAAAAGTACCCACAAATGGTGCTGATTTTCCTGCAACCATTAGAAAGCAGAGATGATGAAGCTACAAAAAGTTTCTGCATTTGCAGTTGGCTGATCTACCTCAACTTTTCCACCTGTTCCCGAACTGGCAGCCTGCGCATCTGTTCCTTTCTTACTCCATTTTCTCCAACAAACCTGTGCTATGCCTACTGCTGGTCCTGCTGGAGTGAAGGACCAGAAGCGTCATCAGTCTGACCTGAGAGCTTTGGTTGCACCATCATTAAGACTGGATTGATGCACTGTTGGTCACTCACTAGTACAAATTTGACTTGAACTGGGTGTAAGTCATCACTGTTCGTCATTGGGACACATAAGGAGGGACCTGCCTTGGTTTTATGTTTAGTATCAATCTTCCTCCCAGCAGCACCACGGTGACAATCTGACCCAGGTGGCAAAGCCTGCTTGTACAAAGTCAACCATTTTTCTTAGTGTGGGGAACCACAGTGATTTACATCAAACCAAGACTTGCTTTTCCACCAGCTGCAGCAACGCCAAGGCCAGGCTCACTATGCTGTCAAACACCCGCCACATGAACTGACCGGCTCTCCCGCGGCTCTCACCCCAGCCCACCCACCACACGGGTCCTCAAAGTGTTTAAAATCACCTGGAGCCTCTGTGCGTGCAGCTGGTGGCGCAGCCTCATCTGCGGATTTCCCTGAGAATCACGGAGCAGGGAACAGAGAGGAACAAGAACAGGGCAACCCCTTGGCCAGACCGAACAAACGCTCTCTGGGCTGTTTTCTTTTGGCGACGACTGGCACAGACCAGACTTCCCCAGGAAGCTGCTACGGTTCCTTCTGTTGAATTTTTTTTTTTATTTTCCTATTTTCATTGTGTGGTTGGAGTGAAAGCGGTGGCATTTGGCAGCTACTTTCCATCGGCGCTATTGTTATGCCCTGGTAGAAGGGATTTGTTTTCCCTCAGGTGAAACACAAAGGCGTTGTCCCTGTTTGCAAGAATAAGGAGTTAAAGAGACCCCCTGGGGAAACACTTCCAAATGCCATGCATGATGTGACTCTTAAGATTTCTCTGATGTGGTTAACACTTCCCAACAAAACAATGCATTAGCACACTATGTACGTTTTGCTACGCTGCTGCCCACATTTCAAAGAAATCATTAATCCTGATACTCAGAAGCTACTGAAAGAGGGAACTGGGGAGCTCTGCAGAAGTCCCGTCCTTAAACTTTGCGTAACACGCAAAAGCTAAATCATGTTCAAATGCAAGACGTTCTGTAAGGATCGTTTCCACCGCTCACCCTAAGTAAAGAAGTATTTATGCTACTAATCACATCACAAAACAATGCTAAACTATAACTTAAGTCTGTGAAGACAGCAAAACCATGTTAGCACCTTATAAGTTTAAGCATTGTTGTGTCTGTTTTGGGCTAGTACGGTTCAGTTGCTTGGGTCTTAAACTCCTTACTGAGAAAAGCCTCTTTATTCCCCATCCCAGTTGCTAGATTGTGTGGTTTTCACATAATGCTGTTGGAATTGAGGTTGCTAAATAAGAACCAGAAGGCTAGAGCTAAGCAGATAAATTATAATTTCCAATTACCTCACCATAAATGGGGTTCCCAAAGAATTCTTCTGCCCTATTTTCAGACAAAACACTTCTTTATAGATTAAGGGCACAAAAATCCCTGTTAAAACCCAGAATTACATTCTTCATCTTCTGGTAGAAGTTAATGATGCAATATGTGCTCCCTTCCCTTTCTTAAGTGGTTGGTTGGAAATTACTTTTAAAACACTGCTAGCTTGTTATACATTCACAAATTTCAACAGAGGAGGACTTAAATCTTTAGTTTTGTGCTTTTTTTTCTTCCAGCTAGAACTTGCTAATAGTTTACTGAGAACCTAAGATCTTTCTGAGGCAAATGAAGTATCCAAGAAGATAATAATACAATCCTACAGAAGGAACAAGAGTGAGGGAAGGGAAAGCTAACTTGTAGCCACTTCTTATTCTGTAAGACAATTAAAAAATGCACCAAAAGCTGACAGGTTTTTTGTTGTTATGTTTTAAAGACCTCTGGCTTGTGTGGAGAAAGTAGCCTCTAAATAACTCCATGTATGGACACAATTATTCCAGAGAAACACCCTATTTCCATCTAGCCTTGGAGTCTGTTCCAAAACAAGCATACCAACTTCAGAGTTACTCAGAGAAAGATAAATCTGTACACTACTTCATTCCACATTAATTCCTAAACACACTGTCATAAATACACCAGGAATTTGCGAGTCCATTTTTCTGGGGTCTTTTGGCTAAAGGGACCCTTAAATGAATCAGGACTAGACCAAGCTAAAATTAGGGTGATCGTTTATCCCACTTTCCCATCAGCTAAAGCCTCCACAGCTTAAGTTCATAGCCTGGGCACTGCTGAAACTGTGGCTTTCAATGGAAAAAGAAAAATAATAGAAAGGGGAAAAGAGGGTCATATTCCCCACCTATGACTAATATTATATAACGCTGCGTGTAGCTTGCGTATTGCTGTGTAATGAGGACACACTCACGTGAATTACGCAGCTCAACAAAGCCATCTCAAAATTGGATGGCTTTACTGCATCGCGAGCTTGTGGCGATGCCAGTCAGATGCAGACAGCAGACTTCTTAACCTTCTGGCTGAGAAGATTAAATCCTTAGCAGAGCGACCTCTTCTCTCCTCCTTCTCCCTCCTATTCCCCCATCTTTTAAAATAAATAACAAAGAAACCTTTAACATTGCACCTAAAAGGGAAATTTAATTTTCTAGTATTTCTACTGTAATCAGTTGGCTGGACCTCTGATGATACAGAAATAAGTATCACCTTACAAAGCTGACAAAACAGGAGTAGGTAAACAAGATCCTCCCATACCTTCATAAATACCAGGGCAAAGGACCAAATATCTTCGTGTGCCAGTTTCCTTTATCAAACAGCTGTAAGGAATTCTTATGGTACGTACAAACATAGAAATACGTATTAACCAAATCCGTGTGAGAGCATATAACCACCACCACTTGGAAAAATAAGCAAGGTCATCCAGTCAAAAGATTTTATTTTTGTCTAGGATCAACTGCTTTATATGGCTTTGCTACCAAATATAGAAACATTACCCCACATACAAACGCACTACTGTCAGAGACGCTGCTTTTTGGGGAAAAATAGAAATATGTTTTCCTTCTAAAAGACCTTTTTGAATGTGCATTATAAAATTTCGAGAAACGTCAGGCAGGAAAAGGACCAACCAACCACATTCTGGACTGAACTATATATGGCTTAACTCCACTAACTTTAGTGGTTTTGAGAAATCAAGGCAGAACTTTATTAAGAAAAAAAATCTTTCATCTCAGAATTCTAGGATTATTTAGTAACTCTGGTTAAGCTATTCGCCATATTTAATTCCCCACATAAATTTTAAAAGACAACTAAGAAATACTGTTCTAAAATAAGCCATGTCCACAGCAAGGCAGGCGATTCTTTTAGAAACTATGAGCAAACGTCTGATTAAGATGACAAGCCACATGGAAACTACTTCCAGAATCAGACTTAAAGGGCACAGTTACCAACCAAATTTGGCAGACAAGGAATCATGACGAAGTGCGAAGGCACGCAGCAGCGCAATAAAAAGTTGGGGATCATCATTAAATAAGATGGCAAGCACTTGTGTCAATTCAGGGAGGGCAAGAACATAAACAGGACAAATTCTAAGCATTAAACACTGGATTCTGATGAATGGCTCGGTGCCACTGCACGAGGGGAGCCGGCTCTGCCATTTCCAGACCGCTTGCCATAAACAAGCTGTATCGGTAAAGCAAGTATCTGCCTATGCAAATATCACATTCCGACATCTTTCTATCAAGAGAGCACAGTTTCAGAAGCATTTGAATAGTAACAACAGGAACCTTAAAAGAGAAAGAACTAAAAGCATGACATATATAAGGCTCTATGCTTTCCTAAAAGCTGCACTTAAGGTCAGAACTCTGACAGAGGTCTGACGTTTATCGCTAGATAACAGTAGGCATCTAGCCTTATCTGTAGATACCCATCATCAGATTTGTTATTTTTAGTATGTGGTTACCCCTATTTAAGATCACTGGATCTTCAGACAGTCTTTATGCTTAGGGGGTGATGACTGGAATTTCAGCTCAAGCAGAAAAGCCAGCATTTATAGCAAATTTGTCAAATATTACAGGAAGTTAAGTGAGTCTCATTTATATTTCCAGGAATATTAAGATGCATCAAGTACAACTGCATTAACTTGGAAAGGGGGCAGTAAGAAACAAATTATACTTTATTCTTTGCATCAACTACATTTGTCAGTAGCATAACACAAAACCACCCCAGCAGGCACGCACATTGAACTCCCTGGGAAAAATACCATCAAATTCTGAATGCGTATGCGAAGTTTAAGCTTTTTCGACCAACGAAGCACAATTTACCGACCCGGCGACCGTAGCAGAACTGAACTAATTACGCACTCGGTCAAGCGCTGCTGCACCAAGCCAACTATTTCGCTGTACATCCCAGAAACTATTTACCTCGTTTCTGAGTCAGCAGCAGCAGCGACAGCAAAGGGCACCCGGAGCCGGGGGGCTGCGCGCCGTGTTCGCGGGTCCCGGCGCCGCGGCGGCCCCGGGGACAGCAGAGCCGCACGGCCGGGATGGACGGAGGGCAAACCTTGCCGGGGCCTCGCTCCCCGAAACGGGGACCAACCCCAGCACCGACCCCGCCCCCCGCCGACGGCCGCGGGACCCCAGCAGGGACTCCCTCAGCGGGAACCGGCTCCTCGCCCGCCCCCCACCGCCCGGCGGCCGCCCCGCCACCCTCCGCCACGGCCCCAGCAGGTGCGGCCCGGCCCCCCGCGCCGCCGGGGCAGCTCCTCCCCTCGCCCCCGCTGCAGCCCCCGGCCCGCCCTCCCCGCGGCGCGGCGGCCGGGGCCGGCGGGGGCGCGGAGGGGCAGCCGCCCGCCGCGGCTCCTACCTGCGGCTCCTGCGGCGGCCGCCAGCGCCAGGCAGAGCGCGGAGACGAGCGGCGGCGGCGCAGCGCGCATGAGGAGAGAGAGGCCCGAGGGAGCGAGCGAGCGGCCCCGGTCCCCCCCGCCCCCCGGGATCGCAGTGACGGGCCCGCCGCCCGGGGAGCATGACGGGAAATTCCTGGGCACCGGCGGCCAACGCCAAATATGAACATGAAGCCGCGGAGACACCCGGCCCGGCGGAGCGGGAGCGGCCGCCCCCGGCACCGCTGCAGGGGGAGGCCTAAGCCCGGGCAGCCGGCGGGACCGCGCTCGCCTTTAATTTAAAGGGTGCGCCCCGGACCGACCAACCGAGCACCTTCTCGCTTTTCAATTTTTTTTAAAATTAATTTTCCTGCTGTTCCGAAGCGGCCGGGGAGAGCCGGGCGCACGGCCCCGACGCCCCTTCCCGGGGGGGTACCGCTGACCTACCTGCGCGGAGCCCAGGGCTGTGCCGGGGCCGGGTCGGGCGGCGGCAGCCGCGGCGCTGCGGGGCGCGGTGGCTCCGGGCCGCGGCTCCCACTGGCGGCCAGACGCCGACTGACTGATCTGACTTTTATCAGAGACAGCGAAATTAAGACGGCCCTTAATGACCCCCTTCCGTGTACTCAAAAAAAAAAACCCCAAACAACAGGAGGGTGAAGCAGAATTGCAACACAATTCTCCCTCCTCCCATTCTCCTTCCCCAAGGAAGATCTAGAAGTGAGCTGGGAAAAGCATGTCCATAACAGACTAATGCACCTTCTGCGGTCTTCCTTCCCCACGACCCTCTAATACAAATCATCACCATACAATTTTAAAACAGTGGAGTGTAATGACAGAAGAAAAGTCTGTGCTTTGTTATTCTATCAAAATCCATTGGAGTACTTTGTCTATCTCAAAATACTAGAAATAAGCTGCAAAAACAGGGCTAAGACTATTCACCCCGTCACTTAACACATCACCTTCCCCTGGACTTAGAAATCAAGGTAACACCCCATACCCCCCTGTATGATCTAGACAAACGACACACTTAAGGGAAACCCAGTTGTGTTTTTCAGCTGCCAGCAGCATCTGCTCCAGCTTCAAATCCTAACAAACATTAAAAGTTAGGTGGCTATGATGAATTAATTTTCCCCCCTCACACCCTAGATGAAAAAAAAGTACTTGAACCCAACAGCCATCCAAATATCTAGAAGGTGAGACGCATATAAAAGCCCCTAATAAACCTTTAATTCGAGTTTGGTTTGGTTTTTTTGTTTGTTTTTACAGGACAGGGTGACAAATTACAACAAACATCTGATTTTTCTCTAATGTTCAGGTATTATACACATTCCCCTCTGTCTTGCAGGAAGGGATACTGGTCAACTTAACAGTTTAAGGTAAAATAAGCTGCATAATAGTACATATTACAATAATAAAATGTACAGTGTTTACAAGAAATATATTTCAGAAGCAAGATAGATGCATTTGCATCGAGGCGACCTTTTAAAATGCCACAACTATTTTTACATTCACTCTTGCAACAGGTCACAAGATGGGGTGTCACTAAGGTCAGGTTAACAAATCACTATGATGCACATCAAATACAACAACATTAGTTTATATACATATATATAATACATATACATGTATATTATACATATACATATATGTATATAGTAAAACTCATCAAAATCTACCAGACCTGGCACAATCTACTTACCCATCAAAAATATGTACTTGTCCTTGGTAAGTAGAATTCTGCATGGCTGATTATATATTATATATACTCATTCATTAGCATCTGAGACATAAAACTGAGGATTTAAAATTTTTCAGTTAACAAACTCTCCAATAATAAACATGGTGCCCACAAAAGCACAAAGGTAAGGCACAATAGGATTTTCTGTTGCAGAATAGTGTGCATCATGTTTACTTAACCGTAATAAAAACGTGCATTATTTGTGCAAGTTCATGCTGCAAATCCGTCATATCTACAAAGTAAAGTGAATTTCAGTAAAATCTGTGGGACTGGTGTGCTTCCAGTCTCACCTTCTACAGGATATTCAGCTGGATAATTAGATAAAATTGTTGTAGGAGCGGGGATTAGTAAAGCAAATAATCTTAGATTTGCAACTAAGCTTCTCCGCAACAATTTTGTACTTCTAGGTAAATGTTAGTAAGTTTACAAGCCTGGAATCACAAAATATACTGTCAGCTGTACGTCTAGTTCACATCTGCCAAAATTGTTGCAAGGAAGCATGTACCTTTTAAAATTTTAACAGGTAACTGGTTCATTAAAACACATTATAATGTATTGGGAAAGTCACTTAATCCCAATGGTATTTTGTCACAGCCCTGGCAATTATAATAATAAATACAGCTTTTCACAAAATATTTTTCCAGTATCTGCCAATTGTTTCTTTATTGCTCACAAATTTGAATTCATTACAATTGGTATCAGACCTTTCACACAAAATCATAGTCAGGTATTTTAATATAAAACCTATAAAAGATATTTAACCTGTATCTAATACTTCAAGGTATTTGGCCTCTTGTCATTGTACAGCCAAAACCATATAAAACATTAGGTTTTGAATAAAATAGGAAGCTTATTCACTGCTTCAATGCAGACATCCTCACAGAACACAACCATTTTTGCCACCACCAGCATTTACATTTATATACAAAGCCTAGTACATCCACACTCAGTTTGTTTTCCCTCACACTTATATGCAACCACTAATGCCAGATTAACTTTCCCCATACCCTAGCTGCAGAAAAAGATTCTTATACAGCAACAAAAAATAAAATTGACTGAAAAAGAAATCTTAACTTATTCACCATCAGGAACTGTAGGTTGGTGGTTACAAAATACCCACAAGATTATTTCACAGGAAACTATGGAAATACAGGAAGTTGTCATTTCTCCATGCTTTCGTATTTACCAAAAATACAGTCACCACATCTGAAAAACGTATGATGAAGTTGGTATTCCTCATGCAAAACTTAAATGAGTTGGTTTACTACAGTCACGGAAAAACTTCCTGAAGCGATTTTTTTTCTTTTGTCAGCTCAGTATTACTGCCTCATTGCTAAGTCCCTTTGGAAACAAGATTTCTGGAACGTTCAAACTTTTATTTAAGTCATTAAAGTATTACATACAAAAAGCACTAAAAAAGGAAGACGGCAGCCAAACAGGAAAACTCCTGTTGCAAGTAACAGTCCTAGCAGTTGTAGAAAGTCTTCTCAGGAACTTCCCTGAGAATTAGTTGTGCCTGTCCGAAGACGCAGATGTGACATAGAGTTCATGTGTTTGTTTGATGGCTTCAGTGGAGTGTTACAAGTAAGAGCCTGGGGAAAACGATGATGATACCGATCTAGCCGCAGGTATTTTACTGTTACCAGCTTTCCTATGAGGCAAAGAAATAGGAAAAAAGAAACCTTCTAGTTCAGCATTTATTACATTTTCCTTCAGGACGTTACACACACGATCACATCATTACGCTGAAATTGGTTTCCCCATTCATGACTACTAAAAAGATCCAGTTTTTGTTACAGCACAATACTTTATATATAAAACCCTTCACCATTTAAAATACTTCCAAATGCACCCATCTTGTCATTTCCACCCATGTTTGCTATAAACCCCCAGTTCTTACCATCAAACCAAGAGCCATGTAATGCCTTGAAAGCCTTTCCAGCATACTCTGGAGAGAGACACTTCACGTATACACAACCCTGCATTAAGAAAAAACAAACAAACCACCAAACCCTTTCTTTAAGTCCAAAAGACAAGGATAAACAAAGCATTAGGATGCTACTGCAAAGACACTTACCTCACGTGAATTTTTGTCAACAGCAATATGAACAATTCCATCATTATCACTACATTTCTCCAAGATTGCTTCTTGGATTGCTAGGTGCCAGTGATCACCTATTTCCCTATGCAAACAATGAAAAATTTAATTAAGCACATCATTTTTAAACGTCGACAATCTCATCCTTCCCCACCGAGTCTGGTTTCTCTGTAAGTTGACATAATTTTCTGTTAAGTGCCTTTGGGACAGATGTAGTACTTTAGCAATTGAACATTCAGTAAATCGGGTGTTGTGGTCCACATTAGAAAATCCAACCCTGACCATCAAATGGAATAATCTGTAACTGAGGTGGGGGGGATGTGTATCGTGCCCTTTCAGCAGCCTGCCATCACCTTCCGGTCTGAAATCACAGTCAAACACTCATCTTCTCACACCTGCTCAGAGATACTGGCCATCATTCCAAGGAGAAGGCCACTCCTAGGCTGTTCATACTGCCATGGAAGAGGAGCAGGAGATGCAGAAGAAGAAGGGGCTCTGCCCCTTTACTCAGAGTCAAAAAACAGACCTTCCCAAAAGAATACAGAAATATGGATGGATAACTGGTTTTACTTACATAACTGGATCAAACATATTGCGAATCTTTAGACATGGTGTCAAGCTGTTCGGTGGTGAATTTCTTCTATCTAGATGAAATGCTACAAAGAAAAATAAATGTAATAGTTTTTAATGACATGCAAAATACCATCTAGTTAACAACTGTCAACTTTATACATTGTAACTTTTCTGGGTTTACTCAAAAGAATACTTTCCTTCATATATGAAAAGTTGCAAGCAAATTAAGTTCCCCACAGTTGTGTTCTGCACTGAAAAACACATACCACACTTAACTGAATTTTTTAGATTTACAACTTCTACATTTTAAAAGATAATGCACTCCCTTATATCCAGGCCATAGTACACGGAAAGAATTCAGGATATTTTAAAAAATACCATACAGATGAAGAGAAAATATTTGCATTACATCTCCATGAAAAGACAGATATTCTTAACATCTGGCGCACATTTTTTTGAGCTGCAGGTTAACCATTCAGTTTTAACTGCCTGATGGATTTTCATTTCATCCTTTTTGGGCAATATACTGCCCACCTAACTAAAAAATAGGGAGACACTTAGATGGATGTTGTATTGCATCTCTATTGCAATAACAACAGATGTGAGAAGAAAATGTGAGAAGAAAAACGGAAGTTAAAAGTAATGGAGTAACTCTTTCAAAGCTGAACGATCCCATGAAACGCACTCTGAAGTTCTAGAATAAATATTAACTTCTCTAAAGTTCACAAGTTCTGCTTGTGGGAGTCACAACAGAAGACTGCACCATGAGAAAAGGAATAAAGGAGCCCTTCAGATAAGGTAGTTCCACACCTTGAGGAGGGCCAACAAAGCAGCAACAGAAATGGAAGGGGATAACTTGGTAAAACAACCTCCAAGGCTTGAAGGAAGTTTTGCTTTGAAGACTTGAGATGAGTAGATTCAAGAGTTTAAAAATAAGATTAAAGATCTCAACAAGACAAAATGATGTTCCAAACTGATGCTAATGCTTCTTCTTTGGAATCCCCACTTTGGAAAAGTCTGACAGATTCAAGATCTTATGTTCCAAGTTTTAGAAGTCTCAGTTTTGGGCAGATGACACTACATGCCAGTGCTTCTTACTGCTGATCTTTTAAAATTAAAATCTTGCAAGTATATCCAGAACACATGAACCACTCTTCTGCATGTCACCAAACCAAAACCCCTGTCACACAGAAGAAATTCAGTCATACGGAAGACATCGCACGTGAGAGATGAGCAGTAACCAAGAGAAAATTCACTGTCTGTGGATATGGCATAGAGAAACTTGCACCTTAAAAGATCCCTGAGGCAAAAAAAGATTACCAACTAGAAATTAGAAGACGCGGCCTCCAAATCTCATATGGAACCTACCATAAGTTCCTCAAATAACTAAAAAAGTTCTTATTAGAGTATACACAGAGTCCAAGTCACCAACATCTGTAACAACTGTTTTTTTTTCCTTAGGAATAGATTTCTAAATATGCTGGTGACACTGCATCTATCTCTGAGCTGCCTACAGTTTAAGGACAAGTCCTTTTTCAATAGCACGTGGTTTTGTAAAGTTTTTTGCCCTTGATTAAAAGTTATACATAGGGTACACAATAAAAACTTTACAGAACTAAGCAACATTGAAAATAAATGGACTTACCTTACTCATGTAGGTTGGCTCCAGCAGATCAAGGGGAGGGTGAAATGTCACCAGCATATTGTACACTGGGGCACCACACCATACTGGAGCAGGTGATCTGGGGTGGCCTAGTCATGGACCTGGACCTGAAAAGGTGTGGGGTTGATGAAATTATGTGCTGACTGTTAATAGCTAGGTTTATTCAGCACATGGTTTTAATCCAAGGATAGAGCATGGTGAGGTTATTTGCAGAGACCCTAGGTCCAGAGGATCAACATTTCTGCAAGCTGTTTATGAACTCCAAAAAAACCCACCATGCTGTTGTTTAAGGCAGCAGCTACATCACTGAGCTATGCAAAAGTAACTATATGGGGAAAGCACACTTTAGTGCAGATACCTATAGAACCCAAGCTCTAATTTCTAATAATCTTGATGTGATCTTGACTGGGAGATCTCACGTGCTTGCAGAGATGATTTCAGCAAGAGCACACCATCAGCACTGGCACAAAACTGATCTTTTACTAACTCAGTGTAACATCATACTAGTAGAGCAAGTGGGCCCAGGGCAGTGCAGTACATGAAAATAAAGATTAATTCTGCTTTTTCTCAATATCTCAAAGTCATCATAAACTAAAAGAAAGTTTTGCAACTTGGATGGAGGTTTTTGTGTACAAGGAAATAAACAGCCACAGAAATCAGAGATGTATAAATAAATGCTAGCACAGTATTAAGCACTAAAATATATGCTAGAAATGGGACCAAAAGGAGAGGCTAGGAAAGACACAGGCAAAGAAAAAATAATGCTGTACCTACACAGCCCAATTCAAAATAGCATAGTTAACATATGTCTCTTGAACTTCATTACACACCTATAACAATTAATTCGCCTCCCCCTGCCATGTTCCTCCCAAAAGAGCAAGTTTAAGCAACAAACCTATTCAGATTATAGTAGTGATTATTTGAGAAATTACACTGGCATGGAGCATACAAAATATTCTCCTCCCTATAAGAGCACATGCAGGCATTCTTTTGTCATACCAGTCTAAGCTACACCATAATTAACTAAACACCTCACCTGTCATTTCTTTTCCTAAATAGGTCTCAACAGTGAAACTTGCAAGATGAGGGTAAAATGGTAGAGATGAAATAGGAAAGCAGAAGCAGAATTTTGTGCAATGAGTCACTGACAAGAAAATTTTTAGGACTTTCATAAATTCCCCTTTGGGACTAGTGAGCAACTTCGAGAAAGAGATGCCACTTCGTATTTCAGTCATAATGTACTTTGTTTAATTACCTTAAACTGAATATGACTATTGTTCCAGATTCAAAGAACAGCAACAGCTAAAAGTGAGTGCTTTCAACAACCTCTTTATTGCTGTGACTGGAATATGTCTATGATAGAAGAACTGGTTCTTGCAGAGACTTCAAAATTAACATCTAAGAAATTGTAGTATACCTTCCTAAATGTCCTGAATTGCTACTTTATTCTTGCAGTGAAGGGATTCCCTAGTATCACCACTATGGATTACAAACCAGCCCAATAGATCTTTAGATGTAAATTTGATGCAGCTGATAAGGTTGAAGACTTCCATCAAATATAGGTAACCATGTTTCTGTAGAACGGATTTATTCACGTTAAGCCACAGATAACTGTAATTTATTAAGCACTAACCCTTCTTATCAAAGGTAAGAACAAAAAGATGAAGCCTTTAGTTGAAAATGTCGAAGCTACACACTTTCACACAACACAAGGTTCTTCAGTAAAGAGGAAATCAAACTGAAAAGAAACTGAAATAAAAATATTACTAAATGTTATTACCAGAGGAGAGTGTGGTTGACTTGGGGTTTAATATTGTCAGGTTCAGTTACAGAAGACCAGCATGGGATTGATACAGCGTTTTAAAACAAGTATAAAATATTTTCCACAGTTAAGAATAGAGCTGCTTTTTTTAACGTTGAGTCAGGATTATATTCTCACAAGCCAGGGAGGAGGGGTGTCATTCACCCAAGGTAACAGGTTACCTTCCACGCTGCAGGATGAAATATCACCCTAGATGTGGCACTTCACAGAACCTCTTTATCTCATCTCCTGAGCTATCAAGGAACTTTAGCTACTGCTCTTAGCTTAGCTACACTGGAGCTTTGCCTACCTATTTATTTTTTTTTAGAACTCCAGTTATCAAAGGCATGATAGGACAATAGTATCTGCTCTTTCAATAGAAAACTGAACACACTAGAAGTATTTATTTTTACCCACTGATTTAATCACCCTTTGGTATGATCAACATGGTTTTTCAGTTGACAATTTTCTTGTCAATTGTTTTCACAGCATTACTTATATTTGTCCATCATCCTACAATGATTTTACCTTTTTTTTTTGACAGATACGTCTAATGTATCCAGGAGGTAATATTTCAAAGGAAGTCCACCTGACTTTATTCTGACCCAGTAAAATAAAACCTCCCAAACTGTCTGTCAAAACAAGCTGCATCCTGAAGAACTTAGCGAAATGCCACAGTGATGTTTGAATTCCAGATGCTAACAGACAACAGAGCCTAGATCTTCACACATGCTACAGGTCTCATTTGCAAAATGCATGCCATCATCTACCAATATCCTAGCACACACTGACAGGTCAAGAGGCTTACTTTTTCAACTGCATATACTCTAGTTACTGTGCACTACCGGATCACAGAGGATAAAATAAATGAATAAAAATTTGTAACCTTTAAATTTATTCACAAGATTCAAACCCAACATTGCATTCTGATTTTGTACGTATTGAGTTTGCTCAGGATCTAGCAGTCTTGAAGAGCAGATTTATGGAATTCTCAAAACAGGAGGGCGAACTTAGTTCCAGTTGATTTGTACTTCCAAAAATGAAGAAAGCAACACATACGTGTAAAATTCCTAACATCAAGAAAGAAACAGCTGTGCAAAAAGTAAGAGACTTGTGTAATGGAACTATTTCCAACAGTCATAGGAAAACAAGGAATGCAAAACAGAAAGAGCCTTTGCATGTGGAAATTGGCTTTGCCTGCTGACTACTAAGGCATACAGAGCCCAAATGACCTACGTAATTTCAGCCACTCCTATTTCCATGCCCTTCTGTTAGAGCTAAAGTATGCAATTTCAGTTCTTCCAAGATCTTTGATGAACTACAAACATAATAAAAAAAGGAGAAAATTTGCTTTAAAAAGGACTGAACAGGACAGGTCTTGACATATTCTATTCAACATAAAGCATAAAGTCTGAAGTACATATTGTAGGCAACACAGAGCAAAAAGCTACAGCTGAGAGACAAAATTATGCTGTCCACATTCACAATATGCTCAAGTAGGTACAGATGCTCAAATTTAGGTGGGATCTAGCAGTAGCTACTACAGCTGCTGTCTTTCTAGGAAGTTTTGGAAACTACTGTTCTTTTGGGAGTCTTGAATGTATATTCTATGCAGCAAAACAGCACCTGAGCTACCACACACACTGAAAAGTCTTTCAGATGAAGTAAAATCCAGTCAGATTTCTAACACAGGACAGAATGTTATGGAGTGATCTATATTGTAACCAAAAAGGACAAGAAAAACTGACAGCAAATGAGTAGTAAACAAGAAGTTCCAGAACTGGAGTGTCATGTTTCACAGCCAGTACTGAACAATAAACTACACAGAAGATTCAGCTTTCTAATATACATAGTTTGCAGAAGCTACATTCAACTTAAGTGTTTGAAAAATCAGTCGTAACAGTATTACAAAGATGGAACATAAACAGCTGTTGACAAAACCCACCATTTCTGCACTGCACCTAAAGCACTTGTGCATCCCTAATGGGCCATGTCCTATAAGGAAAAGGCTCTGCAACTCTCAGAATAAAGTCACTCTCCACGTCGCACTAAAATCCTGAGAAACTGAAATCATGCAACACAGTTGTCACAGCAGAATGTCAGGTTACTACTACTGCAAGGCAATGACTGCTGAACCTCAAGCCTGCCATAGTATTTATAGCGTATATTAAAAAAGACCTCATTTCCAATGAATGACTTAAAGTGAGAAACATAATGCCAAAACCAGCAGCATAACTTTGAGTATATAATGATATACCAAAGTAAGATTTTAACTAGACAAGCAAGAAATGGGTCCCAAGACATCCAAGACCCGCATCACATAACATTACAAGTATCTGCAAATGTCTCAAAATAGTTGGCATTTCAAGTTGACAAAGAGAATTGTTCGGTTTTGCTTTGAACTTACAGGAAAGCAAAATTTCAGACCTGAGGGCTAGAAGCATACGTAGAACTTAGGAAACATGCAAGTGGACTGGGACAAAACCAGAATGTTAGCAGTACTTTTATTCGGGCAACCAAGCTTGCTACAGTAGAAGTGTTCCAGGCCACAAGGAAGCTCTTCCTGTCTTTGGAAAGGAAATAATCACATTGGAAGGAGCAACTTTAAACTGTAGCCTCTTTTATAGGAAAAAATAAAAATATTGTTTCTTACAAGTAAAAATGTATACCAGTAAAAAGCAAAAGGAAGCTTATTACTACTTACATTAGCTAAATTAAGACCAAAATGAGCATATTCCAGAACTCCAGATGAGATCGCAGTTGCTTGCAAGTGTGAATTTTTAGTTTAAGTGGGACTAGAAAGGGCAGAGAGTCTGTTTTTTAACTAGGCTTTTTTCAGTGTCTAGTTCAATGCTGTAGAAGTAATGCACAAAACAACCTTGATAACAAGCAATTTAAAAACCTGAACCAAAAACTGGAGAAGCAACTACTCCCTCACCATCAATATAAACTGATGAGCTAGAAACCAGGATTCTGCACAGCATTTATTTCAGTCCCACTGGATAGATAATACAGCATTACAGAATAACTAAGGCAAGACAGACTCTTAAGAGTCACAACTTTTAAACAGCTGGCAATTAAAATTTCACTTTAAACATTTACCTTCCCACTCATTGATACAAATGACTATTTTTTTATATTGCAACCTAGAATTCAAGTCTTATAGTTTCAATTTTTCATTGACACCTCATCCCCTCGAAAAAAAAAAAAAACAAAAACAAAAACAAAAACCAAACAAGCAAAAACAACCAACACCAAACGAAACCCCCACACCCACAAACCTGAAGCTTAACATGAAGTAAAGCAAAAAGATGAAGTAGGAAAAGATGACCACTGCAGAGAGACAACTGCAGGCACACTGGATTCTTGCCACATGGCTCCATAACAAAAGTTGAAAAGTGACAAATCACTGCAAAAACCATGTATGACAGCCTTCTCTATTAAAGCAAAGGCTTTGCTGCACCACAGAGCTTGAAATACAAATGCAGTGTAGAAAAACATTTATGACATAAATGAAGCAATACTAGCAGGTGCTCAAAATCCATGTTCTGCTGATTGAGGATTCTTTTGTCCCAGCAGTTTCCCTTTCAAGGCAAACAAACGTTTCTTCCTCCAAACTCTTGTCTTTACACACCTGACTGATATCAGTAGTAAACTCAAGCCTACAAGCTCCAATTTACCTGCTGTCAGATAAAACCAATTATATTACTTCAAATAAGACATGTCAGAATTTGACCAACTAAAGAGTATTTCTTTTAAATTCATTCAAAGGAACAAGCAACTCACTTGGGCTACACAACCTCTGCTGTATTTCTGCAGTAGCTACCACAGAACAGCTCATTTTGCTTGAAAACAAGGCAGACACTGAATGCACAGAAAAACTAAGTCTGTTGAACAAGCCAGAGACATAGCAAAGACAGTTCACAAGAATACTTAAAGGCGTGAGAGAACTCTTTCATGTTCAAGCAACATAATACCATCTAGAAGCTAGACAGAGAAATGTAAACAATTATATTTGCAAAATAGAACTAAACTTCAATACCTTGGCCTTGCCACACTTTCGATGGTATTACTAAAGTTTTGTCACACGCTGCAGAAGGTTGCATCCATTTCCAAACCAAGAACTCAGCGCCACCTATTCTTCGTGTCTCTGTGCGAACTCTAGATTCATTTGCTGCAAGAAAATCAACTGCTCTATTCCAGACTTTCTTCATTTTCTTCCTTAAAAATTGAAGCAAGGATTACAAAGTTAGCATTATAACAACCTGCATCGCTGACATCCAGCATGTAAGAGAAATTCAATGTTTTTTACCCCCACCTGCCTCAATAAGAATCTCCAAAATAGTACACAATGCAACCTACCAACATTAATTAATTGACGAATTTGTTTTTACTATTTTTCCTTACTTACATATAAAGAAATTCAGTACTTCCAGTGAGAACATACCTGTCCTGAGGTGGTATTAGAGAATCACGCACGTGTAAAATAGGCATGTAAGGCTGCAAGTCTTTGTTTTCAGAACACGCCTCACTGTGACTTCTTAGAACATCTGAGGATACAATAAGAAAAACTGGTAACTATGTAGTTCATGCAAACATCGAGAAAAACATCAATTCTGGCAATGCACAGCTACTCTGAAAACCCCTCTCAATTTCAATATTTAGAGTGGTTTTTGCATTTTTAAAGTATTTTTCCTCCTAACCATGCTGAAGGCAAATCAAGAAAACTAACCACACACAGTGCCTTCAACTACCCCAAATCACCCTGGAATAAAGAAAAAGAGTTCTTGCAGTTCCTCTTGAATGGTACTTTTAACTGCTAGCAAAGACAGCCACCTTTGAAAACAAAGTGCTTTCCCCCCACCGCAACAAAACTTGATTTGCAAAAAAGGTAGGAAAATGTTAAAAACCAGGAAAACAGCTACAATTTGTCTACCATCTTTGTATTTATGATGATTGCCATGAATGAAAGTAATAAGACAATTTTAGTAAAATTTCATCCCAAAACAGAGCTTAAAAACTACTGAAAACATTGCAGCTTCAGGTAAAAAAGCAGAATTTGAGAAGTCTATTATGCATTCTCTTTTAGTAACATTTTTTTCTGCTCAAAGTGACTAATTAAAAAGCTGCTTTTTCTATGAAATGCCATTAAGGATGGAACTGAGAGCTAACACACATTTTAGAAGTAGGTATTTTAGCTAAAGATGGCTTAAAAACAGATACAGAAAGCAACGTGTCACCATACTTCTAGTTTTGGTGGCATCGCATTTATATTTGTTTTTGATAATAAGATGAAATACCACCAAGTCAATGAGAATTTTTTTACAGCCATGTTGATGTTATTCAGAAATTACAATCTTTTTACCAAAAGCTTTGATGAGGTTTAGAAGATTAAAAAAAAAGAGAAACAAAACATATGAACCACACATTTGACTAAGAGCTCTAACAGCATGATGACTGACAGCTAAACAGGCAGAAAACATAACTGAATTAATAGCAGTACTTCGAAAGCTTATACAGAGCTGATACAGATACATCAGATGCGACTCAAGAAGCCATACCTATGATTTTTACCACCATATCATACATTTGCCTCGTTTCTTCTTCCTCTTTTGCCCAACGGTATTTCATGTAGTGCAAGACTCCCCAAACCATTGCTACACCTGCATTAAGATGTATAATACTCTTTAGACAGTACTAGAACATCTGTTATTTAACAAAATTTGCAGCACATACTTCAGAGTTTGGTTGAATTAGCTAACATTTTGACGTACTTAAAGTTCAAAGCTAGTGAAATACACTGTACACGCTGTCAATATTTTCTATTTTACTAACACAGCAACACAAAAAGTCTTGAACTCTGAAGAACAGTTACCTTTAGAAAAACATGTCATTGTTTTAACAACAGCCTGGTATCCCATGACTGTGGTTTGAAATTTTACCCATTTGTGAAGAAAAAATAATAAAACAATTTATTGGAAAAATTCAAAGTCATATCAAAAGTCACATAAACTAACAATTCAAACATGTTAAGATTTTAAAATGCACAATATTAATGAATTCATAGACAAGTCACATGCTTTAGATATCACAGAATTATAGAGTGGTTTGGACTAGGAGAGACATTAAAGATCACCTAGTTCCAACCCTGCTGCCACGGGCAGGGACACCTTCCACTGGATCAGGTTGCTCAAAGCCACATCCAGCCTGGCCTTGAACACACGCAGGGATGGGACACCTGCAGCTTCTCTGGGCAACATGTTCCAGTGCCTCATCACCCTCATGGTGAAGAATTTCTTCCTTCTATCTAATGTACCTTCTATCTAAATGTACCCTCTTTCAGTTTAAAGCCATTAGCCCTTGCCCTATCACTGCATGCCCTTGTAAAAAGCCTCTCTTCAGTTTTCTTGGAGGTCCCCTTGGGTACTGGAAGGCTACTATAAGGTCTCCTGGAGTGTTTTCTTCTCTAGGCTGAAGAACTCCAACTCTCTCAAGCTAATTAACTTGGACTGCTTCAGTTCAGCTACAAATCTGTATTTCTTGCAACAAAGTACTGCATGCTCTTTTTCTTTAAAGATTACTCCCAAAAAGGACAATCTACTTAGGAACACCAGCATACAAACTGAAAATAAAAACATTATTCTTTCTTCTGTCTCAGGCTGAGGGCAACACTACACCTGTGATCTCTTAACAATTAAAAAACCCCACAAAACAAACACCAACACCACGCATACACAAATTATAGTTACATAGTTTGTTTCATATACCAGTGATCCCAAGGCAAAGTTAATTGATACAAAGACTGAAAGACACCATTTTAGGCCACAATGGGTGCCAGTTAATGGCAATACATCTAACATTTATACAATAGTTTATTTTTGAAAAGGTGCTCCATATTAACCTCATTTACAGACGAGAAAGCTGAGAGACAGAGCAATTTACTCAGTTTCATCTCTGCATCTCAATTCCATGCTCATATCCACTATTATCTGAAAGACTCCAATCTGGGACAGTTTGCCCTTGATTCTTTTGGTTTTTCAAAAGGCTAGTGAAGGAGGCCTCAGGTCTGCTCATAAGCATGAACTTGTTAAGATATTGGGCTAAACAATTTATTAAATATTCAATAGGTGCATGAGATGAACTCTGCATCTTCAATATTTGTAACCAGACACACGTAAAGGAGACAAGTGTCTGCACTCAGCTGTACCACATTTTTATGCTGCACAGTTTTCAGTATGGTTAAGGATTAAATAAACTTGAAAGAATTTGAAACAACTAGGGAACTGTCAAAGACTAAATGAGTAATTCTTACTGAAGGATTAGGTACATTTTTACAACATAGTCATAAAAGTAAGAATTTTTTTGTGATAATCATATTGGGTATCCAACTTTTCCTAAAACCAGGAAAATCATCTCTTCTGTAGTTATGTTTCCAAAGCTCCTGGAACAACAGAGAAATAGCCTCAAAATTAAGGCTATAATGTCTTTTTACTGGAATATTTGAAAGCCACAAGGTATTGCTTTGTCAGGGAAAAAGGCAGAGTTCCCAAAGAAGGACTTAGTTCAGCTGACTACAGCAGCAGCAGACAGTAACTGAAGTGAAAATACAGTGGTGCAACAGAACTGCATTGTAATCAAGACACTCGTAGGAACTCCAGGTTTTATGGTTGAATAAAAGCCTTCTCTAAACATGGTGCTTACTTTTCCCCACATACTTACAATATATAGCAAAAAAGTTTGATTTTAAGTTAACTTACCCAAAAGCAATATTGATAATCTGTGAGTTACATTAACAAATGCACGTCGAAAACGACACCTGAAAGACATCTTTGGACTAGTGGATTCCAAATACTTCACATCTGTCACATTAGTGACATCCATCTCATTAGGGTCATTGCTGAGACACCTATTCAAAAATATACAGTATTAATGAAAAAGGATAAATTCTGTCAAAAGAAATAAAGAAATAAAGACCACTTACTTTATGCCAACATCTTCTCCACTACTCAAGATCCATTCCAATGCTGTGTTAAGTACACTTTCATATTCTGGATCTAAATTCTGTCAAAAGACAAATACTAATGAGTAACTGCATAAATAACCAGAAAGTTATCACACCACAATAAAATTCAAAGACCACACAGATTAGTAACCAAAACTATGCGGTTTTGTTCTTGATTCTTCAGAATTTGCACAAATGTTCACTACAAGAAGTGAATCTATACACACTATGAGCAGCTATCAGACTTACTAGCATAACTTAAGGACTGTTTGAAAACTCACACCACATCCGTCGTTTCACTAATTCTAATCTACAGCAAGAATTATTCAGCCACTAGGCGGTGCTCATTGAAAATCTACTTCAAGAGTAAAACTGAAACTAGATAATGCACCCAGCTGACAATGGGTCCTATGAAAGCAATTCAAGTCTTTTTTTCTTTTTTAAGAAGCTTGAGGAAAATAAATTTTAACTGATATTTTGCAAATAGTCTGGTGTTTGTACCTCAAGAACTGACATTACTATATGGAAACTGACTTTTTTTTTTTAAATTGGTTGGTATCAACTATTGTAGGAGAACATTAACATTCACTACTGTCTGAGCTAAGGCTGTCTCCATAGTTCATCTTGCGTGTTCTTTTGCAGAACAAGAAAAGGAAAACCGGAAGTTACTATTGTATTTGAAATTGCACTCTCCAAAAATATTTATCTCCATCTTTCCTTTCAACTTCCCATAATGTAACTAGCCTGGAATTACAGGATAAGCACTTAAGAAAAAACAGTAACTGTTTAATTTTCACTTTGAGAGTAAAATATTAAAGTTTTATCACTGAACAGTGAAATTCTGCAAAGGAGTTATATTTATACTCACAAAATGAGGAACTGGAGGGTTAAACAAGACTTCATACCAAGTGACAAATTTTCATATGAAATTTGAGCTTATCAGAGCTAACATGGTTGTTATAACAGCTGGCATTCTTTCAGCACAATAGATGAGTAAGACCCTCAGTTATCTGACATTGACCTCTTTTTTTCTCCAATGTATTCTCACAATACACTGGGTTTAACAGATATAGAATATCCCTGCCGAACCATAAACCAGTGTTACCAGTTTCTTCGGGATGCTCTTAACCTGTCCCTTTTTGTCTACTATGTAAACATTTGCCAAAATGTTAAATATACAAGTTATAGAAATTTTAAGTCACATCAGGTTAACTCCCCCCTCCATACAATCAAAGAAATCTTATACTCTCAGCCTTTTAAAAGCTTCAAGTAATTTTCCACTGAAGGGTATACCAATGTGGGCTAAATTAAACCCTACAGCTGTCAAGACGAGGCAAGAGTCATCTTTTATTTGAGGAGCAAGGCAGGGGAACGACAGCAGAGTGAGTGGAATTTCATAATACTGTCCGCCTATCAAATTAACAAAAAGGCCTTTTTTGACCATTTCTATTTAAAGCATCAGTGAATGGTGTCTTCGTACAGCAGTTGCCTGTCAGGTCCACTGCACCAATCCACGCATCAGCCTCTCCTCCCAAAGAAAGGAAGACAGTATCCTTTTCTACAAGTCTTGCATCAGTATAATGATTTTCGGACAAGCTTCTAGAGATTCGAATTTCATAAACTTATGATTTTTGTGTTGGTGAACTGTTTCTATCAATTCACATTATGTCACTTCCATCACAATTAAGCCATTTCATTCCCTTTCCCTCTCCCCCAAAACCTCACTACATCCCCAAATAAAAATCCTAAGTAGCACATGTTAAAGATATCAGTTCCAACCATTTCCAAACAACATTCAAAACTAAGTCAAATTTAATCAATACACTAGATATGTAACCAGGCCTTACAAGTTGCAACTCATATAAATGTTACATACAACCAATGAAAAATACCTCATTTGCTTACTTTTAAATATGCAGCTGCCTCCTGGACGGTAAGATTTCTTTGAATAGAGCTGCCACATTCATGTTCCCCTGGTAAAATAAAACTTGTTTATTTTGATCTACTTATTATTGCATTATATAAAATAAAATCACCTAAACACAAGCTGACGGTTAACACAATCTACACAAGCAGCAGTAGCTCACTAATTCTCACAAGTTCCACTAAAAATATGGAAAAAAATACCCACGCTCTGGACAAATTTCTCCTTCAAAAAAAGTTAAAAAAATGGAAGATTGGCACAGCTAATAATATGGACAAATCACATCAATACAACTTCATGCACTGGTCAGAAAGTACATTTTGGTATTTACACTGAAATTAGAACAAAAAAACACTATGAAGAAATACCAAAAGGATGTTACAATAAAAGAGTTGCTGTACCCTGACTCAACTTCTTCCAAATAATTTCCATTTACTCTGAAATTATTATATTTTATATGGACCAAGTTAGTTCCAGTTGCAATGTATCCATAATAGTATTTCAGGCACTATGAAGCTACTACATTTTAGATTGATTCCTGAATAAGCACACAACCTCAATATGGCCTGAAAGTGCTGGTTTTATCATCCTCCTGATTCTTTTGGAAAGCATGCAGAAGTAGTCAGGAAATAAGGTATTACATGCATAGTCAGCCCTCACACAGCCACATGTCATCATTTTCCTGATTTTCTTTGATAAACTGAAGGTACTTGATTCATGGAACAACAACAACAAAAAAATGCAGCAACAGTCCTACCAAGGCAAAGTCACATGGAAAGTGTCTAACACCAGTTTTATCTGTCTCTAAGCCACCATTTCTGAACAACTCCCAGGGACTGGCAAAGACTTTTTTTCCTGATCTTTAAAAAACAACAACAAAAAAATCATCTTAGCATCTATAACTACAATTTTACTGTACCAAAACAAAGTAGGAAACAACAAATCCAGTCCTTCCCTGGCTGAGGTTACACCTGCCTTACCTTCCTAAATCCATGCCAAGCTGTACTATTCCCAAAGCAAGGCTAGGAAAGTTTAAGATATTAATGCATATACAAAATACAAACTTTTTCTTATACTCCTACAAAGTCTTTAAAGTTGGAATTACTCCACACTAGAATACCCTTTAAATGGAGCAACAACACAAATGAGAACATTCAAGGCAATCTGAGCAAAAATTAGAAGACGCTAGCAGGTTATGGAGAAGCATCTTCACGTCTAACTCACAGCAGGGAGTTGCAAAGAAATAAGTGTTTTTACAATGCTAAAGCAAAGTTTTTTTTCAATACACTTCAACAGATTTAAGTGAGTTTGGCCTTGCAAGCACACGACCGTAATAGGGATGCTCTTCTCTTACTGCTTGGTTACAGAGGAACAGGAACACTGTTTTTAAGAGCGTGCATATGTGGTCTGGTCTAGAAGTGCTGCTGGAACTACGAGCCTGCGTGCATGTACATACTTTCAATCAAGCACTGAAAAGACTACTTTAAAAGTGGCTCCACTTGATAATTAACATATGACACCTTAGATTTTCAAAGTGTGTGAGTTTACTGTAACAGCAAAACTCCAGAGATCACTGGTGTAAACTGATGTGGCCTTTGCCAAATAACACTGAATTCAGAAGTCAGCACAACAACTGGAGTTATAGGCTATTCCTCTGTGTAATTTTGGCAGACATTCTTTTTGTGCAGCATAAACTCTACAACATGTAAATTCACATGTGTAATCATCAGTGGTTCTGTGTTTCAAGATTAGCAACTTGGGACAACTATGTATCCTACTCAGTCTCTGCTGTAAACATAGTGTTTTAAATCTACAACTGATGGAATAAATACAACAAAACCAAAATGTATCTCTGTAGAAGCCATATCCACAACCTCAATGAGGTATTACGTTTTATGAGGAGCAAGTCTGATGGGTATTCATCCATTTAAGCTTCTTTTTGTTGTTCAGCAAGACCTAAGCCTTCCTGAGGTCTTTCTAACACAGAAAAAGCACCTCGGCCATAATTTGATTGACCAAAAGAGCTTGTGAGAGCAGGGGATGAGATTCTTCTGCTCAGGTACTTTTGTTTGTTTGCTTTTTTTAATTATCTAGACAAGCAGGAAAACCCATTTATGAAATAAATAAGAAAGACTAGAAAGGGTGAGGCTAATACACAGAAAAACAAACAAAACACACTAACAGGAGATCAGATTGTGAAAAATGAATTCTTAAAAACACGTTTTAGGATTAATTTTGCATTTTCAGTCTTATAAGAACACAATATTACCTCTTGCAAGAGGACAAAAGCTCCCTTAGATGAGGGACTACTGTATTACTTCAGTAGTTTAAAATTCTAATCTTATTTGCATTCTTCCAGGAATTACATTTATGCAGTATGCAGCCAATACACTAGCTCCACAAATCCTGGTCTCATCTTTGAAAACCAGCAGACAACTTCCTCACAGTCCTGCTTCTGATTTTTTTTCAGACTGTATTCCCCCTGAACAAGTTTAACAGTTAAAATCGCCTTCGCTGCCTAAGCTCTAACTATGTCTAAGGCCCATCAGTTCAAATTAGCCTTGTGCAAGGCTGGGTGGGGGGAAAGGATCACTTTCATCTTGCCTCCCACTCTTGAAACAAGAAAACTAATCAGTGTTACCGAGTTTCAGTCCTGTACAAAAAGCTGTTGGAGACGCAGTTTCTCATTCCAGCCCTGCTATTGCTAAGAACCATTTAACAGCTTTCTTCTGAGAAACTCATGAATTTGAAAGCCTGCAGAAAGTTAGGCAATTCACAAGTCAGACAGCCTTCTATTTTACTGCAAACAGCAGGATATTCCTATATGCCATTTCAGTCACCGCTTTAGCTAATAGTTCTGCAAATGAAGGCTTATTTTGAATAACTTTGGTGCAATCATTAACCACTTGGCTTGGAAACCCACTTTCCATAGTCTGAGCCAAAAATATTTCCCAACTGTTCCATTTGAGGCCCTATATCCAGGAATAAAACTGAAACAGAGGCAAAAGCCTTTACACAGGTCTGCTGCAATATAGCTCTTTGCAAAATCTGACCCTCTGTTAAAATGTCTATTGCAAGCTTAGCGAAAGTATGGGTCTTTGCACTCAAACTTCCCTTGGGCACGGATCACTTCAGTTTCAAGTGCAGAGAACCATTCCACTCATCTTTGTAGGGAGGCAAGAAGTAACACATCCCAGCACGGTTCTGGTCGATGGCAAGTTGAACATGAGCCAACAGTGTGCCCTGGCAACCAAGGGGGCAACCGTGTCCTGGGTGCATCAAGCACAGCATTGTCAGATGGGTGAGGGAGGTGATTATCCCACTCTGCTCTGCACTGGTGCGGTCTCACCTGGAGCTCTGTGTGCAGTTCTGGGTGCCACAGGATAAAAAAAGATATAAAGCCACTGGAGAGTGTCCAGAAGAAGGCTGTGAAGTTGGTGAAGGGTTTGGAGAGGAAGCTGTATGAGGAGCAGCTAAAGTCACTTGGTTTGTTCAGCTTGAAAGAGACTGAGGAGATACCTCATCATGGTCTACAGCTTCCTCACAAGGGGAGGACGAAGGGCACGCACCAAACTATTTAATGACTGACAACAGAACTCAAGGGAGCGGCAGGAAGATGTGCCATGGGGGTTTAGGCTACACATTAGGAAAAGGTTCTTCACCCAGAGGGTGGTGGAGCACTGGAACAGGCTCCCCAGGGAGGTGTCACAGCCCCAAGCCTGAGAGTGTTCAACAAGAGACTGGACAACACCCTCAGACACATGGTGTGAACTGTGGGGTTGTCATATGCAGAGACAGGAGTTGGACTCTATGATCCTTGTGGGTCCCTTCCAACTCGGGACATTATATGAATCTACATTAGGTTACTTAGGCAAGCCACATAAGAAGTTGAGTTCTCCTCAAAAATGTGAACAGAAAGAAACTAAAGCCTCAGTTCTAAAGGAACATTTATGTCTGTTCTCACAATTGTTTTCAATACATAAAGTAAGTCAGATCAGCTTTTCCATGCAGGCTAGAATTTTTGAAACTGACTTTCATTTGGGCATTTATCTTAATTTACAACCTGCACCATATAAAGTTAAAATTCTGAATATTTCTGTTAAGTATTTCCTTTACAATGTAAATCATTATTTTAAAGTACCAGAATCAAAACTCAGTGGAAATCTAATACTTTAAGGAATACATGAATTTAGCACAGATCTCTAGCTCACAGCTTGATGTGATACAGTCAACCAATCCAAAAAGTAAACAGTGTATAAAAGGTTTAGCAGGTCTCATGCTTCCAGGTTACTTGCAGCAGGACACCAAAATGGGTAGCTGAAGAAAAGTAAGAGCAGAACAAGTGTTGCAAGAGCCAAGTGAGAATACCTAATCTCCCAAAGGCTAATTCAACAGTTTAATAACACTGCAGAAGACCAGAACTCACTAAATAGTCTCTAAATCACTGGTTGGAAACAGCACAATATCAATCACCCAAAGAACTAAAGATTAAGGAGAACAACAGAACAGTGAGCCTCTGACAGCAATCAGATACAGTAGTTGACACTTGAAATAAATATTAAGCAATATTAGTGTTTTGCCAGGATTTTCCTTCCAGCCATGGATTTATCAGTAAGCCTTATTGCATATGGGAGTCTAATTCAGCCCTGCATCTCAAGGACCCGTGCTGTTCATTAGTTCAGAAGGAAACAGTCTCATAGATCATCACTTAATGAAGAATACAAAGCAAAAGCAACATCTAACTACAAAAAAATTCTTTACGTACAACAAAGTATTGTCATACCCATGGGTAGCTGACTGCTTCTTGTAGATATAGTGGTCAGGTTTATTCATTTTGCAAGCCTAACTGAAAATGGACTATTGAAGTCTCTCCATGAAAGACCAAGACATACAGTAATTAACATAAGCCTGAAGGAAGTCTAATTTACATAAAGCACATATTTTGGATTAGGAGAAAGTGTTAGGCACTGAAATACATCCTGTCTATAACAAGTCACTGCTTTGAAGAAAGGTTGAACCATTAGGCAAGAACACAGGAAACAAACTTCAACTTAGAACTGGATGAGTAGATACTGCTTCTCTGTCTAGTTTCTTGTGAGTTAAGGTGTTACAATTGGCTTGGCAGACTAGCAATTCTGAGAACAATGACGCATTAAAGGCATTTTATTTTCATATAGGATAATTAAATCATTTTTCATCATATCAGAGCACCACAGTAGAGAATAGGCATCTACAGCTGGAACATAGTATATTAAGGCAAATAAAACTAAACCACTGTTATCCTGACTTTTTCTTCCTTGAAACAATTTCCAGTGTTTCACCTTCTAAAATAAAAGCCCCATCACTTCCTTTCTAGTTGAAGTTGACAAGGCAAGAAACCAGCTCAGTAGAAGTTTAAGAACTCTAATAAAACAAAGAGGGCTAGAAACCAAATTTTGAAGTGACCATCTACATGGTAGTCACGATGTTGAATAAAGCTTAACAGAACAGCCTCCTGCAAGTTTCCAGCCTGGCTTTTTAATATTAATATTTTTAACATGAACAAATTATTCATAGCCAAGTCTGAAATAAGAGAAACTTTTCCAAGTATGTGACAGAGAGACCTGAAAAGCGCCACTTTCACTAAAACTATATTCCTTTTGAAGTGGTGCACTATGTACAAGATCAACATTTTTAAACCCTACATCCTCTAGCAGCCTTCTGTGTTCTATGACTTTTAAACAGCTTCCAGACATTGTGCCAGGCCTACATCAATATGGTGTTCAAAAATGGATGTTAGACTTGTTCCTCTCATACCTTAAGAAACCAGGCATCAAGGATAATTTTTAAGTACAGAGGAATTAGGTCATTCTTCAGACTGCACAAAAGCTATTCTGCTGAGCAAGCAGGTAATTTCAGAACTCAGCTTCAGTTTGGGGATCACCTAACCAGAAAGTATAGCTGTATTTTTTGAAAGTAAGTACTGAAGATTTTCCTGGCCAGGAACAGACTAATAGAGATTAACGCACCTGGAGAAGAAAGCAGTCATCTTGAAGCACACAAATTTCTCTCATAAGACAGACAGATAAACATTCTTGTAAGTGTACATGCACAGAAGTAAGCCTCAGCTAACAAAGAAAATCCCCTTTCTTTCACAGCCAAACCTTTTTATCCAGGCAAGTACATTGTTTGCTGTATGGCCACAATGGACCAAATGACACACTGAGAGAAGAGCAAACTTATATTTTGTTTTCAAATAGAGGGAGAGAAGTAGCAGAAACCCATTACTTCCAAAGCCAGTGCTCTACTACACACAGCTATGGGTCTTGTAAGACATTCCTATACACTGCAGTTTGGCTATCCCACATGGAAAAAACAACAACAAAATAAATCTTTTGCTTCCAATTATCTATAGTACAGAATTATCTATTAAGTATGAAATAGTTTTGAAACAGATAAAAATGTAGCAAGATGTAACTGACCTGTGAAAGATCTACACTGCAAGGCATTCACAGTGAGAAAGCAACAAAATGAAGACTAAAGCCAACTATTACTTTGCATGCACTCAGGTTAAACATAATTCTTTCACTATTTTTTGGGTTAAAGATTAATGTAAACAAGAAGAAATCTGTGGGTTTTGTCCAAACAGCTATTTCATTCACAGTGGATAGTGTAAATTCTCTGGAAACAAAAAGCTTCTGCAGGAAGATGACTCTTGAAATTTGAAGGTATTACAAAGCTGCTCAGATTTCTCACATTTCCTATAGAGACCTGACATTAAATTGTCAACCTCCTGTCTTACACAGAGTGGTTTCCACATTTTTTTAATGTTTGAGAAGTGTGGAAAAGCCTTCTTGATGAAACTTGCTGTTGCAAAACAAATAGTTGGCACAAAGAACAGTAAAGCTTAAACAAAAACTGAGGCACTGCCTCCTAAACGCATTATGGACTCAATTAGCAGGGATGATAAATAAATGGCTTAATAAGCCATGAAATAGGTTCTGCTGTAACTCACACTCATGAGATGACAAAGTTATAAAGACAGTCTTAACTTTACCATTTCCTGATTATGATGTGTAAATATCTATGCAGTTTAAAGCTGTGTTAATTACGACTTCAGGCAAAAGAACTGTATTCTTTACTTTGAATATTCAATAACTCATACTAAACATAATCTCTGACATGTTACTATACACAACACTTTTCATTACTATATAATTAGTATGGTTAGGTTGAACTATTTTGTCTAACATGGCAATCTTGTTCAACAGCTATTGTTCTTTGTATTAGTAAGTATTTTCTAATTGTTGTAAAATATTGTTTTTCAGACATATTTCCACTACAGTGAAATAACTACCTTTAAAATATATATATATATATATATATATATATTCCTCTTCATATATGGCATATTTAAAAAAAAATAATGAAATCATACTAATAAAGAATTAAGACATTACATAAAAAAAAACATACAGGATCAAAATATTCAACAGCCTATCCTGTTTAACAAAAAATATTGCAACAAAAGGTACTACACTGGTGAAAAAGGCAGTGTAAGTGAACTAGAAATGGGATTTCTAGTTTCCCAAAACAGAACTCTAAACGGCTGTCAGGGCCTTGGCATATATCAGTTGCTGCAAATCGCTATCTGAGCATAGACTTCTTTGTAGCTGTTGCCATAACACTCTTAGTCACAATATTTTTCAAGTGTTACCTGCTACTTGTGCCAATTTATCATGCAGTGCATATAGGCTGTTCATCATGAGACTTATTTCATCTTCCTAAAATCAGAAAAACACATTAATGTTAAAACAAACATTAGTAGAGATTTATTTTCTTCCATTTAACAAGAAGATCTTTATATACTATGAAAACAAAAAGAAAAGGTTTTCACACATACAGGTGGAAAGCTGTAGTGTTTCACACACCAACAAGGATGCAAGCAATAGATTTTGAAACAAAGTATTCACAATATTGATTTTTCAGATCTTGATTGAAAATAAACTAGACTGCAGCCTAGACTCTGATGGATCTGCCAGTTAAAACTAACAGCTCAAAAGGTCATTTTAATGTTGCTAAGAGAACAGTACAATGACCCAAAAGAAGTTTGGTGGGTGGGTTTTTTACATATTCACTATGTAAAAAATAAAACGCTTTTATTATTAATAAATGTGCAGTGACACTCCATACAAGCCACACTAAAGAACCATCTGGTCATATTCCCACGTAAGATTTTTTGCTGTCTATCTTCAAACTACAGTAAACTAATTAAAAAACAAAATAAAACAAAAAGCTGTGGACAACAATCTTGCTGATAGTTCCTGCATATGCCACTAGTATAAAAAGCCCTAATTCCCCAAACAAGCATGAATATGAAATGCCATGTAATTGTTACTTATAGGGGAGTTAAACTATCAAGATATTGAACAAATTCAGAAACATTTTATATTATAATGAATTATTTAAAATATGAAGAGGAGGAACCTGAAATTATATACACCTAGTACAAAAGGCCACTCTAAAACATGTTTAGGTGGTTGTTTTTTTTAAGTTGGCTCTGACTCCTGGGGCAGAGTCAAATGGCTGAGGTAAGACTAAAGCATATTCAGAAAATATGCAAGGAAAGTAATTTTCCAGTTTGTGCATCTGCTGATTACACTCACACTGAAAAAAACCTAAATATACTTTAATTCCCTGATATACCAGCACTATCTGACAGAATTTTAAAATCTGAATGCTACATTTTTCTTTCTGTAAGAAAACTGCTACCAAAAAGTAGAATCCTTCTTTCATTGATCAAACATGTGACAAATTTATTCCCATAGACAGTTTCAACAATTACCAGCATCACCTCTCCCTATTCTGGTCCTATAAAACCCTAACCGAGATTGAATTGCTATAGTTGGTACTCTCTAGGAAAGTAACCAATTTTATGAACTCATTTCCTAGCTGGAAAATACTGGGCATGGCAGAAGAGGAAAATCGGTCCTCTACTGCACACAAACAGCAGTAATCCAAGTTCCATTTATTTGCCTGTAAGTACACCCATGACTTCATTAATAGCTACACTGAGACAGACACGTGAAACATGTTTGCAACCAAGCTCTCTTTTCTTAAATTAATGGTCAGACCACGTAAAGGAAGGAACTGAACAGTATAACCTTCGTAGCCAACAAGCAATCAATCATGGAGCAGGATTACTATGGAACAATACACAAGAAACACAGAAGAAAGTAACATTAAAATGGTTCTCAAGCTGTCAAGTGCACAAGACATTCTCTCTGCACTAAAGTCATTCTGAAAGAATCCTCATAATTTACCTCACAAAATTTTATTTGTTCAACAGATTCAGAAACATTTTCTTCCCAAGTAACTAGCCAAGTCTACCTACTTAACATACACAATCATTCACTTTTGGAGGGCTCAATCCTAGACCAAAAAAAAAAATCTCACATAATTATCTTGCAATACTTGCTTATATATGCCTAGCAAAAGCAGAACACTATGTTTACAGTCCAAGCAAAAAGACTGAAGGCCAGAAGAGAACCACCAAAAACACATGTTGCAGAACTAAGAATAATAGAGATACCTTCAAAGGTAATATCTCAAAAATGGTTATCCCAATATTCCAGTTGAAAGAGTGAATACAGAACCAAGTTACAGAACAGAGTAAAAATTAAAAAGACAAACTTTTAAATTCATTTCCTCAAGGAGGCTAACAGTTGCTTTTCTAAGACCCTGGAGTTTCAAGTGAATCATCTCTTATCAGCTGCCCTTTCAAGGTTAAGCAGCCAAATGGTAACAATTAAAGAGAGAAACTGACCTCCAAACTTACACTACCACTGTTTTTCCCATAGCTCTAAAACACAAATTAGGTAACTCTTTTCATGCAACCAGTGTGCCACAACCAAATCATGTAATCCTAGTTATATTGCCTGAGATGGAAAAAAAAATTAAAACATTAAAGTCGCAAGAAGAGCATTTGTCTCATCACAATATTCTGAAACTGCATCCTTCTGAAGACATTTATATTGTTTTTATACAATCATTTGACAGACTAAAAAAAAAAATATCTCTCTATTTTAAGTGGTTTTACTTACTTTTATTTTTGGTAGTTCTTCACTGAAGGGATTCTTGACTGTCAAAAAAATAGAAAAAAAAAATTAATTCCCGTAGAGTCTGAAAATATTACAAAGGTATACCAACACTGTAGCTTTATGACAACACTGTAATCTTTAGATAAAAACAAATTAGTCTGTAATATGACAAATAGCAATTAGACAACTATCAACCTTTGACTTAACTCCACATTTGATACTACATTATACTAGCATTTACATTAAACCAGAATCCTGTATACTTGCAAATTTCACAAAACCATGTTTGCCATTTGCCACTCCTGCTTTAATGACTCGGTTGCATTGAAATAATAAAGGTTTTACTATCTAGTTTAAAAAACAAAAAGGTAGAACTACTTTTTTACTCAGCAATAATCCATACCACAAATTTGTATAAGTCATCAGCATTTTCTGTTTTGACAAGAGAGATGACACACTGAAAGTCCAGGTGAAAAGTGCAGCATGATTACATTACTTAGAAAAGAAGGACTGGTAAAGGACTTTTTGCATCTCCTGAAAGCATAAATTTATCTGTTATATTCCTCCTTGTTACAAAAACATGTTCTTCAATAAAAAGAAGCTGAAATCAGACAAGTAATTTGTGCTATGCTTCCACTTTCAGACTGACCAACCGGTAACTAAAAAGTTACCAAGGCATGATGCAATTGCCATTAAAGTATATTGCCTTGCCTTTCTAAGCTACAAACACAGTTTGAGTTTATACAGAAATCAGCAGTTCTACCTGCTATTCAAACAGAAAATGAAGGTGCTACTGACCATAGTTCACGAAGCACAAACACAAAAATAAATTTTAAAAAGTATCCCAGGAAACCTGACAGAAAATTGAAGGTCTAGGTTGTTAATGTTATCACACTGATGCTGAAAGCACCCCAAGAACAGGTACCCACATGAAGAGGCACACTGTTCCATATACAGTTCTAACAAAAGTAGAGTTCTTCCAAACAAAAAAGAGCACTTTCCACTACTTCTAGGTCTGGTGTCTGTGCATAGAGAATGTGGAATAAATCTCAGTCTGCAAATAATTTTGTGCATTTTGAAATACTGCAGTTCAACTTTCTATACCAAAGTACAGTAAAAGAAAAGTACCATCTTAAACAGTGACCAAAATATGTATATTCATTTACATGATATAATTACACCCAGCCCACCACCCCAGATATTGCAGCCATTTACACAGCATTTCTGCTTGCATCTGAAGGTAACTCAGCAACAGCCTCTGATAGTGCTCACCAATTTGACTTTCTTTTGAGGCACTCCCATGGGTAAAGATATTCACACAACATGCCTCCCCAACAGTCAACTGTTTTACACATACCTTGACTCCTGAACCATAACCATGATTATTAAGCTGAACAGTTAATTTAGTCATAAATGGGGGGGAAATAAAGAGAAATAAAGGTGGACACAAGAGATCACATTCATGGCTCAGATTTCTCATTTAGGACAAATGAAGGATACAAAAGAAACTAAGGACCAGCTTATAAACCAAGGGTTCCCTAACCTTTGCCAAGTGTAATAGCATTTGGATAAGCAACTGGAAAAATATATAGATATATATAGATAAAACAAGAAAATAATTATTTGTAAAATAATGTAATTTTTATTACCCGCACAAACTTCCACAGCACTGCTGGCAGCAGCCAGATACAGCAATGGAAATGCTCTGAGTGAAGAAAGCTTGACTCTGAAACCATGTCCATGTGCCAGCTTCTTCTGACACCACAGATTAATAAAATTTTTTTTAAAATCCTACCACACACACAAAAACCAAAACCACCGAAACACAGGGACTGGTTTTCACAGACACCTGAATACTTCATTCAGATATCAGATTAATTAAAACTCATAGAAGCAGATGATGTTTAAGCACCCTTGTAAACCAAACCCTATCCCACTTTACAATTTCATTCTACAGGCACACATTCTCGGACACTGCCTACTAGATTATCAAGCTACCAACTTTAAAAAGCTTTTCTGTATTTCATTTATTAACTTAGCAGAACATTCCCAGTACACTAAACTTTTAATCTGAATAGCCTAAAATAGGATTAGAGAAACACTGCCAAGGCTCTAGATGACTGCCGACCTTCCAGTTTGATCATTAGTTATCCAGACAGGATAATTATGTAATTAGGGGCTCTTCCCAAGGTCAGTCTTATTGAGCATACATGAAATCTTGATTATGTGGTTTTAGATTGGAGGGGGCAGGGAATGGGGGTCATGAGACACAAGTGTATAGATTTCAGTATACTTGACAAACATACATTTTAGTGCTAATGAAAGCCATGAATACGTACAAATGCAATACTTCATGCCCACGAAGATGCAAACTGAAAACTGGCCGCTGCAATTCTACATACACTAGGACAGTACAGCAATTGAGTGAAAGCAACAGGGTTATTACACTCAGACTTGCTGCGCATCACAATCCCAGTGTAAAGTCAATCTCACTGGTGAGCCACTTTGTATTTGGATAAATTAAAACACTGAATTTACAAAGCAATACAGATGTTTGCCTCTCCTCACCACAGAATCATAGAATATCCCGAGTTGGAAGAGACCCACAAGGATCATAGAGTCCAACTCCTGTCCCTGCATATGACAACCCCACAGTGCACACCATGTGTCTGAGAGCGTTGTCCAGTCTCTTTTTGAACACTTTCAGGCTTGGGGCTGTGACACCTCCCTGGGGAGCCTGTTCCAGTGCTCCACCACCCTCTGGGTGAAGAACCTTTTCCTCATGTCCAACCTAAACCTCCCCCGGCACATCTTCCTGCCATTCCCTTGGGTTCTGTCATCAGTCACTAAAGAGTTCAGCGCCTTCCTGCCATTCCTCCTCCCCTTGTGAGGAAGCTGTAGACCATGATGCGGTCTCTTCTCAGTCTCCTCTTTTCCAAGCTGAACAAACCAAGTGACTTCAGCTGCTCCTCATACGGCTTCCTTTGCAAACCCTCCACCAACTTTGCAGCCCTCTTCTGGACACTCTCTAGCAGCTTTGTATCTTTTTTTATACCATGGCTCAAATTTGTAGTAGTTACAGCAACAAACAACAGAAAAGATGGACTCTCTCTCCAAAATTATCTATCATAAAAACTTAATCCTTGTAATTCATTAACTACCATTATAGGATTTCCATGAAATCCCTCTGAAGTTAGTGATTTTATGGCAAGTTAACCAATAAGTGAGATACTTTTTATGTAAGATGTTAATATAGTTCAGGATGCCTGACATCTTAAGAGGCAACTAAGCTAAATGCAACTACAGCAATTTATCACCTGTGTATGCAATTAACAACTCTTAATCAATCTGCATCTACTTACCACATAACCTCGATTAACTCAAGTTAATAAGGCCACTCCTTAACTACTTCAGTAATTCCTGTTTTGAATCCACCCTTCTTTCTTTTGTCCAGGATCTAAGTTCTTACCAAATCCTCCTACTTGCTCCAGCCACGGATGTAAAGTTTTCTTCTATGCCAACATGTCTTAAGTATTTCCATATACTACGTTAACATTATTAGTTCAAAAGTTTTCTGACAGTTCTTAAAATGTAACAGTATAGTTTTGAGACCAACAAGTTCTTCTACCAAACTAAGCATTAATTTAATAATTACTAATAGAAGAGTTTCCTATGTGATAATATCATACTTGCAAGTCTCCTCCTCAAAAAAGGTTCAAGACAGCAACAACCACCAGCCTTGAAAGCGGTCTACCCTTCAAGCTCACACTTTCATGAGCTTCAAAGAAAAACTGTCATCTACTTACACTAAAAGCTAAAAATTGCAGGATAATTTTCTAAAACGGTAATCTCCTGACTGTTGTCCTAGGGGTTCTTCTCTCCAAGTTAGCCAACCACTTCCACTGCCCTCAAAAAATGAGGGATACAACAAACTACCGGAACATGGCAATCTCATTATCCAGCAGAACTCCCCAGACAGCAGCATGGTGGCTTTACCTGGCCACATGGCAATACTAGTTGCAGGATAAAAGAGCAAGAGCATTTTTACAGAAGAAAAGCCTTAAAAATTTGACAAAGGGAAACATACCAGCTCTCCCAAAACACTGTAATAGCTAAACATTCTGCTTGAAAGTTTGGTACCTTGTGAGAAGAGCTTTATTCCTGGCAAGGTCTAGGAGTACTCTTTGGCCAGACATGGAGGAAACAAAAAGTATCCACACTAAGGGACATCATCTTCACATGAAATTTGACTTCAGAACAAGAAGACATATGTTATTCTTAAGATTTATTTTTTTAAGAAGTGATCTTATTTAAATGCTAGTTAATCAAGAACAAGACAATAAGATCACCAAAAACCTGCAAAAGAAATCAAAGCAACATACAAATAGTGTTCTGATTAATTGAAACAACTACTAATGACCCTTAGAAAGAACTAATTTACACATATTACTGTTAGGACAAGCTGTAAACGATGACTTACAGACTACTAGAATTCCTCACAATGGCAGAACTGGTCAGTCTCAAATAACAAAAAGTTACCAACAAAGGTAAGGGTCACCGCACAGCTCCAAAGCATTCCAGCCAAAGCTGTCAACACAAATGCGCACACCACGTCATCACAGATACGCTCAATTTTAGGAAAACAAGTGCAGTCAGTGTCAATATACAAGGTTAATTTTCACTAAAATACAGAAGCTTTCATCTTTAAAGCAACAATAAAACCACTCACCACGCCAGCCTCCATTTTCCTCCCTAATACATTGGTAACAACTGCAGACAGACACAATATTTAGAAGGGTCACTTTTTCTTCCGTAAGACAAACAGGGAGCACAGGAGCTCCTCTTTTCCAAAACATGCTTTAACAGACATGAAGTGGCAGCCTAATTGCAGACGTTCATGAATGCACAAGTCAGCTTTTACAGAGCCTTAATGGGACAAGTTCCAAAGACTGACCTATCTTCAAGGCTGTCATACCTGGTAAGAAGACATGAACAAATAAAAATACCTTTGCTTAGGGCATAAGCTAACTCCATCACTACAAAAATCAAGTATTCTGGGTACCTTCTGGTCCCTGAATTAGGATGCCAAAAAGTAGCTAATCCGTCCACTACAGCTATCTCCTAGATGCCATCATGCCTTGTCCTGAACAGTGTTATCATTCCTGCAGTTTCAGTATTCAGTGCACTTCAACAGATAACATCAAAATTGTAGTACGAAGAAGCAGTCACACTGAGACAAGCCAGGGATTCAACTAGCTCAGAATTCTACCTCCAGCAGTAGCAAGTTTTACTCTTTTCAGAGATACCTGTCCCTAACTGGAGGGCAGAAATCAAGAGAACAGTGACAAAAATGAGTGCCAGAGCAGAAAAATGTGAAGTATATGCAGCTACTTCAACAGAATGTTCTCCCAGAAGCTTTCTGTGACATAAGTGGCTGGCTACTTCAGCTACTTCTCTTCCTAAATGATCACCTCCAATGTATTTTTCCCCTACCAATTTGTCTAGCCTCATATTAACCCCAAGCAAGCTTTTAGCTTCAGCAACTTATGGTCACAAAGACTTCCACAACTTAAATGCGCATGTGTGAAAAACCAGTTTCTCTGCTTACTCTGAGCTTGTCACTTGTTAACTTGAGAAACTCCTCCTTGTATTAGAGGAGACAGTGAGTAATCAGACCCTACTCACTCTCTCCATAATACTCATGCCTTTACTTCATTCCTCAGTCTTTCCCTCGGTCCTCACTCCTCCGCACTTAAGAGTCCTATTCCTCCTTGCTATGAAAGCAATACTGTGCTTTTGATCATTTTATACTCTCCGAACCTTTTTGCAGCTCTGCTATGTCCTTTCTGAGACTAGGGATCAGAGTTGGACACATAAAGGAACACCAGGAATTATAAGTGCCATACTGACATTCTCAAATATATCCTCTGAAATATAATTTGTTCTCAATTCCCTTCCTAAAAAAATAGAAAAACCTACCATGTTTCCTTCTTGAGTATTACTGCATATTAAACTAACATTTTTTACAGGATTATTGTAATGCCATAATTTGTTTCTGAATGTACAGAACATTTGATTTTACAACTAAAAAAGTAACTTTCAATAGAACCTTAAGGAGCCATAGCTGCAGAAACAAGAATGATCTCAACTACCCTGTAAGCTTTTCACTTCTCAATGTGATGATACCAAAAGTGCCAAATACCATCCACACAAGGATTCAGAGACTGCATGCTGCACCACACGCTTCCAAGCTAGTGACTTCTGCAGAAGAACGAATGTTCCTTCCTGCAAATAGCAAAGTACTTTTCTCCTCCCCACCCACCACGACACAAGCAGACTAATCCCAAAACAGCTGCAGTATTTTTTCCAAAATTTGTCCTGTAAAGGTGTGTTCAGTAAGTAGACAAACTAATGTTTTCCATTAATTTTTTTTTCTTAAAAAAACCCGACACATCACACCAAACACACACAAAAAAACAACTCCCACAGAACACAACATTAGCTGGATAATCTATTGCTAACAGAGGAAGCAACAATACTGGAAGGACTGCTATCTAAAATGGGCCTTTAGATCAGCCTTTTTCTACATGACCTTGGAAACAAGTTCTCAAGAATTTTACAATCCAAGTACTTTCAACATCAACTAACATATGTAACTTTTATCAATAAGTTTGAGATCAAGTACTAATTCCACTCAGTGACATCCTGCATACATGTCAAGGACAATTTTAAAACATTGTCTCTTAAAGCTCCCCAAACAAGTTACTACAGGAAATAAGTTCTTCCAGAACTCCACCTTTCAAACAGCTTCAATAAAATAATCCTGCCTTTATTTTCCTCACTGTAATTACTCAATGCTCAAAACCAATGAACAGTTTTGCATGGCCTCCACCTCCAGATTGCACTAATTCAGGAAGAAACCACTTTCAATCAGTAGGCTAAATCTCTGTGCTTTGACATTAAGACCACAAGTCATACATCAAGCTGTGTAAGCCCTTCACTACAGATCTTTGTGTGCTTTGGAAAAAGTTTTTCTATTTCTAAATCAGTACACCATTACAGTTTGAATAGTCCTTGGCCATGCCAATTTTGAACAGCAGCACAATCTGCCACAGGAATTCCAAAACCAGCTGAATCTTTCCAGTCAGTTTTTTTTTTTTAATTGCCACAGTTTAGAGAGCTTTTATTGATAGTTTTTCCCCAATATCACTTGAATTCATTCTGTTTGTGAATAGGTGATATACAAGTAGATGATATAACCAAACTATTTCATAACCACTTAATAAAAAACAAAACAAAAAACCCCCACAAAACCCTCCTCTAAAAGAACTAAAACTATCATATTTGTGATAGACATTTCAGTTCAGTTACATTTTCTATCAGCCCTGAATATAGTCTTCATTATTTTCGGTAAATGGGTGGGAAATACCAGAATTTCTCTTTAGAGGTCTTCACTGCTTCTTAAAAAAAAACTCTCCATATTTTAGCTGTATCACCTCTTCTAGAAACACTGAAATCTACTCCTGCCTATTTAAACACTGTTTAGAAGAGACCTGAATGTTTTAAGATGCTCTTGACAGTCATGTCAATTTGGTCCTTATTTAAGAATAGAGACTAGTGTTTTGAGAGAGCTTCTCACCAGATTATTCAGTTTCGCTATGGAAAAAATAGTAGTTTCATTCTAGTACTGGTATTAATGATTGAAAACCTACAAATCACAAGTTTTGTGCTTAAAAGATTAAAGTAATATATTTTAACCTGTGTAGTGCCTGTAGCTATCCCAGCACTGCCAAACTGAAACAATAGTTGGCTGTAAGCCAGTTCGTAAGAATGTCACCTTTTCTAAGCAAAAAAAACTTTAAAAAAAAAATTCAGAACTGAAACAGTTGCCGAGACATCAGAGCTGACTTTAGAGGAAGTTTTCACTACTTTATTGCCACATTCACTCCATGAATACTGCTGTCAGCTAGAATCCACCCTACTGAAGCACCCATTTCAAATAGAGTTGATACCTCAGACTAACACTTGCAAATATTAACAAAGAGCCTGGTTTGCTTTCTTTCAGGTCTCCTGTTTCCCAAATATCACCAGCAAGCATAGCAAGACTCAGGAAAAGCAAACAAACAAAACCTACAACAAACTCACCCACAGAAAACCCAGAGACCTACAGTACAGACAGTTTGTTTCAAAAGGAAGAATGTGCCACCTGCCTGTGTGTATGAAGCAAGCACGGAAGGGCACTTTTACTATAAGACGACACTGTGAAAATAACTGTGTGCAACAGATGAAGGAACTAGTAAATTAGTCCAAAGAAGAACCAATGCTGTGACATCAAGAAACAGAACAAATTTCAGAACACCACTATCAGCAAGAAAATATTACTGCATTTTAAGTCCCCAGTTCCATACACAGATCAGAAATTTGGACAGAAGAAACTCGGGTGGTATTTCATAGGCCTAACTCAGTGAGGCAGGAGGGGGAGGTGGGAAGGGCTGGGAAGATGTATCAGAAATTTTAAGTGCAAGTCACCAAACACTCCAGACAACTCATGAGAAACTGGTTTCCACCCTAAATTCTCTCTTCTATGCATACATTAATCTCAATGAAGAGTACATACTCAGTACTAGAGCAAACTTAAGAAAGAGCACATTTGTGGAATGCTAAAGTGATTTTTACAACAAATTATCCTCCTCTTCAGTTTTATTTCTACTAGTATATGTTTTATAGCAATGGAATTTGCATGCATACTCTTTTACATTATATTACAAAGCATATTATGTTTCCATGAAGAAATAGTCTACTCTATGAGGAAAAAATAGCTCAAGAGAAGTGCATTTGCTATGCACTGTAAAAATTAGGTTATACTAGATTCTTTGCACAGTCTCCATTATAGGTTAGTGTTAGTATAGGAAGAAGAAACAAATACACTAGAACAACTTTTATCAACAGTTGCAAACAATTATCAGGAGGAATATTAGACTTCAGACATCTGCCAGCATTTCACGATGGGTAGAGAATAACCTCACTTGTAAGAGAATTGGAATAGGCTTCTGAAATAGGCCTTCTTCCTTCTTCTATGCTCCTTCCCAAATATTTTTAACTCCTTAGTCTTTATAAGGTAAAAAAAAACACCACCCTATGATTTTGATAACTGAACACAAATGAGAAGAAAATCAAGACATTCAGAAGCAGGGGAAACTCTACCTTTAAACACAGCAGCGCAAGCAGCTCAATATTACATTGGGAAGTGATCTGCTTTTCTCAAACCCCAAAGTTCAAGATGGAAAGCAAACCTCAAGGCAAGTGTTACTATTTAAGAATCAATGGGAATCTGCAATTAAATACTAAATCTGTCACTCTGCCAAGGGGCCCAGTCTGGACAGACACATGCCTGTGATCTCATACAAGCAGGAAGGATTCCTGTCTTGAAGAGTTTCCAATGTAAAAATATCCAGTTATAACCTCTTCTTTCACAAAGACTTCAAATACAAAGTATTAGTAATATACTATAATAGTATGAACACTTTACAGCATACAAAGATAACACTCAAATGGAGAACACTGCCAGGAAAACTCTTAAGAAACTTCTCATTTACAAGAACAAATACATTAAAAAAAAAAATCACACAGGGATTTTTCATATTTAAAACTGAGGTTCTACTGTGCCTGTCCTTTTAACCATTCAGCACACATTGGCTTATCACTGATCGCTGCAGTAAGAGCAGCAGAACTGCTGAACAATGATCCATACAAAGCTTAAACGCAGTAGTAAAACTCTGCAAATAGGTGCACTGGTGTATGCTAGGGAGAAAGAAGAGCTTACTCTACACAGGACATGCAGAGGTAGCAGCTAGCAGGTCTGTCATGACAAACACGAGCCTTCACAGACAAAGCAGCAGCCAGCTCATCAGAAGTATCTACGTTAGCTAGAAGAGAAGGAAAACTACTCACGACGTACAGCAGAAGTCTGCAGAGCTCAAAACCAGGATGAGCTCGGCAGTAATTCAACACAAAGCACCATGTGACTGGAAATTAATAAAAAAAGGCAATATTCAATAGCTCCCATTTTTACTCAGCTGAACCACGACTCTGAAGGATTGGCTAACCTTCCAGGCTGCCTACCATACAGGCTGCACTTGTTTGATAGCACATACTGACTGGCTCAAATTAAAAAAAAATATTATTTGAAGGGAACAACTGGACTACCACACAGTCACACGTCACCATTGTCCTTACATATATGCCCTGCCATTAGCTCCCACACTCAGCTGAAGAGGCTGCTTGAATTAAGGCTTCAAATATTGTTATTATAATTGTTTATTAATTAAAAAGGTTACGCCTATTAGTTAAAGGATCATGTCACCAGCTCATGGATTAAATTGATCAATCTTCTAAAAGTACTGTATGCACTTTTGAGCCAGGTGGATCTAGAGAGGAGAAAGAACCTATCTTAGCAAGAAACTCATCTGTCATACAGAAATAGGGAAAAAAAAAGAATGGAAAGGAAGACATGACTCTTACTGAGATCTCAAACACTGGGGACAATAAAATCTTAACACACCATTCCCTCTTTGTAGATATATGAGAATGCTGTAGTAAGCAAGTCACTACACAAGAGTACAAAGGTAGGTGCTTAAACTATAAAACAAAGTTTACAAAACAAGTTCTTAACTCTCCCTTCCTCAAACCATTTATCTCCTGCTTAATGAAGCACAGCTGGCCATGTATCTACTAGTCTCATGTCAACATTTGTGTAAGAAGCTCAATATGTTCCCATCTCCTGAATGACAACGATTATCACATGCTAATTCATTCCACCACAGACAGGACAGGCAGACCCTATTTAGCCTTTGGTCCTCGGATCACCAGGACAGCTCCTTCCCAAGGCTGCTGCTTGCTTTCATGTGATTTCCCTCCACAGTTTGCCCTCCCTCCAAAGGAATGACTTATAATACCACACATCCCATTCAGCAGAATAAAAGAAGTCTGGATTTAACATCCCATTGTTTTTTTTCTTTCCCTACTTTGTATGCACTTGTACTCAACCTGCAGGTTTCTGTTCTTAGCTCATAAGCAGCACCTTTGGTTGAATGTCAAGAAAAACATAGTATTTAACGCTATAAATAAAAAAAAGCATTAGCCACTGCATTGTCCAATTCCAAAGTACACAAACATATTAGTGGCAATGTAAAGAAGGTAAAAAAAGTCTACAGCATTTCTGCAGGGAGTACCACCTTTGATGGAAGTCAAACTTAACAGCTGCTGGTCATAATACACTACCTAGGATCACCAAGTCAGACTGTGCATATATACCTGCCCATTCTGAGTGAATGAGCTCTCAGGAGTACTTAGAAGGCTGGTATATCTGGTTTTCAGTGAGAAATTAAAAACTACTAGCTCAAAGGACACAGTACAGACAGCACAATAGTATGGCTCTTTCAGATGTTCTCAACACTCAATTTTATTGAGTTTTTATCAAAATGTATATGTGTTTGCTATATTATATACAAAATGCAAAGTACACAAACATAAATATACCCTTTAGATACAGCTCAGATTCCCCATTTCCTACAGTGATTTAGGAACACCTTTATTCAAAGCTACTTTCAGATACACAGTACTTCTCATGCTTACAGATAAAAAACAAACCCCAAAAATAAGTAGTGAGACCAGTTCCTTGTCCAGAAGGAAATCTGCATCTCTAACCTCATTTTCTTAGCTAGTGAAAGTCTCCTCAAGACAGCATAAAGTTCCTTTGACCAAAAAAAAAAAAAAAAAAAAAAAAAAAACACAAAACCACAACAACAACACCACCATCCAAACAAAAAAAGAGCCTTTTTGACTTTTTCCTTGAAATACCAGAAGCTTCCTTAGATCATATACCAGGGGGAAATCAATGCAGAAACATACTAGGATAAACCTGACATCATATTCTCCTCTTCATTTCCAGATCCCACGAAGGAATTTCAGAAATCATTTTCTTATTTACAAAATAACAGTAAACTATTCCCAATGAATTTGCAAGAATGAGAAACAGCACAAGCAAGACTGCCAGACTGGCCCTTCCCCAATAGTTCGGTTTGACTGTGGATTGCCATTGCCTGAAAGAAGCCTCTCATGTGTCTGTCACTCAACAAAACTAACAAATACCCTCTTCAGTTGTCTGAAAAAGAACAAACAGCCCACTAAACTTTTAGATACACATCAATGTCAGATATGAACAGAAAATTTCATAATGAACATTTTACCATTTCCATTTCCTAGAAAATAATCTGGGGAACTAAAAAAAAAAAAAAAACCACACACACACAACAAACACAACACAAAACCACCAACCAACCACACACCACTATAAAAAGTTGTTTCAGGCAACACCAACAAAACAAACAAAAACAATCACACATCAACCTTTTGACATTTGAAACCCCTCATTCACAGTAAATGCTGCATTACTCAATATCTATTGACAGGTTTCAGATTAGTTCTATCTAGACTTCTGTTCCGCATGACCAACAACATCTACACGTTCAAAGAAAAAATTGTTTTATGAAGTTGCACTGTGAGATACAGGAATAAGGAATACTGGACATGAGACGCTCATGTCATGCAGCTTGATGATGCTGAGCAGAGAGTGGGATAAATATTACTGAACGAGTGTGCTGTGAAATGTTTTATTGCATAACTACATAGTGAGATGACGAGTATTGAAGGGATAGATGGTTAAGGTGAGTGGCTTTGATAACCAGCATATTAAAAATATTTAAAAACTAACACAAGCAGTTCTGAAGTCAATGAACAGTCTGAGGCTTCTCCAATAAGCAACTCAGATATTTAACTGACTTTCAAAGAAACACTTTTCTGTGGAGAAACGGAAAATTAAGATCTAGATGTGGCCTTAAAATCAAGTTTGGAACACTACTACATTTAACCAACTCATTCCAGCAGTCCTCTCGTGATAAAGTTTTGTTCAGTTGACTGCCTGGCAAGGACAGACAATGTTGCATTTACCCAAGATGCTCTGAGTCCAAGTATAGAGTCTCTCGTACTTCTTCAATAAAGAAAAGCTTAAGGGGATTTGATCTGTATATGAACCCTGTATTAAGAATCAAGTTAATAAATGTTGTATGAAGGAAGCTTAGTATGTATATAAAACAACTATTTTCTAACAAGTCAACTTCCAACTTTTAATTAAGTAAATGGCCTTCTCTAACACAGAGAAAAACTGGCCTAGAAACTGGTCTACAATCCTTCATTTATGAACAGACTTCTTACTTACGTAGCATATCACTAGAATTCAATGGATCTTGTAGACTACTTAGTAAGTTTTAATACCACTTAATTCAATGTTAGACCTCATTTTTAATTCCCTACATCTCCCCACATTAAACAGCCTTCTATATAATCCAGTCTGGCACTCAGTTCATTTAAAGCACCTAAAGCAAAACTCTAAAACAGCACCTTTATTCAAGATTCCTGTGTTACAGTATGACCCTCGGCAAGCAGAAAATTATCCTTTCCTCTGCAAAAAGAACTCATCTGCAAAACATCAGACATAACAGCACATCTCCAACAAACTGCACCCAACAGGCACAACATCTTTGCCTGCTTCACATTTAGTACACATCCACATTCTCTTGCTCCTTACCCTCTCACCCTCCACAATAAACTGTGACACACAGGAAAACAGAAAAACAGCACTAAATAGCGTTGTGGGAAGTACAGCACAGTAGCAGGGAAAAGGCAACAACAATAAGGATACTGGAGAAAAGGAGCCACCAAAACCAAAGTACAGCACTTTGGGGCCACACAATTTTTTTCCTAATTACAAACAGTACCTCTTGGTGAAGACAAATTTCTTATTCATGCCATGATATGCTCAAGTAATCTAAGTATACTTGATCCAGTTTCCATCTCCATTACTTAAATTTGTCTCCAATTCTTCCAGCTAGGCTGAGAATCTTACTGAATAGACAGAACTGTACAGAATCCCTAAAGCTTCTAGAAAAGAATGCTAGAAATACCTCAGACTAGAAATGTGTGAACCCAAAACACTGCTTGGCCTGGATCAAAAAACTGTAAAAATATTGAGATAACAAAGCAGTGTCTTATCTGAACAGTCAGCTACCCAAAGAGGCCATACCTGCATGGAGTCAAAACATCAAGTCTGCTTGTCTATCCCCCAGTTTTGACGGACAGCACACTGACATCAAGCGTAAAGCCTTCATGTCATCAGTTTCATTCAGGAAGTTGTTTTTTGTTCAAAAATATTTTTTACAACAGGACCCAACATCATATGTTTTAAGTTGCAGCAAACCTTCCACACAGAAGTCTAAATAAGATCAGCTTTAAGTTCTCCAGCAGCTCTTTCACCTGTCCTCACATCAACCAGTATGCTTCTTTCTATCAGTAACACTTCCCTTTACCAAACTTCTCTAAATCAGGATTCCTCAGTGGACAAAAGCCTTCAAGGTTACTTTGATCAGTGACAGTTACACTATATCCTCATTTATTATAATCACAGCAAAGGCATTACCACCTTTGCCCACAAGCCTGGACCTACCAGCAGCAACAGCAACAGCAGGAGCCAAGAAAGGATGAGCAAGGATAAAGGTACTACTACAGAAGTCCTTAGCAAACACGCAAGTCCTCTGAAAAGTCACTTTTTCTTTTTAACGTACCTTGATTTCGCAATCCCTTAAGCACCGAACTTACTCCCCTCAACCTACCACAAATCACAACAGACAACTGATTTTTCCAGAGAACACAAATACCAACAGGGACTTTAAAGTTGTAAGGAATATATGCCTCATGATTACAATGGACTCTGCTTCTCCACGGCATTGGAACAGCACTTTCATCAACAAAATCTGATGTACTTGCTTATTTTACTTGCCTAAGCTTCTCTGTTAAGTGACCAAACAACCTTCTCAAACAGCAGCTCTCGTCTGTTCACATGCTCATACTATTTTTGAAGCACAAGTCTAGAAGCATGACAGGGATCAGTTTGGTATGACTCCAGCACTCCCGCCAGCTTAGCTGGGTAAGCAATCAAGCCAAAGTTCTGTGACCTGCTACTTCCAGATGAAACAGATGTCAACAGGAGTTAAATACACATGATTTTTTAGAAACACAATTGGTCCCCAAGAATAGAAAGACTGCAGGCCTGATCCTCCTCTCGTACTGGGATAATTAAAGATTATGAAACAGCGCAAAGTAGGGCTCATACAATGCTAAATTTAAGTCCTTGGGTACCGTGAGCTCTTCCTTAAAATACTTCCACTGCATCCATTATCGCTGTATGCATCTGTCCTAAGCAGAAAGAAAACTGCATTGCTACTGAAACACACTATTAGAGTTCTTAGTAGAAGGAACACAAGTTTGCTTTTTGCTTTCCCATGCCATTCTAGTCTGCAAAGCTTTATAAACAAGGAAAAGTTGAAACCATATCTTCTTTTATATCCTAGATCACCCTTCATTTTCTCACATCAGACACCAAATTTTCTTTTGAGAAAACTACCATGCACTACGTAATGGAGTACAAACTTTCAATCAGTTTTGGATACCTAGTGAAAACAGATCCTGGGTGAGCTCTTCTACATCCCTGCTCCCCAGGTAAGTAATTTTTGTTCAAATTTCTCTTTACTTACTTCACAAAAAAGCATATCCTGCAATAGTAAGGTGAAAAATGTCATTGTAATAGTATTTAAAGTCATAAGGAAAGTTCTGTGCACACTGGCAAACAGCAGCACATTTAAGGTATGAATGCCAATTAAGTTCTAAATACTCCGAATGAAGTATCAAACACTGCTGTCTCATTAAAAAACAGACATTCTGAAGTTGTACCATTTTTGTTTCAAATACTGATGATCAATTTTCATATTTATCCTTTATACTACAGATCTGCTGCAAAGGTAAATAGGCTGTTCATGAACCCTTAGCTGAAGTTGTCAGCTAAGATAAACTATTTTGCCCTACATAACAATTATTTGGACTTTCCTGGGTACAAGTCTTGGCCAAATTTGTTTCTCATTTTTAAGAGTTATTTCTGATACACCATACGGAAGACTAGCCATATTACTTGACTATGTCAAGAATCCTAAGGAAACTTAACTATTCTGCCTGTCTACCTTATGAAGGCAGCCTGGGATTTTTTTGATCTACTGATCTTAATCCAAAACTCAAACTACAGAAGCAAGATCCACTACAAGAGAGATTAGTCTTCAAAATGCACTTCAGGATTTTCTTTTGTATCACCTAGAAGATAAATACTTGCTAACTAGTTTAAAGCAACATACAGAATATGCAACAGAGCTATATGCTACTATGTCAATAGAAGAAGTTGTTATATTATAAAATACAAGTCAGAGCATCACTTGTAAAGCTCAAGCAACATTAACAGCCGCACAACACAGGAACTCTCTAAATCCTTTAGTTTTGCTTCCTCCCTTTACTGACTTCTCTTCTACAAATATTTCTTATCCAAAATCAATTTTTTTCCATTAAAGTCAACACTGTCAAGAAGACAGACTTTCCTGAGAACATGGTCTTAGAAGGCAAGTAGATTTGTTACAGTTATCTGTGAAATATCACAGCACTTTAATAGTCATTTGCAGGCCAGTGAGCATAACAGTCATCTTCTTGTCTTTTACAAAGCAAGTCTAACTTCTTAACAATTAAATTCCCTGCATAAAATTTCATAGAAGTTTTAATGCCTGAGAGATTTAGAAGAAACAAAGAAACATCAATGGCATAGAATTAAACTTTAGAATTGTGATTTGCATAAGCTTCCACTTGCAATATACCCAACTGCTAAGTCTCCCTGAATTAGCATTTCAAAAACACAAGTTGAAGCAAATATAGTAAGGATTATCCTCCCAGCAGTTGTTTTGTAACACCTATCATAGAAAGACCAAAATCACTAGCAAGAGATGTCACTTTCAAAAGTCTCTGGTAATAAGAGCATAAGATATTAAACAAGACCTACCTGGAAGTTTCAAGATTACTTTGTTGTAATTGCTATTTTTATTGCTACATCAACCACTCTCCAGGTAAAGTACCTGAGCAGAAACAGTGAGAGTAGCTTAAATGCAACCTGTTTCAGATTACAACCTTAAACAGCACCTGTACTGGTGCCCTGATCTTTCAGAATGAAACCCACACCTGATAACAACATCTACTGATGTGATATTGTTATCAATTTTCCATGAAAAATAACTTGAGAACTCACTCCCAGGAGCAGGCACTTGAGATGCTCAGCATCACATCAAAAAATAAAACTACAGTTGGAAGAGACACCCAGCTCTTCAAGATTTAAAGAAACCTAGGAAGTAGACAAAAGTCAGTTCTATCACTTTCCTGACAAAATACTAGTCTGGCTTGGCAAGAAATTGATAAAATTCCAAAGTATTTTGAACGCAGGTGCAGGCAAAACATGCTTTACGGCAAGCGCCACATGAATGAGGTTAACAGCACCACACCCAAAGAGATCTTTCCTTTCACATACACCACTGTCACAGAAAGCAATCATAATATGCGATTATGCATTAGTTGGTCTTGTACGTAAGCTTCAAGAGTTGTTTAATTTCATTGGTTTAAGATGCTTTAGGAAAAGCCCCATAGATATTTATCTGCTTTTTAGAAAGCTATATGTCTGAAAACCTTACCTTAAGTGACTGAACACATGTAGGTTAGACACAGAAGACATAGCCCCATTCCAATTTGTCTTCGAACATTTTATGCCGCATGTGCAGAAAAACTAAAGCACTTCATAGCTATTTCAGAGCTCTGAATAAGAAATCATTTGGACATTACACATGCTCTAAGTGACAATCCTCTTCTGAAGTTTTCTGCTTCCCATTTCTCAACTGTATTTCACCCGGCCTACATTCAACCTCAACACCTAGTTATAAGCCTCCCCCACTACAAGAACCGTTCTCAGATTACAGCCTGACAAATATCGTAAGTGCTGATATTGGGTGTACTTGGTGACAAACATTTTTCAATGTGACACATGTAACATCACTTTATTTTGATTGCATTTCATCTTAGGTAACAAACAATTAAGGCAACAAACACTAAGCTCACTGTGTACCATTCCGTGAAAAGTTAAAATAAGAAGCCATCCAAATACACAAATAATTAACAGCCATTTTTTGTTTCTTACGTAACTATGTTTATTACGGAAATGGGTATAGTGCAACTCCACTGAATCCTAAAACCTTTTATGATAATAGCTTGAAGTTGAAAATAACTGAGTTTTTCACAATCAAATCACTCTCAGCCAACAGAATCTCTTACCTACGACCATGTAAAAGACAGAAAAAACCCCAGTGTCAAACCACCTAACTAAAAGGTTGCTCCTTGAGATACGCCACTTTTTAAAATAAAAATGTATTAATCAGTTCTGCTTCTATAAAGAAAACAGACAATACACCCACACAAGCATCAGAGCCAAAGGACTCACTCAGATGATGTTTAAGCTTATGGAAGCATCTAATAGAAGACAGGGTTCTTTACCTTCCCAGTAGCAATCAGTCTTCATTGGCCTGTCTTGTCTGTTCTTGCCTGTTCTACAGAACTACCATATTTTTGTTGCATATGGCCATTTGAGAAATAAGAATTTAGTGAGCACATGGGCAAGGTAAATCCCTGCTTATTCCCACATTACTTAAAAAAGCGCCTGCTCCTGTTGTTACCAAAGGAGCTAGCCACAAAACCTGCTGTTTGCTTCTTCCAGTGGGCCCTATTCCCCCTGTTCCCATTTGTTGTGTTGCAAAGCCCACTGCCAGAACAATTCTCCAGGAAACTCACTTTCTGGAGTTTCACTGAAAAAAGAACAAATAGGAAGAGGCCAGGAGATGGCTTATATTGAACTATCAAGCAACACCGGGATACCAGACCTTTGGCGGGGCAGCCTAACCTAAGCAAAAGCACAGAAGAGAACCATTTTCCCCATATATCAGTTCCAGCTGGGCTAACTTTTTAAGAACAATACACTTAACACAGTGATCACACATGGTCTGTAGGAAAACTCACATATTCAAAGAATGTTTTCTTCCCAGACAAAAAGTTCAGAGTGGATTTCTTTTCACAGTATTATTGCTATCTGCATAGCTGAAACATTCAGCTTTAAAAATTAGCATGGTAGGTGAGTTTTAACTCAGCTACTAAATTTGACAGTTTGGAAGTTCACCCCAGTAGGCTGACAGACCTTCTTCCCTATTAAAAAGATCATGAGATTTCAAGACCAGAAAAAAAAAAAATCTAATACGTGTTAGTAGAATTACACTGCTTATCAGTACATACAAAAGTTTATGTATGTCTCTAGCAGTTATGGACAGAAGTCGACCACAGAATACGAGTACTCCCAATAGACACACTATATGATATCTAATTTTAGCACACCTGCATATGTTCACTGCCTTGCCAAAAAATCAGTCTGAACAGCAGTTAAGAGCCACATGGACAGCAATTAAACCACTGCAACTGCTTAAGTCCTTGCTGCTACCGTCCTTCCTAAACAATAAATTCTTTACTCTCCCCTTCAAGCAGCACAAAACAGAATTAAGAACTATTCTGCTACAATCATGTAATGAAAAACATTTGAAAGGGAGTGGAAAAAAAACAAAAAAACACACAAACCACACAAACACAAGCCTGCCCATACTGCTATTTCTGCCCTGTACCATCTAGCAGATCCCAATCTAACTGTGGGATCACTCCTTATAAGGCACTATTAATATATACATGCCCACACGACAGTATGCAAATCCTCTACTATCTCTATGACGAAATACAGGCACATATATACACTCCGCATGCCTTCCTCAATCATTTCAAGAAAAACGCCCAGTCCCCAGGACCTTCTAATGCTCTCATGTCCTAAAACTAGCTTTTTGCATGATTTTCATCACTCTTGATGAGAAATTAAGACAGCAAGGGCATTTTTCTTTCTGATGTTAGAATCTCCACTGTCCATTTCAAAGCAGTCAAGAACTGAATTAGCATGAATCACCATCCTTAGGTGGTATGTTTCCATTTTCGTATGGTTTGTGAATAGAAAATGGTAGTGTCTAAACCCATTCCAAGAAGTTGCTTTCACATATTAAAGAGGCTCCCAAGTAACTCAGGATTAATAAAAGAATGCTCTGAAATTCAAACTAAAGCACAAGAATACTGCATGTATAAACATACTCTCAACTAAATTTAGAAAAAAAGTACTTATTAGAAAACAATACACAATAGGTCCAGCAGTCACTGCACAAAGTTTGCTGCAGCATGTTAACATCACTTCAACCTAGCATTCTTTTCAAGTCTTAGTGCACATAAATGAAAACAAGCTGCTTTATTACCAAACAACTACAGTAAAATCTTAGCCCTGCAGGAGTCCCAGGTATCTAAATGTGCATGACTACTTCTCTGAGATTAGCATAAAGCTTTACCTTGTCAATTCTCTCGTAATCATACATCTGCTATTGAAAAAACACGTACGATTGTTTTGCAAAGAAAACATGGTAGAAAACGATGTATCAACACATTAGAGCAGGGAATGCCAGGATTTGAACTTATCCCCAAATGTCTTGCAAGCTTATTACACCAACTTTCAAGGTACATACTTAAGGAAAGACAATTTCCCTGTGCTCCATCCTATATAGAAAGATGGAACCCAGAACCGCTCAATAAGGGATGTCTGAGCACACAAAGGTGAATCAACAGTTGTACATCCAGTTGCAGAAAGAAACTGCTCTTACCCTTCACCTAATACTTACTGTTGGCTCCCACATCCTCAGCTACTCCAGAACCTCTCATTCTCAGGTATGTGAATCCCAGTATCAGAAAGAACAAGCATGCAGCAGTTAAGAGGAACATGGACAGGTAATGTGCACTGAAGCCTCCCGTGGTGGATACCTCCTCTCTTTTGAACTGTTGGAGAAGCTCCTCCTCGGGCTCCGAGAGATTCTTCTTGTAGGTGTTTTTCAGGTAGGTATGATTTGAACCCGTATGATTGGAGTGGTTGAGTCTAAGGGAGGAGGTGGTTCCACTCGGGGGAAGGCTGTTAGTAGCTGAATAGATCCTGGATTCAACATTATAGCTACCAGCAGCACCACTGAGAACATGATTATTGGTCGCTTTCCTAATGGTGCCTGGAGGGTCAGTGATTTTACTGCTGTCCACGTCCGTGAGCGGTGGTGGCAGCAACAATACTGTCGGGGATTTTTTTGGTAGGCCAATGCGGTATCTGGGGCTGGGAGGACTAGAGTCCAGATTTTCGCATCCTCCTCCTCCTCCTGCCGCCTCCTCCTGATTTCTGCCCCTGTCTAGACTCCCGGCAGCAGCCGCCTCCGCCGCCGCCGCCCTGTCATTCGTTACGATTACACCAGCACCACAGCCTCCGCCAGCCCTTTCTTGGCCCGTCTCCATCACGCCAGCACCGGCTGCAGCGCATTTGCTTGTTATGAATGGAGCAGGAGACTTGCTGAGGCTCCTTCTGGGCCGGCGAACTGCAGACTCCTCCTTCGGTACCTGCTGCTTGGACCTCGCCTCCTCCTCCGAGTCAGAGTACTTGTCCCTGCTGCCGCCGTAGGAGAGGAGCCGGTTACCGTTCACGGTCCGGTTCTTCCACCGCTGCTGCTGCTCGCTCTCCTCCTCCTCCTCCTCTTCGTCGTCCTCCTCTCCCCCGTCCTCCTCGCCGTCCCCGGGCTCCCGCACACCCAGAGCTCCCGCCGGCCTCCTGGCCGCCGCCCCCCACCAGGCGTTGGGCTTCCGCCGGGCCGCCTCCTCCGGGGGGGAGGCGCCGTGGGGGGCGGCGGGCCTCGGGCCGCGGAAGAGGGGTGAAGCCCGCTCCCTCCTGCCGCTGGCGCCGGCCTGGCTCCGGGGACTGGTTTCCACATCCGACTCGTCCGAGCTGAAGCCCAGCAGCACTTTGCCGCCCCCGGCAGGGGGTGCTGCGCGGCTCCGGCCGCTCCCGGCGGCAGCCCCGGGGAGGTAGGGGTGCTCGGCGCCCACCAGCCGCGCGCCCACGCCCGGGGCTGCTCGCCCGGGGCCGGGGCCGCCGCCGCCGCCCGGCGCCGCTCCGGCCCCCGTGTTATTGTTGTTGCTGTTCCGGGTCTTGTTGGCGCCGCCGCGGGCCCCGGCCCGCTCATCCTCGCGCAGCTTCTTCAGCTTCTTCAGGTAGACGGGCCGGGTGCTCTCGGTGACCGGCCCCGGGGAGAAGCCGAAGCGCCTGAGCTCCGAGAACAGCTCCTCGTCCGTGAGCTGCGCGGCCGTCGCCATTTTCCGATCCCCTGCCGCCGCGGCGTTTCCTACCCACGCGCCGCGCTCCCCGCCGGAACTGACGCGTGCGCACTCGGCTGTGGCCTAGACCTGCCTGTCACCCCGCGGTGCCGCCCGCCGGGGCAGACGGGGGAAGGGGGCGGGGGGGCGGGGCCGCGCGGCGCCGGCGGCCCCTCCCCCAACCCGCCGCCCGGTGACGGCTGGCGCGCGGGGAGCTGGCGCCGGCGCGGGAGGAGCTGGTCGCGCCGCGCCTCGCGCTGCGGCGGCGGGTGCGGGGGCGGCCCGACGAGTCCCCTCCGCCGCCGGGCGGGGGCCTGAGGCGGGGATCCCGCTGCGGCGGGTGCCGGTCAGAGGCGAGGAGAGCCCCCCCCACCGAACGGCCGGCACCCCGCAACTCGCGCGGAGCCTGCGGGAGGCCTCGCCGGCGGTTCGGGGAGTCGCGCCGTGCGTATCGCCCGCGGGCCTGGGGGCGGCGGAGTCCCAAGTGCGAGAGGCAGAGGCGGCTGGGATGTTGGAGGTCGGGTTTGGAGCTGGAAGGGCAGACCTGGCCAGAAGCGCTGTTACGCACGCCTTTAAGTAGACGTTAAAACGGGGAATTGCTTGAGAGAGTCCAGCGCGGAGCCACGAACATGATTAAGGCGGTGGAGCATCTCCCTTAAGAGGAAAGGCTGACGGAGCTGGGGCTCTTTAGCTTGGAGGAGACTGAGGGGCGATTCCATTAATGTTTATAAATATTATAAAATATAGAAAGTGTGAGTGACAGGACCATGGAGCCAGGCTCTTCTTGGTGACAACCAATAATAGGACAAGGGGCAATGGATACAAACTGCAACACAGGGGGTTCCATTTAAATTTGAGAAGAAACTTCTTCATGGTGAGGGTGACAGAACACTGGAACAGGCTGCCCAGGGGGGTTGTGGAGTCTCCTGCTCTGGAGACATTCAAAACCCACCTGGACACCCTCCTGTGTAACCTCATCTAGGTGTTCCTGCTCCGGCAGGGGGATTGGACTGGATGATCTTTCAAGGACCCTTCCAATCCCAAACATTCTGTGATTATGTGATTCTGTAAAATGTATTTGCTAGCTCAATGTCAGATAATTTGGGGATAAACTGCAGTGAGAGGTGTCAGACCGAACACCCTTTTAACACCAGTTCCAGGTTACGAATTTAGCCTCACAGTGGCTGAAGAAATCCAGAGAGCCTGTGTGTGCACTATCGCGCCCTTCGCAAAGGTGGCAAGGCAGTGTGCTGGGTGAACTTGCCTCTTTCAGAAGCCCGGCATCAGAACAAGGCAGCTGTGAGGAGATGGATGTAGTGTAAGGGGTTGAACACTCTGGGAAGGTGCATTCTCACTTGCAGTGGTTGAGCACCACCCTCAGTAAGTTTTTAATTGGATTTAATTTGCTCTTTTCTCTGGGAAAAGATGGTCTTTCAGATACACTACAGTTGAAACTATCACTGTAACTATATACAGAAATGTCTGCTTGTCACAATGCTTGTGCCAATATAAAGAGATGGCATACTGGCATTTCTCAGAGCAGGAGGTGTGTACTGGTGCTCTGGATTGCCCCTTCGGCCACAGAACTGACAGACCTCATGTGGAGGCTTCAAAATCTTTTTCTGACCGGCGTGTCTGTACTCATCAATCCTGAATGACAAAACCATGGACTGCTTATTGCATCATAAATGCAAGAGGCTGCATTTCCATTTTGACCTCTGACTGGCCGCCTAACACTGTGTGCAGAAGTGGTTCAGAACCAAGATCCCACTGCAGGAGCAGTTGTGCATTCCCCCTCACAACCTGCTGCAGTGAGGGCAGCATGGATGTGCCCCGCTAATGTCGAAACTGAAGTTGCTAGTCTTGTTATTGAGGAACATTCGCAGAGCAGGAGCTCAGATGGCTGTGAGGCAGCTATGTGCCAAAGATCACGCCAGGTATACAGAGGTAGAAGAGTGGCTTGAAGCCATCTTTCATGATGATGATGATGATGAATGGTAATGATTAACTTCTGTATCCCAGCCTCCATTTCTGACCAACAATGTCTGGGAATGCAGAATGTGTCCTATTGTTCATCTAAGCCTCCTTTAACACAACTCTTCTGAGCCTGAGAAGCACTGGACAAGCGTCTGTATTACAGGCGTGCGCTACATGGCACCATGGTGCACAACCTCCTCCTTGTTTTCCTGGCAGAGAAACCGTTTCATATACAGCAGTATTGTGCATTGGAGCAATGCACGAATTCCAGCTGTAAGGAAGGTTACACTCGACGTGAACTTCATTGCACATTAAACCGCTAACATAAATGCACCTGTTCTGACCTATCTCCCAATCTATAGTAGCTGATTGTTATCCTACTTGCCATGAGAAATGCTTCCAATATTCCACTCCTCCTCAGTGAGAAACAACCACACCTTACAGAATGTCACAGAATCAGAGAATAGTTGTGTTGGAAGGGACCTTGAAAGTCATCTAGTCCAACCCCACCGCAATGAATAGGGACATCTTCAACTAGATCAGGTTGCTCAGAGCCCTGTCCAGCCTGACTTTGAATGTTTCCAGAGATGGGGCATCTACCGCCTCTCTGGGCAACCTGTGCCAGTGTTTCACCACCCTCATTGTAAAATATGCCTTCCTCATATCTAGTCTAAATCTCCCCTCCTTCAGTTTAAAACCATTACCCCTTGTCCTGTCACAACAGGCCCTGCTAAGAAGTCCATCTTCATGTTATATGCCCCTTTAAGTACTGAAAGGCTGCAATAATGTCTCCCTGGGGCCCTCTCCAGGCTGAAAACCCCAACTCTCTCAGCTTTTCCTCATAGGAGAGGTGTTCCATCCATCTGATCATCTTCATGGCCCTCCTCTGGACTTACTCCAACAGGTCCGTGCCCTTCTTATTCTGGGGTCTCCAGAGCTGGACACAGTGTCCTCACTGGGCCTCACCAGAGCAGAAGGGAAGAATCACTTCCCTCAACCTGCTGGCCACACTTCTTTTGATGAAACCCAGGATACATTCGGCTTTCTGGATCACAAGTGCACATTGTGGGCTCATGTCCAGCTTTTCATCCACCAGTACTCCCAAGTCCTCCTCTGCAGGGCTGCTCTTGATCCCTCCATGCCCCAGCCTGTATTGATACTGGGGGTTGCCCCAAGCCAGGTACAGGACCTTGTACTTGACCTTGTTGAACCTCACGAGATTTGCATGGGCCCACTTCTCAAGCTTGTCCAGGTCCCTCTGGATGGCATCCCGTCCCTCAGGCCTGTCGACTGTACCACTCATCTTGGTGTTATCCGCAAACTTGCTGAGGGTGCACTCGATCCCACTGTCTATGTCATTGATGAACACGTTAAACAGTACTTGTCCCACTACAGACCTCTGAGAGACACCACTTGTCACTGGTGTCCATCCAGATATTGAGCCATTGACCGCTACCCTTTCAATGTGACCATCCAACCAGTTCCTCATCCACCAAACAGTTCATCATCAAATCCATCTCTCTCCAATTTAGAGAGAAGAACGTTGTTGGAGACTGTGTCAAAGGCCTTGTGGGCATCCAGATAGACATCATCCGTAGCTCTTCCTTTGTCCACTGATGTAGTCACTCTGTGAGGGAGGATACTCTGTCTTTGACCTTCCTTTTTCTGACTGACATACCTATAGAAGCACTTCTTACTATTCTTTGCATCCCTTGCCAAGTTCAGCTCCAGCAGTGCCTTGGCCTTCCTGACTCCGTCTCTACACAACTGGGCAGTGTCCCTATGTTCCTCTCAGGATACCTGTCCCTGCTGCCACTGCCTGTGCATTTCCTTCTTGCCCTTTAGTTTGACCAGTAGGTCTCAACCCAGCCATGCCAGTCTCTTCCTTTCCCAGTTTCTTACACCCGGGGATCAAGAGCTCTTGCTGTCAATGGAAAGTGTCCTTAAAGATCTGCCAGATATTTGGGATACATGTTTCAGTATGCCCCTTCACATTCAGTGCTTGTCTCTGGCTGCCTGTGACACTGGCCAAACCAAGAGCAGTCAGTCACAGATCAGATACCATTCTGACAAGTGCACTTCTGGCTAACAACCTCTTAGATACCTTGCTTCTATTAGAAGAATGCATGCTGTCCTACAAGAGTTGAAAGTCCTGTCCTTACCACTGTAACTCATATCTTCTGTCTGTTTATTACAGCAAGAGCATGAGTTAGTTTATAAAACTGTTTACTTAGCAGCAGGAGGGCAGTAAATACTATAAATTGTTAATAATTGAATCATCTGCAAAACTATAGCACGTAGATACACACAACAGCTGACTGAAAAGTCTGCATATTCCAAGTCACGCTTTAAAATTGGTGTGCCAAAATATTTTGAAATGTTTCAACAATATATCTTCTGGTTGATACTGAAGTAAGGGTATTTCCACTACTGATCCAAAATCTCCCCACTTCTTTAGTAGTATACATTAGTATCAATAGTGTCCATTCCTCATCAGTATCAATACCTCCACCTAGTACATTTTTAAGTAGATAGTGAAAGCAGATACTTTTTTAAAGGTAAATGTTGACTGCAGGGAGTGTGGAGTCTGTTCTTCATCAGGAAAAAAATGCTTGTTGTTTTTTGAATAAGACATTTTGGTTTATATTTTCCATCTCATCCTTAAAGGACTGGTGCTCTCAGGAAACTGCCAGTTCTGCATTGTCTTAAAAGGTGGTGTTCAGGAATTTAGCAACCATACTTCTGTCAACCTCATTTGGACTAGGATTTTTGTATTTTGTAAGTTGTATTTTTACACCTCTTTTACTTTTTTCCCCCCAATTCCAAGTTTGTGTGATGTTTATGCATTTTTGTAGGCTCTTAAAATCTGTTAATGACAGCTGTCTTTCTAAGGTTAGCAGGTCTCTTACTGCAACTTTCTCTGGTGACTAATGCAACCCAGTCTCTATATAACTCACTGTTGCATACCTGAAGCATGTAGAAATCATGAATCACATCTAAAAGAAAAATGCTCCTCTTGTAAAACTCACAATATTGTAAATACTGGTGTAATTTCATTTACCTTTTGATTTTTGAGCCTTAGGGAATGCTCAAATCACATTCACATTCTGTTATGAATGTGATGTTAATAAACATGAATGTTAATGAAGAGTAGGAATGTGCTTTTCCTTTATTTTTTAATAAAAGTGGAGACTGTCACACAATCCCAGAACTGCAGGAACTAGTACAGTTACTCTTAAGACAGTATGCAGAGGCAGAAATCACTCTACACTGTGAAAACAAACTGTATTAGTTTACTTTTAAACATATTTACTCTGATTTATCCAGTTGTTTCAGATACTACATGATGAACATGAAATAGCATTCTGCTTATAAAACTGAATGGACTTTTTACTAAGTTAACTAGTTGTAAAATATTATAGTTGCTGCCACCATGCTAATTCTGTGTAGACAGACTCACTTACATGCCCTTCTTCTAAGTTCTTATTTCTCCTCACTCAGCTGTTGGTCCCTAAAGCCTTCTTGCCCTGTTATCTTGTGTCTCAGAGTGATTGTTGTTAAAAGACTGCTGGATGCTGTAACAGACAATACTAAGTAGGTGACGAATCAGTTGTGTAATTCATTTTCTAAAGCTTTGCGGTAGATTACATCCAGAGTATTTTGTTTAAATTTGAAGAGGAAAAAGCAAAGCTGAGCTGGGTGGGCAGGCAGGATATTTTTCATATTGGTTCACTACTTGTGACATACAGAAACTCTGGATAGGTAAAACAAACATTTATGACCCAGAACGGGCAAAGGTACTTCTACATACATATAATGCCTTACCAGCACAATGTTGGCACAATACACTAGTCTGTCTTTTGAGCAATATGCTGTCAAAGCAATACACTATTCTGTCTTTTTAGTGTCTACTTTCCTATTATCAGGTATCCATTTCAAATATTTTCAAGATCTAAGGAATGATAAAAACTAGAGATGCATCCTTAATACTGGGAAGGGATCCTGTCTGTCTGAAATCAATAGAACCCTGAAAACCTGGATATGCCTCATTTCCTGCACTCCTATACCTTTCTTACTTATGGAAATACCTGCAAACAACTTGTAGGATGCAGACATGTTGACTACACCTGACAAGTATTTTTGGTCATGTCCTAAACAACCTTTAATATAGGTGTAGACATGGCACTCTAGCCTGGGACCTTGTAGTGTTTGGTGGCAACATGAAGAGCAGTGTAGACATAACCACAAAGAGCTCACTGTTTACTCTTACATCCCTGCCTTTAATCCAAGGCTAATATCTCAAAAAATTATGTTTATTTCATTCATCTAATAATGTTTAAAAGAAGAGTCATCATTCATGGAACAGGAAAAAATGAAGTTTACATTTTACATTTTCATTTAAGGCTAATTGCCTAATGCATTTATTGTGCCACAAAGCTCTAATTTCAGTTTATTCAATGAGCAAGCAGGGCATAAATAGATACAATAGAAAAAAATAATCAAATCAAAGAAGTTCAAAATAGGTCCACAATTCTGCTTTCCATCCATGTCATTAGGCTGCTGCGAAGCACCAAATTCAGTGTGTTCCAAATATTTATCGGTATTACTGTCTATGCTTGTTTGGCACTTAGAGATCTGACCCATTATCATTGCTGTCTTATATCTGGCACTGTGCAAACACCAGAGAAGATACTCCCTGTGTCTTGAATACACTCCTGCCTCCATTACCTCCCACCTGAACTCCAGGCAAGATGCATAAACCTTAGAAAATCCCGCGTTCATATACAAAGCACTTGTGCAACTCAGCAGAGCAAACTGCCACAAGCATGACAGTCTCCTGCTCTCAGCTTCTTATTGAGTATTGAATCAACCCTTTTGTTGCGAGTGCTTAGTGGTGTGGGCCTGGCATATTTAAAAGATTTCCTTAAGCTGTGCAATTTCCACTGTCAATAACTCCACCCGCATAGAAAATTTCTCTCGTAGAGGAAGGAAGAACTTCCATAAGACCCCCTCACAGACAACAGGAACGAGGTCCCACTGGCCTAGAGGACTACTGTTTCCCACTCCAAGTACATGCCACATTTTTATAACTTTGTTTTCTCTTGGAAAAATCCAGTATGTTATCCACATCTCCATCTAAAGGCAGCTCGATCCTACCTGAATCAAAGCTGCTGTGTCACATATCATGTGTGACATTCTAGCATGCCCCACACACTCTGGTTGTCTGCCACATGTAGATGACATGGTTGTTTCCTTCAGGGAGAATTATGAACTGAAAGTTTTCCTTCACCACTGGCTAGATGTCCTCCCCAAACTATTCTGCTAATGACTTCTGCCTCATTGCTTCAGCCTCTATTCTGTGGGGCATGATGTGGCAGCAAGCCCAACAGTGGGCCACGTGCATCCTTTAAAGGTGCTGAGCTCAATGTGCCAGGTCACTCAACAAGAAACAGCTGTTCCAAGTGTTTGGGCAGCGCATGGCAGAGCGGACCTGGTTCCACCACTTTGAAAGGCATCTAAGGAGTCTGTCCTCTGCTCAGGAAAAGGTGGTTATAACCCCAATACACGTTCTCCCCCTACTACTCCTCTTAGGCTGACCCAAATGTGAGCAAAGTAAAGTGTTTTTCAGAGCCAGGCTCCTTTGTCAACACTGCTGAGTGTCTTGGTTGGAGAATGGAGCTAGCAATGCCAGGAACCTGATGCCCCGGTCCCACAATAGTGTCTTCCAGTTGTCCTATTGTTCTTCTCTCCACATGCTTGTTACAGATCAGAGTTTTGCCTCTCTTCTATGTCAGGCTTCATATAAAGGCTGTATCCTTCAAGACCAGGATGTACAACGTAACATCCTGACCAAAAGTGTTTTTTTAATTTCTCTGACCAGACATGTATCTGACAAGCCACTCTTGGTTATTGTACCTGGACTGGAAAAAAGATGTCCGTCACCTTCCTGAACTTGCATTAGAACTGCAGTCCTTTTACTGTAAACTGTTGGACCAGCTCCAAAATTACTTCTGGGAAATTCTCATACCAGCAAAGCCCTAGTCTTCTCCCTGCATAGCCAGACAAGAGCAATACTTTCTGCCAAATCTCCAGCTCACCTCCTCATGCTTTTATGACAGTTTGGGCTAGCATGGAACACATCCATTTTGTTGTGGAGAAGAAACACAAAAAGGGAAAAGGAAAAATACCAACCAACCAACCAACAAAACCCCACAGAAATACAAAAGTGAGAAGATATAGTAGAAATAGGAGAAAGAGTATCAAAAAGAAGGAAGGTAAGAGGAAGAGAAGCAAGCAGAGGCAACAGCAGAAAGTAGTAACATCAAAACACACAATAAATGTAGAGCCAAATACGGAAATGACTGCTTTATATCACATGAGGCTTTGTAGGACAGTGCAGAGATGTTCTTATGAAGAATGCTAGAGGAAATGTTTGGAGGAGCTTTATGTGCAAAGGGGATGAGGTGGGGCAGGAGAAATAAAGTGTTTTTGTCAGCTATTCATGCACACTGTGTAGGGAGTAATAGGTGGAGGAGAGAATTCTCATCCACACCATGACTTCATCTGGAGTGCAAACAGTTGTGCTCCAGATGTCTATGGAAAAAGAAAATGGCATTTGCAAAGCTGGAGAATTGGGGGCCCATAGCACATAGGTAATGTACCCTATGAGCATCAGAATAGACTTACCACTTTCTGTCATCTATGGACACATGTTTACCCTGGCTAAAATTAGTCCTTGTGAAAACTTTCTGGGAAAAAATAAACACAGCAGGAAAAAGAAAATATAACCTAATATGACAGTGCATGGATCAAAAAATTCTCTCCTGTGAAGAACCTGTGAGAAAGAATGAACCATCCATGTATATGGCCAATGTACTAGTGGGGGGTTTCCAGCCAGTTGTGATCTTAAAAAAATGCTTAAATTAAGCATGCACTTCAGTGTTAGCAGAATAAAGAACCGAAATTACTGATGTAAGGTCATAAAGAAGATTGTGGCAGAGCTGTAAACTGAGTTAATGTCATGAGGGCATCAGGCAGGAAATGAAGAACCTTGTTCTTTGCTCTTGGCTCTGCCACTGATTTGCTGTGTGGCAAATCGCTTCCTCTTCAGGTGACTCAGTTTTTCCTGTAGGCATATGCAAATAATGATTCATCCTTATAGAAGTCCTTCAAGAATGAAGATGGAAAATGTTATAGAAGAGTGAAGTAGGAATTCCATTCCAGTGCTCTCCACAGACCATCCTTGGTCCTCTTCTTGCTGGATTTTTTTCAGAATGATGTCTTTGTTACTGTGAATGGTATTTGTTAGAGATAATAAAGCTGCAAATTATACAGCAAAAGCATGTGAATGAATTAAATGCTGGATGATTTCTATTATATACTATAAACAAACAGAAGATGTACTAAAATAAAATTGTGTTGCAAAGTCAGTCACACAAAAAATGAAATACCAGTTTGCTACTCACATGTGACTATGTAATTTAAAAAGCTGTCATAATATACGCAGAAACAAGGTGGGCATATACTGCTAGACTCTTAGTTGTGCTGAAACAGGCACAGATAGATGAACTGAATGAGAACGGTTTAGATCATAAAAGGAAGATTATAATTTTAAAGTCCACAATCTTGTTTACAGCAGAGACAAGAAAGCATATAGCAGTTGAAGTAAGGTGCTATAAGAGAAAAAAAGTACTACAGGCCTTACTTTGTAGGTTGATACCCAGATAAACTGAATTAACTCTGCTACAAGCTTCAAGAAGTTAAACGGTGAAGATATGCAAACCAGAGTTTTCAAATGAGCCTTTTCTAGTATGTTGCTTATCTTCCAAGTGTCCAGGTTCAGATATACACAAGACCAATTTTTGGAAATGTTAATCATTCACAAATCTAAACGAAATTAATTGGAAAACCATCTAGAAAAACAGAGGGAAACTTTTCCAGTTAAAAAACTATAATAGCTATTATTAATTAATTGAATGAAAGTTTTTGATATCATACATGCATATTTGCAACCTAGTGTACACCTGCTATTTGTTATAACCACATGATAATCTACAAACAGCCAATTAGCCAGCTGTATCTTAAATTAACTAAGATGGTACCTTCAAATTCATGCTTAAATGTACATTTTATATATGCAACTGGGCATAGATAATTTAGAAATGATGTTTTGATTTTATTTATAAAATGTTATAAACCCTCTGGCATTGAGAATATCGTGCAATCTCAGTAAAAAACATGTCCAAAAGGTCTTGAGTATAACTCTGTTTTGCTCCAGCCCAGGCAAGTTTTCCATGCTCCTTTATGGATCCTAAGCTTGAGGAAAACTCCATGCCCATTCTTAGATACATCTGGACCTATTTTGATTGCCTGAATGAATATAAATACATGTATGAAGCTGAATTGTTCCACGAAAACAGTAGTTGCTTCAATTGCTTCCATATATTTTTTATGATGCTGTGACATTTATTTTATATCACTGCCTCTTGTAATTTGGTTTTAGCTTTCTTTTATAACATATCTTTGCTTTCCATGGCTTTTTTACTGTCTCTCTCTGGATCACTTCCTATTTAAATTATCATTTACTGAAACCATGCTTTAGGGCCTATTACTCCTTATTCCTTCCCCTAGGAAACATTTTACTATGCACAGTTCGGCATTTTTTAATCATTTTACATCATTTTACATCATTCATGTTGACGTTGTGTTGATTGTATGAGTTCCCTCATTCATTCTGGTAACTGTAGAAGCCTGGGCTCTTTTAAATCTATCTGCAGTTGTCATTAGGATTTTCTGAAGAACTCATGCTATACAAAAGTCTCTAAATATATGTTGTAGATAACGTATACATCTTAGCACTCTCATTATCCATCTGTTGCTCTCAGAACTCATATTTTACTTCCAACTATTCCATAATCTCACATTATTTCTTCTCCTTTTGACATCTGGTAGTGCTGTAGTACTGCAACTTACATAATGAATGGATTGCTGAGAATACATACAAATTCCAGATACTCCATCACTCCCTTCACTGAATTCCCTTCCTTCTATGTGTTTCTCTGTTGGATTTATTATTCTTAGCATGTCCAGTCTGATTCACCTGTTTGGTACTCACTGTGGGGTACTCAGTACTACATGAACGATGCGATTCAAGAACATGCTGTGTGTAAAGAACATTAACCTATTAACAAACACGCACTCTGCTTCAGATGCTGTCTGTGTAGTTTGGAACCAAAAAGGCTCTTGCTTGTTCTCTACAATCTGCCACTTGGGTAAAAGTATTTCTAAGTCCTGGCTCTTGAGCAAACCTCCATCTCCAGGAGTTAATATGACAAAGAGAAATCCCAATGTTGAGCTCTCTAAGCAGCACAGTCCTCTTGTATGTCACACAGGCACCCACCATCACTACCTGCCATGGACATGAAGTTAGAAGTCCTCTGGAGTGCCTACTGCTTTCAGTAGAAAACCAGCACCAGATGTCTGCAGAGATTCGGAATTCTCTTACTTTCTCAGGATATCCTATTTTAATTAGATAATTTTCAGAGCTGTCATTGAGTAAATCTGGAAGAACTTTAATACAATTAAAAAGGTTTACGATTACTGTATTTAGTGCCAGGCATGTCATATTCTCTTGCTGATTGGGTCCTCTCATAGTTTTTGAATTTGCCAACACCCTGTCCTTCTGCATCTGTTACTGCATTTCTTTTCTCAGCTTTCCTTTCTGCACACCGAGGATTACAACCCTTGGCATCTAGTTTCTCAGCTCCTTTACCCTTCATTACCAAAGGGACTGAAAAGCCTTTGCTCTTAGTCTAGATGTTTTGATCCTCTGTATCCACTCCCACACAAAACCCACGTCTTAGTCTGCCCCATACCAAGGCAGCAGAAAGTCCACAAAGATTTTATTCCCTCATCTGCAAGAAATTAAGCTTCACAAGTCTAATAAACTTTACCAGTAAGAAAACAAAAAGTGGCACAAGAATGCCCAGGGAACAGAAAAATTAAAACTTCTATGGCAGAAAATAATTTGCTGGAGAAGGAATATTCCACAATTGGAGAATGCAGGAGGCCCTAATTGTAAGTTCACTATTTTCACGGTATAGTTCTTTGTTTCAAATCACCTCAGTGTGTCATTTTTTTCCTCTATCTACCTTTATACAACTCAATACACTTCACTTATTTCTAAATGATATATTTTTCTTATACTTTCTTATGTTACACAGCTGGAATCGTATTGGGGCATGTCATTATACCTTTGTCTGCTTCCCATGTAAGCAGAACTGCCTTTGTCCTGTCTTTGACTAAAATGGGGGGTTTGAATGGAGCTCCTAAAAAGCATTCCTTCCAGGTTTCCTGTGTGTATGCTCCCAGCTCTCTGGCTGCACGGTAAGGAGGGCAGCAAAACTAAGGAATTTAAGGGTTTTTAAGAGAAAAGTAACTGTATTCCCTTTCCTGTAAAAAACATGGCAAATAGGCTGTGTTTAAAAAAAAATAGTGACAGGAAGGAAAGCTGACAAATTAGCAGCTTCACACAAAGTCATACTCCTGACACCACCTGAAATTCACACGTGTGAAATGCACAGTCCAGGCAGTCCTGCTCCAGACATGAACTTGATGTTCAGTCGTATCTCCTGATGCTGCCAGGAGAGCTCTGTGGTGTGGCTGTGCGGGGTGATGCCTCAGCAGCAGCTGCACAGTCGTTCCAGGAAGATGCGAGCATCGAAGATATAGAGGGAGACAGAAATTCTGGGCCCACTAGGTCAATGGCAGTTTTACCACTGCCTTTGTTTAGGCTAGGGTGGCATCTCGTGTGCCTGACTCATCTTGTACTGACCCCCTGAACCATGTCAGGATTCCTGCCCTGCTCATCCTTGCTCCTCTGTCTCCTTGCCAGTTCCAGCATGGGCAAGGTTTTAACTGGGACATGAATGGGGCCGTGTTCCCTTTTCTTTAGCACTGTTCAAAGTATTGTGTAGTTTCTCATATAGTATGTCTGGATCCTGCTCTGTGTACTGTAAAAGGCAGCAGGAGAATGCAGTTGTATGGCTGTGCTTCAAAAACCACATAATTTTTGGATTATTTTGTTCTCCCATGCAGTTTGATGCCAGAGGAGAACATATGGCTCAAAGTGATTTTTCCCACTTTACAATTCACATATTCTTTACCATATGTGAGGCATTATTTCATGCTATGGCATATATAATTCCTTCTGTGTCTATTTTTCCCTACTGCAGGGCAGACAATATAAATTTTGTCTTTCTGCTCTTAAGGCACTGTCAATCTGCTGGTCTTTTCAGACATTGTTTGTAGATTTCCATGAATGTTCCTAAAATAGTTTGATGTGCTTTTTGATTATCTCCCTGAGAAATTGTAATGATATCTCTAGTTTTAACTTTGATTCTGTAAGCGCTTAGAGCTTTCTTGCTAGGCAAGTCACAGACCTCTTGATCAGTTATGAAAGAAGCTTGCATGATCCCATAGCCACAGAATTTGAGCTTCTAATCTCCAGCATATGACAGATGCATCAAAGGCTTTGTGGGCAGCCACATTCATCAACAAATCATATAGCTCTCCTACATTTCATTCCTTTTCAGTGAGCAATATTTATCAAATCTGCCCATTATCTCCTCCAATAGATGTTGATGTTAAACCCTCTGAAGCTGATGTTGCAGGTAAGTAACTTTGATGAAAGAGATACCTTCCTTTGGTACGACACAAGAATAATTTTCTAAAGGATGAGTTTTTGTCAACTGTTATTCATGTTCCCTGTCATTTTTAAGGTAGAAACTTAATTACATCCAGTCTTCTCCCCTTCTTCCCTTTCATTTTACACTTTGCTGAGATCTTCCAGCTTTCTCTCTAAAATCCCGCTAAATTCTGACACTATGTCCACTAGAGTGGAAGAAATAAATCCCAGTACCTCTTCATAAGATCTAAGATGATTTGTCACAAACAGGCATAAGCAACTGAGACTGTTGAAAAAGAGCTAAAAGAGTTTATATAAAAATGTGATAATCAACAGTACTGGCCATCTCAGAGGGTACTTGAATCTAACAGATTGAATTACTATAGTTTGCATCTGATGATTTGTTGATTTTCCATCTAAGAAGGTGTAATCTTCAACTGAAGTTCCTCCTGCATTTGGGGACATCTAGGGAAAGTAATTCTATTATATGTAATAATGCATGAGGACAGAGTACAGTTCTGTCATGGGCAGGACATTTAGAGGATGTCTCTTTTTTTTTTCCTGCTCCTGCTACTAACTGCTTCCAATAAGATATTAAATATGCTTTGGGAGTATATTATACTTATCTGCCAAAATGGATAGAAATCAACTAATCAATTCACAGAAATTGTGCATGTGACACATCCATGCATTGTAAGATGGTAGCTAATAACACAGTTGCAGAAAACAAACAATGCCTACATTTTCTCCAAACTTTGCATCATCTGGCCCTGATCTTCTCTGCTGTACTATCTTTTCTAAAGACAAATTATGTATTTTTGTGCCACCTCTGGGACTACCTGCCTGGATTCTGGGATTCTGTAGACAAGACTGAAGATCTGATGTCAGGCACCCAGAAACGAACAACAGAAATTGGTGACTACCTGGGAAAAAAAGAATGAAGTAACTTGCCTATGGACACACAGGAACATGACAGAAGCGAGGACTGGAACATCTCTCTTTGGCTTCTTTAGTGATGTGATCATTTTTACTTCTGCAAACTCCTGTCTCATTTGCTTTAAAACTTTTCTACTTCAGCAATAAATGAGGCAACATCTCTAAAATTAATTGTCTTCTTCAGCACCAAGCCTCGTTCAAAGCCAGGTAAATTCCATGCTCTCCAATGGATGAACCAGGAATATCGTAGGGAATGAAACAGAACGGATAATGAACTGTATCATAAGCGATATAAAAGACTTATTTCTCCTCTTGGGTGTGTGACATGACCACCTTCAGCGTTGTTTTAACATAGTTTTTAATACTACAATGTAAACTATGTTCTAAAATAAATAATTGGAATGTTATATTCAGAATAACTGAAGCTGGGGTCTGTAATTTCTCATTTCAAATTTCAGAGACTTCAACATATTACAATTCCAGCAAAACTGATTTTTCTAATAAAAATGGTTATATTATTTTTTCTTTTTTTTCCTGCCAGCTCTTAATGCCAGTTGTTTTGGCCTAACCAGCAAGAATTTCAGGGGATCTAGTTCCTACTGAATAAACTTTGGGTTTGCTGAAACTGGCAGGAATTCTGTGATGCACTTCAGTGAGTAAACCCAGTGAAGGCTGAGCACTTCTGAAAATCCTGGTGCAGTCTGGCATCTTTTTCTTTATTTAAATTGTGCAGGTGTTAGTTATCTGCGAATGTTTACCACAAAGAAACAAAGAAATAAAAAAAATACATGCACTATTTCTCTACACTTGAGGGGAAGCAGTATGTTTTGAGATGAAAATTGTCACCTCAGGTGACATTTTTGCCCATTACTGTTATTATTTAGGCCTTTTCTCCCCTCTTTTTGTATTACTCAACTGATGATCAAAGGGCATCAGGTACTGACTTCCATATCACTCCCTAGGTTTATCATAATTCAAACTCTTCGTTCATTCATTCCAAGGCTGCCATCAGGGGGATGCAGTCAGTCACAATGAATGTCAGAGCAGGCCACAAATCCACTATAGATGCATTCCTATGAAAGTGGATCTTGAAGCCACATTCACAACATAGTCCTGTTTTTGTGTACATTTTCCTTTTCACTAAACAAAGAACCACAAAATGTTTTCTTTTCCAAGTATATTCCAATCCAATCTCCATAGTGCTCTCAACTCACTTAAAAAGTGACTATTATTCCCTAAAATATGCCATGTAAATTAGGAGGAAGGGACATTTAAATAAGGGCTCAAGAAGAAATATAACAAGCTTTTACCTAGATCTTCACGTGGAATGCAAGCAGGCAGTATGAAAATGATCTCTACAAACCACATCCTCAATGAATCTCATAGTGGTACAATAGTGTAATAGAGAGAAACTAGAGAGAACAGACACTGCAGTACAACAAACCACCTCAGCACTAACATGGGGCTCGCCTGTGCCTTGGTAGATGTCACTGGAGATGGGACACACGGAGTGCAAACACAGACAGAGGTGTATATGGGCTGGAATTATCTGTAGATACATATACATACACACTGAACAGCATTTCAGTCACTGCTCACTACTTATTCCTGCAGAAAGTGAACTAATTGCTACTGCATTTTTTACTCAGGAGTTTTTACCATCACGGTTTCAGAAATGATGTTCCCTTCCTTTGCTAGATCTTGAGAAAGACCCTTTGAGGGACAGAAAACAATGTAAATAATTTTGTTAGAATATACACAATTTGTATCTATAATTTAACTCATTTTAACCTCTTTCTAAAAGCTCTATATAGTTCAGATGTTATTTTTCCCCATTACGTTTCTCTTCGGTCGCAAACTTAAAATTGCTTGTATATTTTGAAGCTAAGAAAAAATAATCATATTTAATTCTTAAAATGTAATTTTTTTGTGCTTTCTGAAATCAAATGCATTAGTGATAAATTAAAAACAAGAAAAAAAAAAAGGCGCCGTTCTTGTATACGTATCTCAAATCTCCACATCATACAGTTTTATTTGGTATGAGGTTTTTTTGAACATCTGCGGAAAGTTATTCTCTCTCTCCCCGTTTATCAGGTTATTCATGAGAGTCCATGACAGTCCAGCCCGTGGGGATAAGAGCCCCATCAGGCTGCCGGAGCCAGGGGTGCGGCGGGACCCGCGGAGAGCCGCGCTGAGCCGGGGCAAGGAAGGAAAGAAGGAAGGAAGGGGGAGCTCTTGCAGCCTTCGCTGCAGCGAGCAGCTCCCGCCGCCCCGGGGCTTGCAGGGGGCGGCTGCGGCCGGCAGATCGCGCCCTCGCACCGGCAGTGCCCCGGGTCCCGCCGCCGCGGAGCCGCCATCCCGGGGCCGCCGTCCAGGGGCCGCTGTCCCGCAGCCGCCGTCCCGGAGTCCACAGGACAAGGGGAACGCACCGGCTGAGTCCTTTCAGCAGACGGGAAGTGTGAATTCGAGAGCAGCCTCACCCACAGGTAACCTTCTAACCGTACACAGTCAGCTAGGGGTAAGCACAGGTGAGTGTGTAAGAGAAAACACATTTTTACACAAAATAAATAATAGTAAATAATTACCCATATCTAATAAGGATCTAGAGGTGGGGCGTTTCTGTTACAGTTCATATGCTGACTCCAGCTTTTGGAGCCTAAGGTTTTCCGGCTGGGCAGGTTACTGGGGAACCACCTGAGGATTTAGGACAACTGTGTTCCAGCCTACATTTGCCTGCAAATGTGTTGCCCAGGTAAACTTGTGCAAGTCACTGCTTCTCTGTGCCCCAGCTCCTCACCTGTAAAATGCCATGAAGCTTTGAGGAAAAATGTTTGAAAGCATTGGGAAGTGCACAGGTGCCTGACCTATACTTGTATACAGAAAATTTAGAGATGTTGTTTTAATGTTCTGCTTCAAAATTACGGGTTACTTATGAACATATACATATATATACACATATACACAACATGTAAGTGTGCATGTTTCTCTCTGGTAGCCATGTGTGCTGTTCTGGGAAATTTGACTACACAGTCCTGAGCACAGAGAACAACAGAAATGAGGGAGAGACACCTACTCCAGGACAGAAACAACAACACAGAATTAGTGGAGTGATCCACTGATGGTGGGAGATGCAGGAAAACCTACAGTACAGCATGTCAGTGGAAGGGCGAGGTTACTTCATGGGTTGAACCATAAACTTTTTGCTTAAAAAATTCACTTACCAGTTTGGCTGCGCTCTTTGAATATGAACATGAAAAATGAAGACACAGCTCAGAATTTTTTCTGGGTGTAAGCTGACATGGCAATCACTGCTCAGATAGATCTGTCTGGAAAAGCAAGACCAACTTCATCCTGTTTCCCATGAGCTGAAGAATTCAGTTTCAGGCAGCTAAACCAGAGGTAACTTTTCCAGTCATATTAACAGTGTGGGATGGAGCACAGCAGCACCCAAGGAAACATTCAGAGGCAGAAAATACCCTCCAGCTCCTTCCAGAACATTACAGACAGAAACTTTGGGGTTTTACTCAAACTTTATTTACTCTGATTAGTTTTAGCTTTTAGGCTTTTTTCCTTATCTAAGAAACCAGCAAATCAAGAAACTACTTTTTCCTTTAAAAGGCACGATTCTGTTTAAATAACTTTTTGAACAGAACATTTTTTCAGCTTTACTAAGTTTCTACATTCAGTAGTTTCTGTGTAAAAGCCAACATTTCAGTGTTTTTCAGAGTTGCCACCCTTCTTGAGACCAGATAAATGCAAGGCAAAAGTGTTTTCTCTCTTTAGAGTACTGTCACATTCACTGTGCAGTTCCCTAGGGCTGGGAAGAGCTGTCCTGCTGTGCTGTGGGGCTGATGGCTCGCTCTGCAGTCTGGCCTGCCAGTGTGGGCAGCCAGCTTGCCCAGCTTCACTGGATCCAACTGGGAGCCCTCACCCAACATGCCATTTTGGTGATGCTTCCCCAACCCCTAACTCAAACGCCGCATGTACCAGGTGACTGCAGCGTACAAAGCTAGTTTCTTCAAGCAGACACGAGTGTCTCCGACGATGCTTTTGTGGCTGTGGTGGTGCCAGGGTGAACACCGTGGGGTGAACACTGGCAGATGGCCAGAACACACAGCACCTCATGCACAGCATGTGCCGGGCACGGCGACCCCGTGGCACGTCTCCCGTGATAGAGGACGCGTTAGTCACCCACCGTGTCCCGGCACGCGGCTCTGGCTGCGCAGGAGCGGGCGGCCCTCTGCAGCTGCGGGGGGCGGAGGGCTGACCGCCCAGCTGCACTGTCGCTACCCGTTGCCCCGCCGTGCAGCCGCCCTCCGCAGCGGGGGAAGGCGCACGCCTCAGGGAGTTCGCAGCACCGCGCTCCTCGCCGTGCCCGGCTGCCGGGGCGCCCACCGCCCTCCTCCTGCCCGCCCCGCCCCGCGCCCCCCTCCCGCCGCCGGGGCCGTCCCACAGCGGCAGAGGGCAGGCGCGGCCGGAGCAGCGGCGGGTCCCGGGCGCGGCGGGCGGGCGGTGCGGGAGCATGGCCCCGGCGGGGCGGCTGTGCGCCGCGCTGCTCTGCGGCGCCCTCAGCCTCTGCAGCCTGCGGGCCGCGCCGTGGCAGCCCGACACGCTCTACATGTGGATCGACGCCCAGCAAGCGCGGGTCCTCATCGGTAAGCGGGGCCGCTCCCCCGGCCGGTTGCCGCGGCGGGGGCGGACGAGCGCCCTGCGCGGAGCAGAGCCCGGCCCGGAGGGGCTCGGCGGAGCTGCCGCCCATCGCACCCCTTTGCCTTTCCCAGGCTTCGAGGAGGATATTCTGATCGTGTCCGAGGGGAAAATGGCCCCGTTCACCCACGACTTCAGGAAAGCCCAGCAGAGGATGCCCGCCATCCCCGTCAGTATCCACGCCATGAACTTCACCTGGCAGGCAACGGGACGGGTAGGTGCAGAGATGGGGCCGCGGCGAGGAGAGGGGACGGCTCTTTAGACCCAGGCAGGTGGTTTGATTTTTGGAATAGTTGAGGAAACCCTCCCCGAGGCGTGCCAGGGCGGCCCCGGGCGCGGGTCCGCTGCCGTCGTGTCTGTCGCCGGACCCGGTTGGGCAGCGCCTTCAGCACCGGCGCCCCGCGGGGTCCCGGGGAGCGGGCAGGGCCGGGGAGGGGGCGCGGGGAGCAGCGAGAAACGCGGCCACATCGCTGGGAAAGTGTGTTTGAAGGTGGGGTTGTGAAGTGCGGGTGTCTCGGGCAGCGGAGAACCCGGCAGGCTGGTGCGGTGCGGGGGAACAGTCAGAGCTCACCAGGAAGATAACCAGTTGCCTTTACTTTAAATAAAATTTTACTTGACGGTAGTTATGTGGATGCAATTTTCTTTCAACGTTCTTTAGCTTATGGACAAACACTACACGTAATTTATTGATCCCTGTTTACTAAATGTACATGCTTAATGTGTAGTCCTTGCAAGTAATAAGTCTTTTCTGTAGACTTATTTTTACCAAGTTTAACTGCAAAATCACGTAAATCTGCAGTGCATTGAATACCTTTGGATTATTTTGTTGGAAAGATAAGAACGCATGACATTTTCATGAAGACACATATGCACAATTTGACACACTGACAACATATGCTGAATCTGCATAAAGCTGAACGACGTTAGCATATGATATCATGGATACAGAAAAAAATAATTGTAACATAAAACCAATTTACAATACTGAACACTGACTTCATACAATAAAGAGCTTGGTAAAGATGAAACAATATTTACATGCAAATATTCAATGAAAATTGTTTGTATAATTCAGCTAATTGCAGCTTCACAAATTTGTTTGTGGTTTTGGTTGTTTTAAAATACTGCTCATAACTACAGGACTTGTTTGACTTTGATGTACTGTCTGTGACCCTTGTAATTTTTGCTATCCTCACAAAGCCTTTGAGTTTAGGAAACACTTTACCTCCTCTTTTAGAGAGGAAGGGAATCTGGAGACAAAACTTACTCACAAAGGCTGAGTGACATGCTCAAAGTGTTTGACGTTCCACACCAGCTTTACAGAGAAAACAACTTTGTACACCAAGGCCTGGCATTTAAATAACTAGAAATAATTAGTGTGTTTTGGGACTATATTTCCTGTTCCATTTCTCTGTCAGCTTCAGTTGCTGTCCATGATAAAACTGTTTTTGCAAAGGAAGACTGAGATGTTAGTTTGAACCCTGTCGCTCTTCTCTTGGCCTTCTTTCTTGTGCTCTCTCCTCCCTTCTTTGCTGCCCACAGGTAGCTCATTAGGAAAATATGATTGTAGCACTGATTTCAGTGAGAAGAGTCACAGACTTACTTAGAGACAGCATAGGCAAGTGTTCCCCTTGATGCAACTTGCAGGACAAAACCCCTTCTGAGCAGTGGCAAAGCTGTCTAACCCATTATTCCTCCTCCTCCTCTTTGCTGAATTACTGAATTCCTGTTAGATAAACCATAATTAGTAAGTGAAATACCTAAATGGTTAAAGTAGCATCTTTGCACTTCTGTATTCAGAGAACAATGTGTTAACTTTTGGGTATTTATGGGTCAAACAAGTGTTAAAACCAAGAGACTCTGCATTTGGAGATTTTACAGCCACCTGTAGGGTACACCTTACAAGTTCATCTGTGTACAGTCAACACAAACATTGGCACTCCAGTCTTGTGGTTGTGGATATTTAAATACTTATGCAGGTCTACAGATGAAAAGCAGGGTTTCAAACAGCAGTCTGAGCTAAGAAAAGAGTTTCAATGCTCTGGTGTTTCAGGAGTGGGGGAAACATACTTAGCATCCTAGAGAAAATGTCTAATTTTTGGTAGCACAAACAGTCCTGTTGATTTTTGCATCCCTTAGAGGTGTTTGAATACAGCTACCTGTTACTCATAGTTCTTGAGAGTCTCTGTGGAAACAAGGGCACTTAGTGTCCCTATGCCAGCCAGACCTTTTCCTGAGGAGAAGGGATGGGAAAAACCATGTGTATTTCTTCTGTAGCCTGTAGGAAGACATTGGCATACCTTTTTATATATTGTAATTGAACAATGCCCATAGTAGCATTGCAAATAGAGTCAGATAAAAGTTATTTGTGGGAAAAGAACACAGTTTTGGTTGTTTTTTTTTTCCCAGCATTTCCCATCTCTCTTTTTTTTTCCCCCAGCGGTGGGAGTATACAGGTTCTTAGAAGTTTCCACTGACAAGTCCAGGAAAGTACTAAACACTTGCTACTTTTATTTTGGCAGAATACTTTTGTCTGAGAATTTCCTGAGTCAGGGAAGGGGAAGTGGGAAAGGGAATGAGGGGAGAGGAGGAGGGAAGGAGGGGAGGAGGAGAGAAAAGAGACAAGAAAGGAAGAAGGAAAATGTAAAATATACTAGTACTCTTTGAAAGAAGAAACACATTCAAGATAATGAAGTACTAGACTGCTTTCTGTAAAAAAAAACTGTTAACTAGCATACAGTTGTGTCCTGTTTGGTAAAACTGAAATAATTTCTTATGTGAGTCTCGTATCTTGTGCCTTATAGACCCTTGTATCCCACCTGAGATCTAAAGATACTTCTCTAAGGTTCCAAGGTTTTGAGTGCTGTCAGTAGCATATGCCATAGCCTCTAGCAGTAGCTAGAACCCTTTTGGGTCTGTAGATATCAGACTTCTCCAGGAGATCCTGTCTGTGTCATTACATGTTTTCTAGCCCTGATATCAGTAAGACAGGGGAATGAGAGAGCAGCTGGGTGAGTGCCTGGGATCTCCAACAGAGTAGGGCTGAGTCTCTCCTGAAATGCACTTTGCATCCCTGTTTACACCTGTGGAAAGTGGCTATAAATATCCTGTGGGTAGATTTCATCTACCTGGTCCTGGGATAAATACTGATCCAAGTTGTAGGTGAGTAAATAATTCAACCTAGGAAGTGGCAATACTTCTCAGTCCTGAACTGCTGCATTTGTCCATACTCTAGTTTAAAAATGTCTGTTGAAAGGAAGATTTTAAGGACTAGATTATACTCGTATTTGATGTAAACTGAAGTGGTAAAACCCTACTACATTTAGATGTTATGTTTCTGAAACAGTGGCCTTTGTGCCCTGTAACCATTTTATGTGGAAAAGGTTTTGTATGGTAAACAATTGAAGCCATTTTCACCAGAAAACATTAACCAAAGAAAAGCAGTTTCTTAGTCCATTAGTTCTAATAAATATTAGGAAAAATTAGGGGAAACCCCAAATTTCAGGGTCTGAAGGTGCCAAATACCTACTTTTTCTGGTGAAGTCAGGATGAGCCAGGGGTTATGAGAAGGCTAGAACACTGTGGAAGAGAATTGTTACGCTTTTATGCACCTTATGTTTTCACCTGTGAATTTAAATGTAAGATTACAGATGTTATGGTCTCTTTAGAAAAAAATGTAATATGGGTAAACTGGTAGTTACAAAGATTGCTCCTTGATTTGAAAGGTTTAAAAAAACGAAAATCAGTGGTAATATACAGCATACAGTAGGTATCTGTGTAACCACTAGAGCTCACTGGTGTGCTTCTTGCTCTTATTCTGTATGTTTTTTGCAAAAGAAAGAATAATGACTTTTGGGGATCTCATCCTCTGGGGAAGACCACACTTCAAGACTTGCCAATGAGAGAGGAGTAGACCCTGTTATGCTAATGCTGCAGCATGTTGCACTATGTCCATCAGTGGAATGTGCCAAAAGTTGCAGTGACAACATAATCTCTACAGCATTTAGGAACTTTATGAAAGATATTCAATCTCCGAATCTACAAATACCAATATAGATGCTTAACTTTCAGTGGGACTTCTGACAGTGATAAAATTAAGCTTATATGTAAGTATTGGTGGGAGAGAACCATATTAAAAAAAAAAAAAAGGGTTGATCAGTGCAGAGGAAGCAAGTGCTCAGTGACAGAGCAGCAGTTGGGTTGTTTTAATAGATGGGAGATGAAAAAAGAAACCAAAAAGCAAGTTGGAATTTTTGTTCTGTATCAGTCCCTACAAAAACAATCAGTCTTGGCCACAGCCTGCCCAGGCTGCTTTCTTCCTTTCAAATACGGGAGAAGTATTTGGGGTCAGATAAATTAATGTAGCTGCTTGCTTCCTACTCCTGGCTATGGAATGTACCCCAGGGCTTCTCTCCTGTTGCATGATTGAATGCGTGTCCATGAGGTGACATCTGAATATTCAGTCCTGTGCTGGTGAGTGAATGGGATTTGGTGCATGTGACTGGAGGATGCACATATACACAGAATCACACACAGAATCACAGAATGTCAGGGATTGGAAGGGATCTCAAAAGATCATCTAGTCCAATCCCCCCATCAGAGCAGGAACAGCTAGATGAGGTTACACAGGAAGGCGTCCAGGCGGGTTTTGAATGTCTCCAGAGTAGGAGACTCCACAACCTCCCTGGGCAGCCTGTTCCAGTGTTCTGTCACCCTCACTGAGAAGAAGTTTCTTCTCATATTTAAGGGGAACCTCCTGTGTTCCAGCTTGTATCCATTGCCCCTTGTCCTGTCATTGGTTGTCACTGAGAAGAGCCTGGCTCCATCCTTGTGACACTCACCCTTTATATATTTATAAACACTAATGAGGTCACCCCTCAGTCTCCTCCAAGCACAATCAATCAGCCTTTCCTCATAAGGGAGATGCTCCACTCCCTTAATAATTTTCACGGCTCTGTGCTGGACTCTCTCCAGCAGTTCCCTGTCCTTCTTGAAATGAAGGGCCCAGAGCTGGACACAATATTCCAGGTGTGGTCTCACCAGAGCAGAGTAGAGGGGAAGGAGAACCTCTCTCGACCTACTAAGCACCCCCTTTCTAATACACCCCAGGATGCCATTAGCCCTCTTGACCACAAGGGCACATGCTGGCTCATGGTCATCCTGCTGTCCACCAGGACCCCCAGGTCGCTTTCCCTTACACAGCTCTCTTAACAGGTCATTCCCCAACTTATCCTAGAACCTGGGTGCATGGATATTGCATGTATATTGCGTGCTAAAGATATATCCAGCCTTTTGCTGCTGGCTGCTCGCCTTTTTGTGATACGGTAGTGGTGGTCCTGCCCTACAACAGGAGAGATGCATGTGCACACAAGGAGATGAAGTGCTGGAGGAAGAAAGGCCTTTGGTCTAGGAGAGTTTTTGGTCACATGAGCACAAGGATCAGGAGGGAAGGGGGCATCCCAGTGTGTAGTTCTTCGGCAATTGAACCTGTCCTTACTGGAAAGCCTGGGTTACTTCTAATCAAAGAGCTATTGATAATCATGAGTAAAGCAAAAAGATGTCCACCTCTTAGAAAGAGGAGATATATGTCATCAGTACATTTTCTAGCATAATTTCTAAATTGTGAAGTGGAGCTTAGGAATGTTATGTAATTCCAGCTCCTGGAGGGTGGTTCTGATCTCAGCAATGTAACCATCAACCTGAACAGCTCGATTGCTTTCTCTGGAATTACCTTGTCTTGCTGAGATGTAGCCTGACCATGAAGATAAAATGGAGTATCCACCTATGATGGGAGAAATTTTGTTTATTTATCCAGAGGAAAGCTAACAGGCTTCTCATTTTAAGCCTTATTGTTGCAATAAGGTGCTCCACTCAAACTTTACTATTTCCTTGATAAACTGAAAGAAAACAAAACCTGGTGAATTTGAAAACGCATAATTCTTCAAAGGAAACTTTTCTTCAAAGAGGCCGCTAAACTTTTTGTAAATATTTTATTCATACTCAGTGATTACAGTGATGCTTTTCAGCTGAAAAATGTCTCATATGCACAATTCAGGTTTTTTCCAATAAAAGTATGGCTGTTCTGGAAGTCTGGTCAAGGCAATCGCATAAACTCACACTCTTGGGATTTATAGTAGCACCTTCACTGTGGTTTCATGTCACCAAACAGAGGAAATACTTTGTTTTCTGACCTCTGTACCAAAATTTCCATGTGGAATGTGAAGATGTTTATGTCCTGTGAGCATGATTTTTAGACAGAGGGTTCTCATATCAAGAGCAGAGCTCCAAACCTTTAATATTTAGATTCTGCTCAGCTGTGGTATTTTGCATCTCAGTGTTGTAGACATGCCACCAGGGATCAAAGTAATGCTGTAGAGATCCCACTTTCTTAGTAAAGCAGGCATGTGCCAGCCATCTGTTGTATCTGCTGATAGAAAACAGCAGTAAAGTTTCTCAAAGTTTTGCCAAGAAGAAAAGGGGGGGATTTATTGCTCAGCAGAGATGAGTTACAAGGCACCTTGTAGTGTAAGCTACATCTGGTTTCCATAGTAATTTACATGGTATATGTATAAACTACACAATTATTCTTTTTACATGGCAGTGTAAAGCTGTATTAAATAAGCCATTCTTCAAGATTTTCATTGTTTCTATAAATATTTTAATACATTTTTAACAAAAAAAATCATAAGTAAGAAAATATTTTCGCTACTTTTACAGTAGTATCTGCATTGTACAACATAACTGTTGAAAAGCACCGGAACTAACAGGACACCCCAAACTTCAAGACTATATTTTGTGAAAAGATACAGATTTCTCTCCTGATGTTACTAGAATTTTTTCTGAAATATAAAATCCTGGCTGTGTTGCTTTCCTCTTCATGTAACTGAAAATGTTTTCTCTTCACAACACCTCTTTTTTACAGACAGTTTCCTTAGTATGTTCTTAGTGTTCTAAAGTTAATGCCATTACAAGTAATGCCATGGAGTAAAAAGTAAGAAATTAGCCATAACAAGAACTAGCAGGAAGAATTTATTAACGTATTTAACTTCTTCTGTTGGCATCATGCTTTCCAAACAGATTTTTAGGTAGTTATAAAACAAATACAATAAGCCACATTCTTCCTAGGCCATGTGCCTATGTAAGGAATATGGTATGACCCTGAGCTTCAAAACAGTGGGATGTAGTAGATACTTGCATCATGTTGAATAGAATTTAAAATATTGCATATCCTAGCTCAAAGCATGGAGTTTCCGATTAGTATTTTTAAAGCTTTCAAGAGAATGCATCTCAAAGCCTTTTTTATTTCACTTTACTGAGGCTTTACATTTGGCTTGCCAGGGTCTGTTCTTTTATTTTCTTTTTTTCTCTTTTTTTTTTTTTTTTCATACAAATTCCAACTTCTGAAAGATGCTGGTTTACTTCTGTTAGTCACATTTATTCTGCTGTTAGACCATGTTGGATTTTTTGTTTTGCTGGCATTTTTTTGTTTTCTTCTTTCATTTTCAACTGTTCATTTTTGGACAAACTCTTCCCTACATCAGACTGTAAGCCAGGCATGGTGGAAAGTGCAGTCACCCGAAATGCATAGTAAAGAAGAGACAGTTGCATTGCAAACCTTAGTCTTTCCATAACAAAACACATCATGTTATTTGCAGTGAATTATATTTATGAAGTGTAGTAGATGTCTGCTGCAGGTGTACATTTCAGTAAAACCAGAATATAGCTTTAGTGGTATTTTCTGTTACATAAAGGGCTTTTTGGAAAATTTTAAATGGAAGAAACACATAATCAGTCACGTTTTGGATATGTTGTTGAATGCACAGTTAATTTGCACTTTTTTCCCTTCTGTTTGGTTTGTGGAGACTGCCATTCTGAAATCTTAGTTGTAATAAACTGCAATCGTAATAAAATATATGTAATAATGTGTGTAATAATAAAATGAAAGACTGGCTTTTATTATACAAAATAAAGTTGAGATCCATGTACAAAAAGCATCGGGGCTATCTGTGACACTTCGAGCTGAGCCAGTTGTATAAAGTATCAGAAGTCCTACTCAATGAGTACACGTGCATGGAGATCAGCGTGTTTTTCCCTTGGGTGGCAGCCTGGCAGGTGATGTGTGTGAACTGACAGTCGTGCGGGGCTTCTGCTGGCCTTCACGGTCCTCACAATCCCTTATTAGACCTATCAGCCTGCAGAAAAACCTGCCGAAGATTTCTCTCTTTCCTTACGCTTACTTAATAAAAGAAAGAGCCAAATAGGGAAAACCAGACATGTCTTCAAACTTCTGAGAGGCATGTTCCCATGCCTTCATGCCACTTCGCTGGACTTGCTCAAATATGTCCCTGTTTCTCCTGCACTGGGGAGCCCAGGACTGGACTCAGCACTCCAGGTGTGTCTCACCAGTGCTGGGCAGAGGGGAGGGATCACCTGCCTGGACCTGCTGGCAGCGCTCTGCCTAATGCAGCCCAGGAGGCTGTTGGTCTTTGCCACAAGGGCACATTGCTGCCTCGTGGTCAACTTGGTGTCCACCAGAACCCCCAGGTACTTTTCTGCCAAGCTGTTTTACAGCTGATTGGCCACCAGCATGTACTGGTGCATGAGGTTGTTCCTTCCCAGATGCAGGGCTTTGCACTTCTCCTGTTGATCTTCATGAGGTTCCTGCAAGCCCACTCCTTCCATTCCTGTATCTTCTGCATACTTGATGAGGGTGGTCATCATCCTCACAACATCAACCTCATTAATGAATATGTTAAAACAGTATGAGACCTAGTATCAGCCCCTGAGGTACACTGCTAGTGACTGGCTTCCAGCTGGTCTTGTGCTGATGGTGATAATGCACTGAGCCTGGCAGTGCAGCAGTCTACCTCACTTACATAAATTTCACTTCCCTACTTCTTCTGTGACCATGTTGTGGGAGAGGGTACTTGAAGTCTTACTAAAGTCCAGATAAACAAAATCCACCGTTCTCCTCTAATCCCTCAAGCCAGCTATTAACACAAATGGGCCAGGCAGGAACAGAAAACTGAGACAGACTTGTACAATCACAGTGAACCAGCAAACTGAAATGTGCCTCAGAAAAACTAATATAAATAAAGCCAAGACTGTGATATTGTTGTAGAGATAGATGCACTGAGAGGACTTTATCCGGCTATGATACCTGAAATCCACCACAGTATGTGGATTCATAGTCCATTCATAGAAGACCACCTAGCTGCACAAAAATGCTGAGGAGGAGTTACCCAACAAGTCTGACTTGGAGAAGAGGCACACATGGGATAAAAATGCCTTAGTAAAGGCTTACAAAGATTTAGGGTGGATTTGTTTCAACCAAGCAACAAGAAAACCCCCGCATTTTTTGCATTTATTTATGAAAGTTTGCTTTGTTTTACAACCAACTCGTGGAATCCAACCTGTTTGGCTGTACAAGGAAAAGTGGGCAATAACCTTCCAGTTGCTTCAGTACTTGCTGCCATCACTGCCAAATACTCTTAATAAATAACTTAGAGACCAAAAAGCACTTTCAGAGCTGGTCCCACAAATCCTCTGAAGTTACCCCTTGGCCTGGATAAACAGCTAGCTCAACCCAGCTGATCCTAAAGGAAATAAAACCTGACATCAAACCTGGCAGTCTCCTAGCCTCAGGTTTTGGCCCATCACCAGGGAAAACAAACTCCCCAAACAGCAGCCCACTGATGAGAAGACCTGTCACCAGCTCTGGGCCCTGAAGCACAGAAACCAGTAGCAAGAGCAGCAGAGCCAGCCTTCACAGTGATGGCTGGCCAGAGCAGGACAGGGAAGGCTCTTGGACCATCCTGACCATCAGAACAGAGAACAAGTTCAGAGCTTTCAACACTGTGATTATGAACCTGTTTTTCTCTGGGAACATGAGGAAGACATGGAAAGATCACAACTTGTTGATGAGCTGGAAAAGTTGGGCTCTACCTGCAATGTTTTCTAGCTGCTCTCAACTTGCAAATGTGAATATTGATATAGTCAATGGGAATAGGAGACTAAAAACCACACAGGCAAATAATCAAGTCCACTGAACACCTTCAGTAAGGAGTACAAGTACCACCTTCAGACTATTCCTTTTAAACTGCAAGAAACACTGCTTTCATTTTCCAAGTTTGAACTTTAGCCAGTTCCCTTTCTTGCAGAGGTTCTGGGAAATAAATTGAACTGTTGAAACAGAGTCCACTTGAGTGACCAGGTTGCAAGAAATGTATTTTTTTCCTTGTGAATCCACAGATACATCAAATAGCTGCAAGCAGCTACATGCCTGCAGTATTCCACAGAGGGACCTTTGGGGAGAGCAAGCGGGTTGCACAGCAGAGCACACAGGCATCTGCCAGAGAGAAGAGAGGCAAAATACAGTCACCTGGATCTGTAGTCACAGACAACAGATGAAATGCATAGCCATATTAAGAACTGCGAAATCATTTGCTAACAGGGCATGTTGACTATTATCTTAGTTGATTTTATATTTTTTTTAATTTATGCTGTGTTTTTTCTCCTCCTTCCAGTTTTGCACAGGAACTTCTATTCAGATTGCATAGGCATGATCAGATTTCTGCATTGGCAAAGGAGCATCACTGAAAGCTTACGGCCCAACATGTTGCTCCCCTCTAGTCAGAGCTGTGACATATCAGTATTAGGTACAGTGTGGAGAAGCTTACAGTGTCCTTCCCAGACAGAAACTAGAGGCCTTCATCACATCAAGAACCACTTGCGTTTCACGTTTTTACTTGACAGAACATTAGCTTCCCTTTGACTGTACAAAGTCTGCACCTTATCCTGCCCACTAATGTAGTTCACATTTGAATTGTATCAGTGTGAATATCCTGTTTACTTAAAAGGCCCTTTTTAATTATCCTGCCAAACATTTGCAGTCAAGTAAATTCCATAATTTATATAGTTGGTGCTGCAATGCCACTGTTACTATGATTTGTTTATATAACAATTAATCAAAACCTAATGGTAGGTTTGCAAGATTTAAAACATTTCTAAGTATTTAACATTTATATAAGACCTTTATTCATTCAAAAGTAAGGTTTTCTCATGCTGTAAAATACTATTAAGCAGTATAAGTTTATTCAATTAAATTAATGGGGAGACATTTAAAAAGATGCAGAACCTGAAAGTTTGCTGGCAGAACGAATGGCTACCTGGAGGTATAGAGCTTTCAGCCTCTGCAAGTTCTCATGAAATCTCTGTTCCTCTACCTCTCCACAACCCCAACAACTCCAACAGAAACTTCTGTCTTGTCCCTGTCTGCAAATGTTGAGGTAACAGCAGCAAGGTCTTTCTCCCCTTCTTGGCTTAGGGCAGGTGATGGAGCAGACCCAGGTTCTCCGGGATTTCTTCCCATCACCAGACCAGAGGTGTCATGAAGAATGGGAAGCAGAAAGCCAGTTTTGTGAGATGGAAAGAAAAGGGATGGCCATTGCCCTTCTGTGAAAGTAGTATTGTGAGGTTCTTCCCTGTCTGATTCCTTTATAAGCACTCCCCATCAAAACAGAAGAGAGCACAAAAACTAAGCCTCTCTGCTCTGAGGAGAGAGATGTGCCAGTCTGTGTCTGGTGGAGGAATCAGCCGGTCTGGATGGGCTTCCCTAAGCATGGCAAGACATAGAAAGGAGAGCAGGAGCTTTTCTTACAGCCTGAGCAGAATTTCTTGAACTGATATTCAATTGTGAGAATTTGCAGCTCTGTTTAACACATTATTATTATGCCTTGACAACAAATCTGGTTTTGCTACCCCTGCCACATTCATGGGACAGTTTACTTTAAATGCACAGGTGTCTACTCTGATGATAATCAAGCAGCAAAGAGATGTTTGGGTGAAGCTTGCTTTTTATCTCTGATTATAGACTTCCATATAAGCCACATTTAGTGATGGTATGCTTAAATTAGTTTCTCTGGTAAAGCCCAAGTTATTTCTGGCAAGCATAAGATGAGATACTGATCACTCTCAATGCACAGAAAATATCTGAAGACATTTATTTGAAAAACAAAAAGCCTCGGATTAAAATTTGTACAACCTGTATGTTGAAAATTCAACCATTAGCTAAACATACCTTTCAGTATATCATTGAAAATGGACCTTCAAACTGAGGTGTGTTGTTCACCTGTTGTCCTTCAGGAGTCTGTTAATATCCTACAGATAAACCATAATTTTTCAGAAAACAGATTTCTGCTACTTTAAAAATCTGCATTTGAAAACATTTGTGGATATTTGCATATGACCAGCATGGTTTGGGCTCAGGAGTTTTTTCCGTACACATTTACCCAGAAAACATTTCCAATGAATCTTGTGGTCAGCAAGCTGTGGCATTCCAGCCTCTGCCACCCCTAATTCATATGCATGTCAGTTTGTTAAATACAAATGAAAGGTTACAGAAACAAACTGTTAAATCAAGGTAGTTGGTCTTTATGTACAAACATGTTTTCCTTAGACCTCTGCATGTCTTCTAAAACACACCTTGCAACTGTGTGGTTTACTCTGTATTTGCATGTTAATGTTTCCATGACTTAATGGGGCAGATTTTCAAAGGCTTCTCAGCATTTGTAATAGCCATTCACTCTGAGGAAACCCACAGGACTTCAGCGCCAGGTTTTTTGCCTTTTGCCTGTATAAGATTCACAATTATAGAAAAAGCTGCATGATATTATGCCATATAGATGAGAATTAGTATGGGATCATATACTTAATGAGGTTTTAATGTCCTGTAAAAACAAGGAGACAGAGCTATGTCTGTACATACAGCATTATTCACTGGTATTTCCTGACTTTTGGCTGCTTAAGTGGATATCATTAGACTTCTTGAAACTTTTTTCTTGTTAACACAAGAGGGTTTTTTTATAGCATTTTCTTTGTTTCCTAAAACAAAACGAAACAAAACAAAACAAAAGCGGAAAGGTAGAAAGGATAAGGAAAAACCCCACTTTGTCTAGACAGCAGTCTAGACAGCAGTGTGTCCCTTTGCTCTGAGCAGAGCAGAGAAGGGGAGAAGGGATCTCCTTCCCCTCATGCTGGGGAGGGCATGGGAGGGTCCCTGTTCTGAGCAGAACTGAAGAGAGCAGGTTGTGTGGTGTCTTCCTCAGCTGCAGTGCTCCTGAGCTGTGCTTGCGTGGTCCTTCTCTGACACATCTTAGGAGACCCACAGGAGGGAGCCCATATGCTGCGTGCACCACCGTAGAGGCAAAGGCTGCTGGAGAAGATCAGCCTGTCCTGATTCGGGAGTGCACGTGTTCCACACTGGTTTGCCCAAGCACCTCCTGCGCAAAAACAGCAGAGCACGGGCCTCACCTTTGCACCAGAACAGCATCATCTTTAGATGAGACAGGTCAAACCCTGACCAGTGGATTTCCTCAGTGACAAGCACCTAATGTACATATAGTTGATACGGTCGCAAAAGCCTCCTGGTGCAGCATCCTTGTCCGCTCTCTTCTGTAACACTCTGTACAACATTTTCCTAAGATATGGCAAGACAACCACTTGAAAACAGATGTGCAGCCTATCCTCAATTCAGCCGCACGGCATGCATAAGTGGCATGTCACAATTGGAAAGGTGGCACTTGGCATGTGTCTCACTTTCCTGAGAGGTGTGTCATATTCCATTTAAAGAGTACAGCTCCCTGGTCACATTTCAGAAATGTGTTTTTAATCCAGTGTTGCTCCAAATAAACCTGTTAACTTGAACTGCCTCAAGCTTAAAAACATCACAAACATGAGTCAACTTGAATTATTCCCAGTGTATAATCTTAATGAACAATGGCAAGGTCATATGACTGAGGGTGGAATCATGTGTTTGGATCTTTCATTTTTCTCAGAGCTAAAAAGCCTTGTGTCTACATGACAGCTCTGGCAGTGCCATCAGAAATGTGCGTGCCCTATTTGGGTGCAGGTTCTGTTGGTTTCAGTAGTGCGTTGGAGGAATAATCATTTCACTGATGATTCTCAGCTTAGTTTCTTCCTCACTCCAAGATAATGAAATTTGAGAGTGCGGTGAGAAAAGCTGGTGTCTGTCAACGGCACAGGAGCAATTCTACAGTGGCATTCTACAACAGCTTTGGCCAGGCTAGCAGCTGACACGATCATGTCTTCTTTCCCATCCCTGGTCACACATTTCCATTCTCTTTCTTGTGCCAGTGCTGTGTGGCTGCTCAGAGAGTTGCTCTGGCTGAAAACTAGCCCTACAGAAAGAAGTGTTTAATATTTAATTTGGTCTGCTGTCTCAGTTAGCTCACCACACAGCCATGTCTGAAGAGTGTAGGACTGCAACAGCCCGATCTTGGGCTGCCTTGAGCTGCGCAGGTGCAGTCCTGCTATGATGAGCTACAGAAAATGTAGCAAATCAAAACAAAAGACAGAACTCCCAGACCTCAAGCATCTTCTAACAGGCAGAAATTGAAGCAGAACCAACAAAATTGACTCAGCTGAATGTCATCACAGCGAGTCCCGCTGCAGATGACAGGGAGGGTTTGACCTATGGGCTGCTGTGCTAAGCACGGCGTTTCTGTAGTGATGCACATAGCAGATCCAACAGCTCAGCGAGGTTTGCAGTGCAGGATGTCATTCTGCTTCTGTGTTTCTTTCTTCCTGAAAGTACCATGGACTGCACTCAGCCCAGAGCTACTCACCTCGTTTAGTCAGTAAGGGGGATTTGGAGAACCTCCAGCAGGCTCTGACTTCATTTAGAGGCTGTCAACCCATCTGGATGTACTGAGTGACAAAAAGGACAATTTGGCCTTGGTCTGCAAGACCAGACCAGGTTTACCATAGCTGTGCATCAAGGAATAAATCACATCTCTGATCTTAGCAAAACTCTTTAATCCCACGTGGGGCAGTTATCTCAAAGCAAAGTATAGACTTCTGCTGTCATCATCCTGCTGGTTTTTCATCAGAGGTAAATTTGCGCTTGAGGAGGTCCACACATTCATGTCTGAAGCTGAACTGTCCCACTGGAATTTTCTCTAATAAAAATCAGGTTAGGGTCTCTGCAAAACATTCTTCTGGGGAACTTTCAGCTGCTGGCACTCCTTGACAGGGTTTATACTGACAGATGATAGGTCACATTATCCAGAGTAAAAACAAACAAACAAAACAGAAGGATGGCTTTCCCAAAATAAACTTCATACCTTTCTGAGTAGGACTCATTCTGCAAGTGTGTGCAAAGGGTTCATCTGGAAGCTCAACTTGACCCTGACTGTCATAACTCTTCCTAATTTCTTTCATCTTCCTCAAATAGAGGATTAACCTGGTCATGTCAAGCATTGGCTGTATCAGAACAATACTTTTGTCTTTCATCAAGTTCATATGCACAAACCTTTTAACTAGAAAGTGCCAGGACCATTTCTTAATCCTGTTGAAGAAACGGGCTGTAGCAGAAGGAGACAAAATGAAAACCAGCATGGCTCTTTGCCCTATTCACCATCCGAATTCCATCTAAAGAAAGATTGTGACAAGAAGAAGGGCAAGGCAAAGAGGACACGCCTTGAAGAGTAGCAAGGGATTAGTATGCTAGCAATGGCTGGGGGCAGAAGGATGACATTTTTAAAGAGAGGATTTCTCCACGTAATTCTTACTAAAACTCAGTAAAATTATATCAAGCACAGAGAGCTCTCTGTGCTCTGCAGTGCAGCCCATGTGCCACAGTGAAATTCAGGACTTGCCTCATCTCTGGGCTATGACTTTGCTAGAAAACTAGCACAGAGAAAGTCAGCGGAGTGAGGGCTGGTGAAGATGCCTGCACTGCAAATAGACTCCATCTGCATCCAGGGAGAGAGATAAAGACAGTTCAAGACAGCAGGTAAATCAGACTTCTGGCTGGACCGAATTTTCTTCTGCAAGTGCTGGTCTCTGTCCTCTGAGTGTGGAAGAAGTCAAGGAGGAGCTGGCTTTAAAGAAGATACTTCATTTAAATGCTGGCAAATATATTTGACTGTTCTGGACCTTAACTCAAAAGACTGGACCCTGTGAGACTGATGCTGTAACCAAGGGATGAATCTGTGCAGAGGATGCCTATGGAAACAGACGTAGAAACAGGGAAGTTGCTTGTAGAAACTGTTCAGTTCTGAGCAAACTCCATAATATATATAGTTGGTGCTGCAATGCCACTGTTACTATGATTTGTTTATACAACAATTAATCAAAACCTAATGGTAGGTTTGCAAGATTTAAAACATTTCTAAGTATTTAACATTCATATAAGACCTTTATTAATCCAAAAGTAAGGTTTTCTCATGCTGTAAAATACTACTAAGCAGTATAAGTTTATTCAATTAAATTAATCAGAGGTAATACTTCCCTGCTTTACTATGAAGATAAGTCCATCTTGCTTTGAAAAGTTCAGAGTATAGTTACAGAGGACACAACTATATGGAGGCCTGTGTGGTATATGGAAATATTACAGTAATATATGTCCACATACTGGGGTCTTGTCTCAGTATACAAAGCAGTGTGATTTCAAGTACGACAGCAAACACACAAGTTCCTTTTCAGATACACTGATCAAACATTCTATCTAAATAACGAATTTAGTTCTTCTTTCATGGTAGTATCTAGAATTTGCTTTGGTCAGTGGCAGTGTGTAAAACAAGAACAAAATCACTCTGGATATTCCAAAAAGCATTTGAAAAATCAATCCAGCAGATGTTATAAGAGAGCAGTGTTAAGGAAGTCTTTCTAACAACTAGTCAGGAAAGAGTCGAATTTTTTAAAAACATTTTCACCATAACTTTTAAACACTTGTTTGCTTGGAATACAAGGCTAAAGACCATTATCTACTGAGCAGTAAATGAAGAAACTCCCACTCAGAGATGCTGCAGAATTTCTGTCACTTGAGCATACCGAAGTGGAAGCATCTCCCTTGGAGACTCTAGAAGGACTCCAGTCTGACACAAGCTGCTGTGAGATTTCATGACTTTTGAGAAAGTTCGTTGCTTACATTTTGGGGAGAGATATTTATTGTACAGGAGTGCCAGTTACAGCCAAGAGTGAAACACATGGACTCAATAAAGGCCCAATTACATGACCTTTGCTGTTTGCCACGCTTTTAACTTGTGTGAATTATTGATTACACTTTCATGAGATCATAATCAGAAGGTTGTTCTTTGGTAATGGTGTGCTAGAGGAGCTTTATCCTCAACTTCAAAGCTGTCCTGTGAGGCTTAAGAACAAAGGGTTGGAAGTTTGAAGCACGGCCAAAATGAATCTGTGTGCAATATCTATGTTTACCACCATGCAAGAGGCAGATTAGCTTAATCTTCAGCTATGAGCTTTCTCTCATCACATCAGATGAGCCATTACCTCGAAGGTTTACATTTGTGCTTTTAGAAATACTGTTTAATTAAATGTAGTGTCCTCTCAGATCTCCGTCATCTAAATACTTATTAATTAGCTTATTAGTGCAATCATTTCTCTAATTGTAAAGGTTTTATTGACATTTTATTTGACATTCTCTGAAAAGAATTTTCAGGCTAATCTATTAATTTAAAATAAATGTATTCAGAGCCTGAAACTGCAGACAGTCTGTAATCTATGTAAAGATGCACTCCCAGGATCAGCCAGCCCAGGTTTCCACTTACTTTTCAAGCTGTGAGGGGAAGAAAATAACCTCACAGTTTATTTTCAGTGTAGACAGAACAACCGTGTTGCAGGTACCAGTAGCAGACCTGTATAAAATTTTTTTGTTGGAGCTAACCTGATGAGACAGTATTTATTTTTTTTTTTCCAAGGAACAAGGTTACTGTCCCCCTTTTTTATTAGCCTTAGGAAACTGGCATTTTGGACACCTTTGATCATGCAAACTTCACTGGAGAGAGCACTGATCTTTTGCTGAATCACAAAAGAACAAACTAGCTCTTCTTGTGCAAGAACAAGACATTACTTTTCAGCAGAAGAGCTTTTACCAGTTCTTTGGATACCAGACAATATGTTTCATTAAATATTTGTAGATAATGAAGGCTTATGTATATCTTCTTTTTTTTTTTTTTTTTAATCTGAACTCTTAATGCCGTTTCTCTTTTTGGTGTACTGCTTCCTTCTGTGCTCTTCTCCTTCTAATTTTAATCTGTAAGCCATAGAAGAAAACGATTTAAAGGAACCTTGTGCACCATGTATACATCCCAGCCTGGTTCATGCTGACAAATATCGTTCCTTGCTAGAAATTTTCAAGCTATAATTAACTGTGCATATTTATCAAAACTCTAATGTTTTTGTCTCCTTTTAACATCTTTTTCTCAAAGGTATGTCTAGAGACATAGGAATAAAATATGTTACAGAAAACCCATTAAACAAGAAAACTAAATATGGGGAGTTGTGCTCTCTTGCTTTCTCTTTTATTTCTAAATAAAACAAGGTAGAGAAGGAGTGAGAAACTCCAAGTCTTTCCTTAATGAAGAGCTGTAAATGTCTTGTGACTTTGTTTCTTAAGAAATCCTGCACACCACATGCCTTTGTAGCAGTGTACTTGTACCTACCTGGAAATGGCTGTGGTTGTGTTCACCCAGACACTGCCTTCCAAGGCTTTGGCCTTGTGGTCCGAGGCTGTGGCCCCACTGTCCCCACCGCAGTTACCTGCTGCATCAAGGGATTGACTCTTCTGTAAACCAAAATCGTATTTTCATTAGCAGTCTAATGATGGGCAATGGGTATTTATTTGGCCCTCTCTTTCAGGTAGCCTGCTTTTCCTGTGCATGAGGATGAATTTCAAAGTTAATGCTCTGCTGGTGTACTTGGATCTGTCTTTTTCACCGGTGTCCCTCTCGAACCCTTCTCTTTACATTGCTCATTACAGCAGTGTCTAGACTGCACTGCAGTAACAAAATGTGCTGCTGACATATGTACCCATACTCCGGCCAGACTTCTTCAGTGGCTTGATATGTGCAGTATGGCTACGACCTCCCTTCTTCGTTGAAATTAAACTCATTTTCCTTCATGCTTCATCTTGGAACATAGATGAACCAGCTTCTCTGACCTAATGCAGTGAATATCTTGGAGAAGCAATGGTCCATGCTGTAAACACCTGACAAACATATACATTGCCTCTACTTTGTGATTTTATTTGTGGCGTATGCAGCTGTGAGCATCTGCTATGGATGATGCATGCTAGAATCTTCCAGTGTGCGCATAGTCAGAAATATCCATGGATCTGGGATAAAAAGGAACTTTTAAAATGAGTTTATTTCTTTAAATGTAGAAAATTTGCATGAGGGTTTATTTGTCATTTAACTGGGAACAAAATAGAACATTCAGCACTGATCTCTTTAACATGATGAGAAGAAAACACAGTTAATTTCTCACATCTACTTGCGAAGCTAACACACATTCTCTTTGTTAGAAAGGCTGCAGATTTCATTAGGTTATTGAGCTGTGGCTTATAACAATTTAAGCTACTCTGCCTCACTTTCAGATACTGCCATTACTTCTAATCCTATGTTTTTCATGTAAAATGAAGAAAACATAAAGCACATTCTTGTGAATGTTTTGATTAAATATGAAACAAAACAAAGGTAGGCACAACATGGCATCTGAGTGATAAGAAAACTCTAATGCAGTAGAATTTATACTGAGTAGCGGAGTTCTGTAGGAATTTTAAGTGTATATCATTTAAAACCAAACTGCCGACAGATGTTTGCTACAATACTTGTTAGAGGGCTTTGTTATTTTTATAACCTTTTAAATTCCTCTGATTTATAGAAAACAGCCATTTAAAGTCCATAAAAGTTAATCCTGAGCATGGAATTATTTGCCTAAAACTAAATTTCCTCCCTTTGCTGAGGGCTTTGCCCACATGGGGAGAGGTTACAGGGCAGCTGCATGGGGCTGCCTGCTGGCCCAAGGCACCCAGTCCCCGCACTGCTCACGCAAGGTCTGCAGGGGCCCTTGCCTCCATTTCTGAGGGTCTCAAACAAAGTCTTTACACAAAAATAAAGCATATTCTTCTTTGGGTGCTTCCTGGAGTCAAGCCAAACCCCAGAAGTATTCCATGCAGGCAGAGTGTGCAATTGTCGAAGATCTGCAATTTATCTCAAACCCTGTTTCCTCCATCAACTCTGATAACACCGTTGCTCTAAGATTTAGCTTCAGTACCAAATTTTGCCCCTCATGTACCAGACAGTTCATAGGCTGGCTTAAAAGAAAAAAAGAGTTACGAGAATGTTTTTATAATGGAAAAGGGCTTATAGATTATGGGTTTTTCCCATTTATCCCCCATTATTCCCATTTATTCTCATTATCAGCAATACCCAATGAGATTTTGTTCTCACTACTAGGTCATTCACTTTGAACACGTACGGCACAAATTATGGTAGTCACTAGACAATATTTTAATTGCACAGACCTGTCTCTTCAATTAACCATCATGACTAAATTTCATGCTAGGCTGGAGCATGATAAATATTTGCTGAGAGTATGTTGTTTGCTCATGATGATTAATACAAGTTAATTGGCAATCAACTCAAATTACAGCAGGACAATACTGGAGACTGGATGTAGGGATTGTGTCAAGACAGATTTTTTCCAAATAGACAGGATTTACAGCAGCCAAACCTTGTTTCAGATTGACAGGTTTGAGGAGTTAAACTACTCTGCTCCACTGTGCAGTCTCTCTAGACTGTGGTTTTTGTATATAGTTTTTATATCAAAACTTAACCAACTCAGTCCAGCACACATGATTTGCAAACATACACTGCAGCACATGGTTTCATAACCTTGAAGTCATGTTAGCTGGATCTACCTGAGGTGTTTCAGTTCTTTGTAGATACTATCATTTCAAGAAGTTCGGATTTTCTGAACTCAGCAGATGTACAAACCTTTGTACAGAAATGGTGAGAGCAGGTATCTCTCTGCAGTGCAATGTGTGGCTTTCCTCCTGAGCAGCCAGTTGCTTGTGCCGTGTCTCTTCCCATCTTTTTAATGTAGGAGCAGAACGTACTCCTGCCTCAGGCACTAATCATTGCTATGCCTCTGCTCTGGTTAGAGGGATTCCTTTGTTGAAAGGCAGTGAGTATTGTGGCTCAGGCAGCAACTGATTCCCTTTCCCACAGCGAACTTCCATTTTGACTCTAGAAAATGGGATTCCAGTTCCTTTCCTACAAATCAGGTCTCTGGCTCACAAGCTGACCTGCTACCACAGCATGGCTGGAGTGGAAGTATGGGAGTGGAGCTGTTTGGTCTAGTTACCAGTTGTTGTTTACTAGAATAGTAAGAACATGATGTTTTAATATTCCAACCCATTATGACCTGGTTTAGATATAACCAAACATCAAAGCTAACCAATGAGAAACAGACAGTATGGCATTGACTCACTCACTGTACTATTCTATAGATGTGTGGAGACATATGATTATTTTTCTGAACCAAAGTTTTATTTGAAAACAAAAATGTTCACAGTCTGACTTTATGCCTTGTTTTCATATTTTGGCATGGTATATTGTATTGGAAAAAATGTCTTTAATTAAAAGCAGCCTTTTGAACAGTACACCAGACTTCAATTTTCATCTCCTGTTTTACTGCTTCTCTCCATGCCCCCTCTCCCTCCCACATATATTCCATGTATTTAACCAACCCTTAAAACTTTTCATCGCTTCCTCCCCTATTGTTTTGCAAGTTCTCTTCTGAGGTCTCTGTGCCTACATAACACCCTCTGAAGATCGTCCATGCGGAGTGTAGCCCTTGCATGCCATTTGGGGGCTCCTTGCTGTTCCCACAGAGCAAGTGGATGGGATGTGCTGCCAGGGCTGATCAGGAATTTCATAATGACCTTTCTGCCCGCCCACCTCATGAGTCCTTTGCCAGTGTCACCAGGAACTAAAGGGAGATGGTCTCCCATATGCTTCCAGGGCTGCTATTCAAGTTAGCAGAGCACAGCACCACAGAAGGGCCAAAGCTGATCTTAGACCAGACAGTCTGATCTCAAGATCATCTAGTCCATCTTTCTGCTCTCCCTCTCCCTGTATGTCAGATGCTCTGGTCCCTTGATCATCTCTGTGGCCCCTCACTGGTCTCACTACAGTTAAGTCCATGTCTTCCATGTTTTCCATGTACTGGGGTGACAGGATATTGTAGGAGAAAAGGGACAGTCTTCTGGCTGAAGACACTGACTGCCATCTTGTATACAGAAATTAAGTACTATTTGTCAGCCCAACGTGCTCATAAAATTTTGGCTTTAATCTCTCTTTGTTTCACTATATTAGCTAAAAAGCAGACATAACAATACTCTCTACTATCAATGTGTTGTTGGATGAAGATACATTTTTGCCAGTGCCCATGCTAAGGTCTCAAGTGCTTTTCTGAGAGCAACAGGTACAATTACCTGTTTCGGGGTGGATGAGAAGCCAGACTTTAGGGAGAAGATTATTTTCCACTTGCTTTGCACATCAGCAGCTGTGCCATTGACAGTAGTGAAAGTCTCCAGTGACTCGCTAAGGTGCAGACATCTCAGGGATACATGGTGTGTACAGCTATGCTACAGATGCATGACATTACTTTGCATTGAATATGTAGAAATATTGAACAGATGACTCAACAGAGAGGCCAGGGTCCCATGGAATAAAGTACCACAGCCTACAATCCATGCCACAATGCAGGTGCATATCAGGAGGAGGATGGTGGTAGTGGAAAGTAGCTCTTAAATAATGCCAACACCTTTTGGGGATTGCCGAAACAAATAATTTATGTTCTGATTAATAATGACAGATATGAAGCCAACAACTCTGTAGGAGAGCTCTCAGCTCCACCTTTGGAAATATTTAATAAAATGAGGTTGAACAAGGCAGTGTCAAAGCTGTAAACAAGATATGTGTCTTAGCGTGGTGCTCAAGCAACGTTGCTATTCACTGCCTGGCTCTGCATCCCCTGGGCAATGCGCTGTGCTGATCAACCAAGAGCAAACTCGGATATTCTCATGCCACAGTTGCATGATGCATGTGGGTATGTCATTTAAACTGCACTTGTGGTGCAGGCAGGTCATCTGGGCTCACCAGTCAGTTTCAGGAGGATTCTGCCCAAAAAAACAGCTTTAAGAATTAGCCTGGTGGTCATACATTTTTGTGGTCTGCCAGATAAA